>NC_054372.1:136472952-137072952 GCF_017654675.1 Xenopus laevis
TCATGAGGCACCGCCATAAAAAACAACTTGTTTTTGTAGCTTATAACTGCTGTGAAAAGAAATAGCTGAGTTGAGCTATGGGTAACAATGGGTTATAATGGGTAAAAATGGAAAAAGATGGAAAACTAAAGAGAACCATTAATTAAACCAACCCTAAAATATATTAGGGAGTAGGAAAAAAACAGGGAACACTTGCAAGGGTTGATAAGAGGGATTACATTGTGCAATATATGTATTGTAAATATATTTTATGTTCCAGAGGTAGCTACCCTTGCAGAGGAGGAATGTTGTATGCATACAATAAGATATTCCATGTCTATATTTCACCGTGATAGATTCCAGATCAAACCTACAGGCAAACAATTTCATTTTCTTTCTTGCCCTGAAATAGTATTTATTTCCATGAAAGAGAATATATACCCAGTGTATAGACTGTGCTAGCAAATACTATAATCTGACGTGCTTCATGTGCCCCATAGGACAGTGCTGAACACAAGATCCACTTGTTTGAAAATGCCGGTTACAATGGAAGAAAGATGGAGATTGTGGAAGAGGATGTGCCCAGCCTATGGGGTCACGGATTTCAGGACCGTGTATCCAGTATTAAAGTATTAAATGGAATGTAAGGAGAAGAAGCAACCACTTATACACCTACTCTGAACCTAACCTAGCAATTACCCCTACTGTCAGTCTAAATAGCTAAAAAATTGAAATTTAGAGTCAGGACCAGCCTTAGGCCAAATGGGTCCATGGGGCATTGCACAGATAAGAATTGCTGCAGCAAATACAGCTGCCCAACCCTGATCAACCTAGTTCATCCCTACATCCTCTCAAAATTCTCTCAAATTCATTAAAGTATAATTTTTTTTAGAAACCAGAAACAAGAGCAGCTTCTCCAATGAGTCTGTATGAATAACTCAAGGACAGATAGAGAGTAACTACAGCTAGCAACACATGAGCCAACACCATTGCAATGCCCTCGGGACCTAGTGGGCAGATTCAATGCAGCATTGCTTCAAACATGGATGTCCAAACTGCACTCAGCTGAATGACATTAGAAATGCAGGATAGGCCAAAGCTACTACTGCTTGGCCAAACGTTGACCTCTCACATTCATTTAAGGGATGTCAGAGAATGACTGAGTTTTCAGTTTTCAAAAACTGGCTCCTATCGGAATAGATGTTGATGGCTGAGGACCATTAAGGAGGCAATAGACAGCCTCTCACTTTCTATTATCAGTTTAAGATTGATACATATTGATATAAGCTCCCCAGGGATCTACTCATTTATTTGTAGTTAATTTTGGGGGGAGAATTTTTTTTATTTGCACTTACATTAATGCTCTGAAGGTGAACGGGTTGTATGGCTCAATCCAAGGAACTATATTGGCAGATTGTCTGGCAGTTCTGCGTGTGCATATGGCAGAATGTTTCATAGGTAGGATGTAAAATAGTTCTCCTTTTTGACTTTTGAAGCTGATTGTTTATTCTCTGCTCCTTATTCTAGCTGGGTGGGTTATGAATACCCTGGCTATAGAGGACGCCAGTATGTATTTGAGAAGAATGAATACCAACACTGGAATGACTGGGAAGCCAACCAACCTAAAATCCAGTCAGTCCGCCGTATCCGTGATATGCAGTGGCATAAGCGTGGCTGTTTTACTGGAACCCCAGCAGCAGCCCCAACCCCAGCTCCTGCACCTATTAGCAGCTGAAGGAGACTCAAGCATATCCTCCAACCATCATCTTCTTCTGCCAAAAAGCATAGCAAGAAGAGACGCACAAAATGATTTTACAGCTTCAAAATGTCTCTTTAATGTGTCAGTCCAAAACTTTAAATAAAAGTACTGGGCTACAGAGTTCAAATGTGATTTTTCTCCCCAAATATATATGGTAATAATGATGCTTATACACACACACTCAGACAATTATTTTACTTTATTTTCACATTGTGAACTCAAGTGCATGCGTATATGTGTGGACAACTTAGTTATAAGTTATATGAATTTGTGAATGCATTTTAAGAATGAGTAATAAGTAATTGTTTAAAATGAAAGTCAATTAATGTCCATCTGGAACATTTATTAATATGAGGGGTGTCATTGCTGTACATTTAAGGGGTTTGATCCCATCAGAGCTTGATTAGCATTTACTGGCACCTTCTGAGAGAGCAGAGTAAGTGCATACGTTTGTTACGCCATTCTGGCCTAAAAAAACATATAGTTCCAAAGGATTCACTGGCACTCAAAGACTAATGCAAGCAGGGACGAACCCTTGCGTGTTTATTTGCAGTTGTGCAAAGTTTCGGGGTTGTGCCACTTTGTCAAGCATCAAAAAAACGTATAACCTGCTTGACATCTGAAGATGGGAGACAGTTGAATAAACGAGAATGAGTGTGGGCCATAATAAGTATTTCAGAGCAGTATTGTGTGCAATAGAAAACATGACATTCTTGGTTATAGATTTTTTGGTTCAATGGATTTCTACACAGTGCAATTTAAAGAATACATAAGTCTTTCTACTTGAGACTTACAAGGACCCTGTTTAAGATGAGCTAGGGTAAAGTAAAGTAAAATGTCCTAAGGAAAACTCTGACACTGCACGACTGTTGGAAGGGAACACTGCATGCTGCACTTTCATCCAACAAGATAAAGCTGGGTAGGGTTTAGCTTCTCATTGTAATGTATTGACTGTTAGATGTAGATTTAGGAAAACTAGAAACCATCAGACTTTATATGATCAGATTTTATGTTACAGAACAGAAGATTTTGTAGAATCTCACAGATTGTGGAACAGCTAAAGGTGGCCATACATGTAGAGATCCGCTCCTTTGGCGATTTTGCCAATTGAGATGGCCTCTCCCCAATATACACACATTGAAGTGGGCGATATCGGTGATCCAACCAATTGGCTACAAGCGGTCAGATCGCAGGACCGCATCAACACACAGATGTGGCTGTGATCCAAAGGTATTTTTAACCCTGCTCGATCGACATCTGGCCGAAAGTTGATCAGGGAAGTCTGTCAGCAGCTTTTGTTGGCCCATGCCAAGCCCATCACTTACGTATATCCCTAGTCCTTACTGTCAATCATTCAAGTGTTTTGCTACAAAACAATTTCATGTTTCATATTACAAAATCCTCTGACATGTCAATATAGCTCAGCTCGATGGCTAGCATTTTGATTCAAAATCCATCAATATTGAGTCTAAACAAAATTGGTCTTATCAAATTTGGGGCCCAACTAGGACCATTTTGGCAGGCTCCATAGTGCCCTGGCTTTTCACCTCTCTCACTTGTTCCATTGGCTCCCAACTTTTATGGCATAACGTGGCCCCAAACGCTGGTTACTGACACACCAAGTATCTATCTATCTATATCTATCGTAGTCAGCATCATTCTGTGGCTTTAACAACACTGCTAAATTGGGGTCTGTGTTTAATTACTGGACTCTGCTTTATTGGTTTCTCCCATGGATACAATATGCCTGAATAACTGTGAATAATAATGATGCAGTATAAGAATAAAGGTTCTCATCTTCCAGCAGCCACTGGGCAACAGTGTCGGACTGGGACACCAGGGGCCCACCCAAAAACCTTAGACCAGGGGCCCACCAAAGAACCATAGACCAGGGGCCCACCAAAGAACCATAGACCAGGGGCCGACTCTCAGTACTATTATTATTATTCTACTCATTCAACCTCTATTCTTATAGTCTCTATTCTTTAATCTATTATTCCATCTATTTAGCCTCTTTGTTCTCAAAGAAATAGGGAATGGCCATGAAATTGGCCAAATCTTTAGCAGCACAAGGGCCCCCTGACACCTGGGCCCACCGGGAGTTTTCCTGGTATCCTGGTGGTCCAGTCTGACACTGCTGGGCAACACATGTTGATAGTGCGGCAATATATGTAATTCTAGTCTTGCTGCAGCTGAATTGCCGCCTTGCTAATCTCAGTCAAATAGAAGGGGAAATGGGAATCTGCCACAAGATGGCACCAGAGCAGTATTATGAGCTCAGAATTGAAGCTGTGAGCAAATCTGCATTTATTTACCAGGTTCCATTACAGTTTTATCCACACACTGACTTTCTTAAACTGGCCATAGACGCAAAGATCCGATCGTACAAATCAACGTACAATCGGACTTTCCCATCTCCAGACCCTCCACTAACCATAAAGATCAAAGTCTTACCATTTAGATCAAATAAAGTACAAAAGACAACAATCGTACGATAGACAAAGCTAGCGACAGTCTCCCACTGAAAATCGTACGATCGGCAATACACGCAGAGATATTATTGGCAGCCGACAGAAATTTTCTAACCTGTCCGATCGACCAAACGACCGATCTCCGCCGGATGAAAAATGTCGGGACTCTCCACACATGGTCCGAATCACGAATCCACTGTTCGTACGATCGGATCGTTGCGTCTATGGCCAGCTTTAGAGGCAGAAATATTTGTTTCAATGTCACATCACTGAATTCAAAAGAAAATGAGCATTCTGAACTCATGTTAGCGATTAACATTCTATATATGCAACATTTGAATGTAACAGCAACAACTAAGGGGTGGATTAATTAACAATGGACACAAACAGCACTGGTGATGTTGCCCATAGTAACCAATCAGCAATTAGATTTAAACAGTAGCCTGCAAGTTAGGAAACAAAAGAAAAGGTCTGATTGGTTGCTATGGGCAACATCACCATTGATGTTTGTCTCCAATGTTAATGTAAATATCCTCTGATATGTTTACTCTGTATTATATGGAACTTCTGTCAGTGGAGGAGTTTGACTGGGGGATATTTGAAATGTAAAACAGGGAACCATTTAGTCATCAACTCTTGCTGTACTTGACCTCCATCATCACGCTGGCCACACAGTTCTGAGTATTTGAATACAGCGCTGTGCAATGTGTTGGTGCTTTAAAAATACATATTAATAGTAATAATAATAATAATAATCATATATGCCTGGGTTAGGCCTCTTCTGTGTGTCAAAATGGGAAGGGAAAAAAGTTGTGTCTGCTTTCAATATAAATGTAGGCTCACAAGTACAAAAACATTTTTACAATAAGATGCTGTCTCATATGCAAATTAGGGGTGGGAAGGGGAAAACATTTTTACTTCCTTGTTTTGTGACGAAAAGTCATGCGATTTCCCTCCCCACCCCTAATTTGCATATGCAAACTAGGATTCGGATTGGCCAGGCAGAAGGATTCGGCCGAATCTGAATCCTGCTGAAAAAGGCCGAATCCTGGATTAGGTGCATCCCTACACGCTACAAAAGAACCCCAGTCCAAGGGTATTGTCAACAATAGAAGATATTTGGTAAAGCAGTGGGACTTACTAGCAAAATAAAGTCAGTAGCCAAAATATGTATAAAAATGAAAAAAACATTTATTAGGACATACATCACCTCTTTTGTGTGTCGCTGACAACATACACACTATGTCTGCTGCTCTTAAAAAGCTAAACTTAGGGATGGTAAGAAATCATTAAAATATTAGCACCTGTCATAGACACTAATGGTATATTATCAGTGATGACCTTGTTTACATGCAGGTTTCTCTGCCACCATCCCATGTAAATCACAATGAACTGCTAATCAATTTAGAGTTGACAGTCGACCTCTAAGTTCAGGTAAGTTGCAGTGGCCCAGAGCATTTGCAGCAGAGAAAAAGATGGGGAGCTCCTGTGGGCATTTTTGGAGGCACAGCTCTTTGCAGCAGCCTGCATCTTGCACCATGCACCAAGAATTGTTAATGAGCCCTATGGTTTTTCATTTCTAGAATATTTTTAAAGTGGACCTGTCACCCAGAAAAAAAAAGCTTTCAAATTAAACATGAAATCCAAATTTTTTTTTTTATTAAAGCGTTCATTTAAAAATCTCAGCTGTCAAACAAATATTGCCTGCCCCTCCTCTATGCCTTAGGCAGACAATTACTTTCACTTTCCATTTAGCACTTCCTAGATCTCACTGCTCTCCACACATTCCCCGAGTTCTCTTAACCATTTAATTGTGTAGCCAGTACATGGGGATGGACATCAGGTCCCCCATTCTGGTGCACAAACAAGATTCTGAGATGATAAAAGGCTTGTCTTAATAACAGTGTCTACAAAATGGCTCCTGTTATCATTATGAATTCCCAGACTGATGGAAACAAGATTTCAATCATTTAAACAGTGTAATTAAAGTTAATTTTGCTGGACTAACATGATAAAATAGGATTTGGATTACTTTTTTTGGGTGACGGGTCTCTTAAAAGTTTAAAACCTTTAACTTTGGCAAATGATTAGTGCAAGTTTATAATGTGAATACAAGTGCTAACCATGTACCTCTGAAAGAATTTCTAGGATAAGTACATCTGTCCCTTCCTATTATCTGCCTAGCTGGTTTGGACTTTTGAAACAATGTAGCCAATACCTGTTGATAGACCTGGAAGACAACTGACTTCAGCTATGTGAGTGAGAACCAGCCCGGCAGAAACAAATTCTGCTTTTGCATTTTCACTGAGCTCACCCATTTGAGGCAGAATGGTATTTTTTTTGTAACTACAATGTATTGAAACAACGTGCCTCAATCACAACAAGCCGCACACAATGAGGTATTGGAGATGAAAAAAGAAATAATGAAGATGAAATGCAGCTTCCTTGCAATTTCACTTTTGCGTCGATCTTTCACTCTCTCAGAATTTCCTTGTGACAATGAATGCACAACAGGATGTGTGTTCAGGGCCAACTCCTCCTATCTTTCTTACCACAAAGGTGGTGAAATAACAAACCGAAATAGTCACGCGTTGCCTTTTCCCCCAGCCATTTACACAGGGGCAGGAAACGGCAGCTTCAGCTTTCTGCCCATTTCCAACTGTCGGTTTAACCAAGCGAACCTAACGTGGTAACTGAAACATTCAAGCAGTCCTTATTTCTAACTATCAGATCGGTGGCCTCTGGCCTGAGCAATGACACTAAGCTAGCTAGAAAATATTAACTACCAGCAAATCACATTTTTTGAATGATAATAATAGAAAAAAATACATTCGTTTTTTAAATAATACATTTGTGGTTCAGACATGAAAGAGTTGAATATCTTTATGAGCACAGAGTGATTACTCATATCTTTTATTTATAAAAGGTTCAATATTTTCCATGGTGCTATACTAATGGGAATTAAAAGTGCATTGTGAGAGGCACATTAAGTCTTGAAACAATTAAAAGGTAGTGGGAGTGCCAAATATGGGCTGTGATTTGCTACTGATAGCCCTATGTGGACTGGCAACCAATAGAAGACAGTTTGGCAGTGCACATGATTTCTAGGCAACAAAAGCTTGACTTCAAGCCAAAAATTCCTGGCAGCAACAGCCAATGGGTTGTGAGCAACATGAGCCACTGGTTGGGGATGAGTGCCTTAGCTTGTGCCTCGGACATATCCAGTCAGCTGCTATGGTAATGAGGACACAGGTAATGTCCTGGACCCCGCTCCCATAATAAATACTGGGCAAAAGATACACAGCGTAGATACAGACACTAGCTAAGAAACAGATTTATCAAGGGTCAAAAGTGAAAATTCGAAGTAAAAAAATTCAAATTTTGAGCTATTTTTGTGTACTTCGACTATCGAATAGGCCAAAATTCGATCCGAATTTGAAAAAAAATTGACTATTCAAATATCTAAATGTATCATGTACTGTCTCTTTAAAACTTCGACCAACCATTCGCCAGCTAAAACCTGCTGATTTGCTGTTGTAGCCTATGGGGGATCCTCCTAGAACCCATGTGGAGTCATTTGATGGACTAAGTTTTTTGGGGCAAATCATTTGATTTGAATTTGATCGAATGCGCTAAAACTTCAATTCGAACTAATTGAAAACAGCCTATTCATCCGAAGTTAAAAACTTTGATTTTTTAAAATAAATTTAGATTGGTCTTTTTTTATTCGATTTTTGAAGTTATGGGAGTTCAAAAAAACTCCCATTACTTCAAAATTCGACCCTTGATAAATCTGCCCCTAAGGGTCAAAGTACTTTTTCCAGCGAAAACGGGCGAACGATCCGAAGGATTTTACAAAAAGCCTTCGACTTCTCAAAACTTGCCCAAAAGCCTCAGATAGGTTCTAGGATGTCCCCCATAGGCTAAACAGCAATTCGGCAGGTTTAAGGTGGCGAAGTGTCGAAGTTTTTTAAAGAGATAGTACTTCGATTTTCGAGTGGTCGAATATTCAACGTTTTTTCAATTCAAATCAAATTTTGGCATATTCGATGGTCGAAGTACCCACATATTACTTCGAAATTCAAAGTTTTTTACTTCGAAAATTCACTTCGCCCTTTGATAAATCTGCCCCTAAGTGTCAGGTCATGTGCCAATCCCTAACAAGAAATGTTGCAACATAGTAACATCATGTACTTTATATACATACAGAGTATTTTACTTTTTGCCTTCTAACATCTGCAACTAAACCCTCAGCAAAATAGTAAGTTTAAAGTTATGCCTCCAGTGTTCCTATGCCCATTCTTACAATTAGTGGCCTCCTTTCTCTCCTGTGCATTGGCCAAGGGCTGGTTTCCAGTCTAGTATGTGCTGATCCACGTAATCTTGTGACTTCACTGGATAAAGGACACCACACTATTTTCCATCCCACAATGTGGGGAATTTAAACCAAATCTGTATCTTGCGGTGGGATATCCATACTGATAGGCCTTTATTTACTACAGCTCCCAGACGTGATTGGGAGCTAAATGGTATAGTTCTACAGCTTGCTTTAGATTATTTTTATTTCCCTTCACTTTGGAGGTTTGACTTTCCTGCATTGCCCAGTCTCTCTTTCTATTTAAATACTGAAGTGTTAAATGTGCTGTTTATTCTAGACATGCCTGTTCTTTTATCTAAAAAGACTTGAATTTATGAAAAGCCTGCTGGGATGCTTTTGCTCCATTCATGAAACACAAGTAATGGCTCCTAAAGCCCGACAGCGAATACATCAATACTACTCATCTGTATTACATATTAATAGGGATTAAGATTTACCACAGCAGGCAATCAGATCACACTTAGGTCATTGTGATTGTAGTTATCGTTCCCAAGAAAACTGATACAATGAAAACACAAATACCCAGAGCATCGCATGCTTCCAGTAGAAGTGGTAGGCAAGTGTGCAGTGAAGATATTGAACTACACGTCACATGTGGCCAAAGTATGGACTGAAACAACAAACAGAGCCACATGAATGGTTTCTTTTCTGCCATCAAATAACATATTTGTTTCACACAAGGTGTTATGACATAGTAGGAACAATATTTCGCACTATTCTCCTTTTCAGAAAACCAGATATACGTGTTTCCTTTGTTTTGGATTATGTCAGCAAACTTGTGTGTTTTTTTTAATATGATAAAGGTATTGACAACAGGTTTTTAGCCAGATACAGCAGCTATTAAAGGGACATGCAGACTCATCTCCCAATAGTAAAGTCTTCTTCTACACTTGTGTTCCTTTGATAGATTCAGGTTTTTGGGAGAGATACAGTTTTTGGCTCTAAAAGGCCTGAAACGAGGCTGGCTGCTGGAATTATTGATTCAATGAGATGTTCCAGGTCTTGGCATTCAGAGGGCTGATGCATGCAAAGTTCAAATCTCCTACCCGCTAGACCAAACAATGGCGCCCTGGGTAAATTTGAAAGCTAATGAAATAATTCTCTGACTCTATGCTTCTTATAACAATGGGGGCCGTGCATCAGCAGAGCTGGGTTTTCATCAGAACTGTAATCCAGTATGATCGCTTTGCATCACGCTGGAACAATTCTGTAAATAATCCCGGCATCGCTGCCTTAACCCATGCAGTATAAATGGAACCAGAAGGTCTCAACCTTTCACTGGAACAAGCAGGTACTGGGATACGGTAAGAGTTGGCTACTTCTCTGTGTGTCTTACTTCTGCTAAGGCCAGCAACGCCTTTGTGTTCTTCAGTTGTTTATTATAGGCCTAGAAAGCTGGTGAATATTATAAAATATCATGGCTGATGATATAATCACTCATGGCTACAAAATGCATACTAACAAATCCAAAGAAACCTGTTGTGTCCACTAAAAGGGGCAATCATTTGGGAGTTGTAACCTTATAATAGCAAACTTATGACCTGCATTCATTTCACCTACAACTGCTTTCCTCTCATTGAACAGATATGGGCTCTGATTTAATAACTGATTAAATATAGGTTTTCCAACATTTTTATTGGGTTTTCCAAAAACAAACAAGATTTACATTTCACAACACAAGACGAGTATGATTAAGCTATTTAACTCGTTTTCCTTATGGCATTTTCTTTTTAAACATAGATATAATGAATTTACTCAGTCTGGGCATAATGAAATATATTCAATATACTGTATATAATTCCAAGTAAATGGTATCTATCAACACCTACAGGCAATGGGCTCAGTACAATGTCACGGTCACCCCAAAAGCACAAATTCTTCCTGAGAGCTCCATCATTAAATAAAAACCACAAGATGCTGCTTTTGGCTTGGGTGTAGAGGCCGCATGACTGACGAGATGTAAATAGCATAGATAATTACATTTGGTACTGAAATTAAGAAATAGAATTTTACCAGGAAGCAGTCTTGTGATATTCATATTAATGCTGGCTTAATCAGATTAAACAGTTTTGCTAAATGGAAAAAAAGAGAACATATCTTCCCATGGCAGTTTCTATTGCACTTTTCAGCCCGATTCAACATTTTTGCCCAACAAATGGATTTTGAAATTTCTAGACCAGTAACATTGTGATCAATATTACATGGCAAGACAAACACATCCACAACAACAACATTTAACAGCATATATTATAGCCATGCTATATATCCACAGACATTCCTAAAATGCAGGGCTCATTTCTTAGGGAGATGTCAAATTAGTGTATGAGAGCATGGACATCTTCTGGACTGATATCTAAGGTCAAATCATTATCATTATTATAAACAAGCATTTATATAGTGCCAACATATTCTACCACATTGTACAACATACAATAGGTCAATTTTACAGGTATGGGACCTGTTATCCCGAATGCTCGCAGATATATAGAAGCAAAACTCGCACGGTGGCAATACAAAACCACGTCCGGAGACTTGTATGCATATATAGGAACATCAAGTACCAAGAAATACCAGTGAAGCAATGTAGCAACCAGTAAGATAAAGGAGCTAGAACTGCAGTAATTCTAAAACTTTAGATTTGTGCCTAGCATCAATTTAATCAAGAAAAAGAGAGACCAGTAAACTATAAACCTGAGATTCAAGTGGGGTTTATCTGTAAGTAATAAAAAGTCACTTTTTCCAGCATAATTGTTTTAGATGTGATAAAATGTCCTTTAAGGAGGGGGTAACCTCCAAAATCCAGAACAGGAATAAAGCTTTTTTTTGTAGCAACCGTAAAATGGAGGATTAAATTAGAGATCAGATTAGAATTAAATTGACAATGTCTTTCCAAGGAAAAAGACTGTGAACTGATATTTAAAAGGCCGTAAATTGGAATCAGAACGATGTCTATATTCAACTTAGAACAGATTAAATCTCTTAAAGGGGTTGTTCACCTTTAAATAAACTTTTGAGAGAGAGGGATATTCTGAAACCATTTGAAATCGGTTTTCATTTTTTATTATTTGTGGTTTTTGAGTTATTTAGCTTTTTATTCAACAGCTCTCCAGTTTGCAATTTCAGCAATCTGGTTGCTAGGGTCCAAATGACCCTGGCAACCATACATTGATTTGAATACGAGACTGGAATATGAATTGGATTGGCCTGAATAGAAAGCGGAGTAATAAAAAGTAGCAATAACAATAAATGTGCAGCCAGAGCATTTGTTTTTTAGATGGGGTCAGTGACCCCCATTTGAAAGCTGAAAAGCGTCAGAAGAAGGCGGCAAATAGTTTGAAAACTATAAAAAGAGAAAAAATGAAGACCAATTCAAAAGTTGCTAAGTATTGGCCATTCTATAACATACTAAAATTTAACTTAAAGGTGAACCACCCCTTTAATCCTTGCCAGACCGATTTGTACATACCTTCTACACAGCACATGTATAATATAGCATCTGTGTTACAGTCTATTTTATAAACATACAGTTTATTTTATACAGGTATGGGATCCATTATCCAGAAACCCATTATCCAGAGAGCTCTGAATTACTGAAAGACCGTCTCCCATAGACTCCATTATAATCAAATATTCCAATTTTTTTTAAATTATTTCTTTTGTAATAATAAAACAGTAGCTTGTACTTGATCCAAACTAAGATATAATTAATCCTTATTGGAAGCAAAATCATCCTATAGGGTTTATATAATGTTTACATAATTTTCTAGTAGACTTAAGGTATGAAGATCCAAATTACAGAAATATCCATTATCTGGAAAACCCCAGGTCCCGAGCATTCTGTATAATAGGTCCCATACCTGTACTTTGCTATCAGTTATTTGAAATACAATAATGAATGCTCTGCTTGTCTTGAGCCATGTTATTATGCAATGCAAAAACGAACAAATTCTTAGATGGTGAATTCATTGTGCATGTCTGCACTGCTGTGTTCAAGCTTCAATACTGTGGCCCAGGCACATAGGACAGGGGTGAATATAGCACAATGCTGATCCATCTGTACATTTGTCCTGAACTTCAATAATGTGTGCAGCAAGAGCTGTTGCAACCCTTTGCATAGAGTGAGAGGGAAACGATTGAGAGTTTGGAAAATAATCCTGCGAATACATTTTCATTATATCTTTATCAGCCTTTTAGCACTGCACATATATGGCTGTTGCTGAGGGATTAGACAAATCTAACCCCTCAGCAACAGCCATATATATTTCATGGAATTGCCTCTCCAGTATATTTACAACAAACAATCTAATGTCTCTAGGAACAGAACATCAACATAACAATGGCATCTGATCATCAAACTTCAGGCACCAAACAGCAACAGAATGCCAAGGTACGCCCAGCAGCCCATTTCTGTCTGTTTTGTGATGTGATTAACATAATAATGTACTGTTAGCACTAAACCTGAAGAGACAGCATGTAGGAGATCATACAATGTGATGTCAAATAGGCTCTGAAACATTCACTACAGCTCCCATCATTCTGTACCTAAGCAATTCCCAACATGAGACATGAGATACAGATTTCTGTTTCTGTAGAAAAATGAAAAGTGCACACAATACATACTATATAGGGAGATATTGGAAGGTTTATATTACCATGCCCATAGCCATTTAAGAAGTAAGAAATGAGCAAGGCAGGCCTGTAGATATCTCTATAGTAGTGATGGGCGAATCTGGGCCATTTTGCTTCGCCAAAAAATAAAACGCATTTAAGTCAATGGTTGTCAAAATAATTTTGACGCGTGTCAATTTTGACGCAAGCGACAATTGTTATACGCATGTCTATTTGGTCCAAATGCATTAAAGTCAATGGGCGTCCAAATAATTTAGACGTGTGCCAATTTTTATGTGCGCGCCAATTTTGACGTGCAGCATTTTTTTTTTGATGCGGAGATATTTTGGCTGGGAATTGTTGCCACAGTTTTGTGAATTAATTCAAACTGCGGAAATTCGCAGCAAGTTCGTGTCTGGCGAAATTATTCGCCCATAACTACTGTATAGACATCTTGATAGGACATTTATTAAATAATACTTTATTGAGATTTGTAAAGTGATAAGAGGGAGGAAGAGAGGGGGGAATATGAAGACAAAAGGAAAATGAGAGGTAGTGGTAATCAGCATATTATTAGACAATCATTTAGTGAGTATAACATCATCATCATTTAATACAATCTGACCCTCAGACATGTGGAATGTTAACTATAGTGACCACTGCTTCACTGATCTAGCCTAGGATAGAGGGGCAACTTAATGAAGTGGAGGAAATGGAAAAGGAATCATTCTTACATATTGAAGTGCTTTTATGTGTCAAGTAAGCTACGTTGAGGAGCCTTCAGGGACAATTATAATAGATTGGAAACCCGGTTAACTCTAGTTATGCAAACGTACAAACAATGAAATAGGTGGGGTGTAAGGGCTAAACTCCACGAGTGTTTTGTAGCATGGTGTCGGATCCACAAAACGCATCCGGGCAAGTCAGATGGTGTCTCATGGGTCAAAATATAAAGGGAATGATACAAAAACCTGATGCATAAACTACATGTAAAATTTTCTATCCAACACGACACAACTGTCAGATGTGAATGCTGCATGCTGTGTCCTTATCCGACAAAATAAAAACAGATGTAAACACATTATGAAAATACTCCATCTGACTATATCTGATCCGACTTTACATTCTAGCCCATGGGGATCAGATTTTGTAGCTTCGCACATAATCTTGTGCTGTTGCATGGAGGCTCAAATAAAATCTGTCCCATGAAATCTGATAAAAAGCGGCTGGGGAGATTTACCCGTAGAATTTGCCTGTTTATGGTCAAATACTCCTTGAAATTAAATTTTGTAACGTAAGGCACCCCAACTTGTTCCAGCATCTTTCCCATTAAAAACGAAACTAAAACACATATATACATAAGGCTTCTACATCCAAACATATATAGTTTGGATAGTTATTTTATAGTATGTATAGTATATGCTATAAAAACATTTGGAGAACTTTCACAAATTCATAGAGAGTGAGTGAGACTGTGCAGATTAAAACGTAATAAGTGATAAAACAATTGTACCATGCGTGGGAAGTAATCTAATTCAGAGCTGTCTGATGTAGTTTGAAGCAGGGATAATCATCTTCTTGTGAGCCCTGCAGTTTGTGCAGCCCCCTTATCAAGAAATATGTCCATTTGATTTGTGTGTGTGTATTGGTCAAAGAAGAAAACTGGCCTCACTAATGGCCTTATTTCTGTTGAGTGGTTAAGCCAGTTGGTTCACAGTCAGGTTTATTGAATATATTGCAGTTTGGCCCATGTGAGGCTAGTGGTGTGTATTTGTGTTTGTGTGTTCATTTGTACCCAGTGGGATTTTAGGGGCCACAGAAAAGTCTTAGGAGATTAGCCTGTATATATTTAAATACATTATTCATGTGTATTTTCTTTTTATTTCACTTTGCACCTTATAAAGATATATAACATGATATGGCGTTGGTCCTTGGTAGACATCTGCTGCCTTTATTATAGCAGTGAGCTTGGGGCTATACACAATTGACTTTTGGATAAATAAATTGTGGGATCAAAACTGTCTATTATAGGCATATTATAGGTGCCCACGTCATCTGCCTAGGAAATTGGAGATCCCCCGCTAGGATTCAGGTTATAAGATGAAGTTTTATGTTTTTAGTTACATTTAGGTGTTTATATAATAGTAATTAATTCTTACCTTGATTGACACTCTATTTTGGCTGCTTTATCAGGGGATGTGATCTAGTATCTCTTGAAATACTGGATTATTTGCAATTTTAAGAGATTCAGTTGATTAATACTTGTTTTTAGCTAGATAAGCGATATCTGCTTGTATGTTATTTATTTGCAAAGGATCAGATATCGATGTAGATACGAAGAACAAATATTTAAGGTGTTAAGACTGTATACATGGATTTGATATTATTCTCCACACCCCTTGTCTATATAGAATTCCAGAAAAGGAACAGCAGCAGTTCTGCTTACCAGAATATTACCTGCTCTATGAAATCTGTGGCCTATTTTAAGCAAATATATATTTGTATACAGGCCTGCATGGATGTCTCTCCATTACTGATCTAAATGTACTTAATGTATAATGCATGTCTTTGGGGTTTCTGCACACACAGCTTTAAAGAGCAAATCCTGCTTCTGAGTAAAATCTATTTGGATGTATATATAAAATATTTACATTTATATTTAGTTTCACTTATTTTTAGCTCAGCGTTTGTATTGTTTTGCTTTTGATGCATAGCACTTGGCACCAAGATAAAGCAACTTTATATATCTTATATATTAAGAAACACAAATTTGCACCAGGTCTAATAACCCGTAGCGACCTATTGTTTGCTTTCAACAAGTTACCAGTAAATGCTACCTGTTGATTGGTTGCTAGACTTTTATTACATTACCCCCCATTACTGCACAGCCAATCTGGTTGCTAAGGTTGATGCCTCCTGTCCTTAGCCAATGATGTCCATAGGCTACTACAAATTCTACTTTATGCAGAAAAAAGAATACTTCTCTAAGTTGGGGGTCCCTCTGACCCCTCCAATTTGTATAAGGTTAGGTTGAATAACTTTCAGCTCTCCACATATTATAACCCACAAGATCCAAAAGCCAGCCTTATTTTATGAATGTAGGAACCCCCTCCCCCAGTTGACAATACCCCTGCAAAATAAATCTGCCTTTTATTTGCAGCTTGTTATCTATGAGCAAGAAAACTTCCAAGGCCGCAGCCATGAACTTAATGGAGCCTGTACCAGCCTAAAGGAGACTGGCATGGAGAAAGTTGGCTCCATTCTTGTGCACTCTGGACCGTATGTATATGAATATAAAGCAGCATGATAAAATGTAAAAAACATATTCTATTATTACACATCTATTATCCCTTACATTCCGTAAAGGAGCACTAGACTATAAAATACATTTTATTTACATTTGATGCCAAATTAAAGGAAAACTATACCCCCCAAACAATGTAGGTCTCTATAAAAAGATATTGCATAAAACAGCTCATATGTAAAATCCTGCTTCATGTAAATGAACCATTTTCATAATAATATACTTTTCTAGTAGTATGTGCCATTGGGTAATCATAAATAGAAAATTGCCATTTTAAAAAACAAGGGCCGCCCCCTGGGATCGTAGGATTCACTGTGCACACATACAAACCACATGTAAGGTCACATGAGCCAATTAACAGACAGAGTTCTGCCTTTTGCTTCCTCACTTCTTCCTGTTACAGTTAGAGTTGAAGTATTTCTGGTCAGGTGATCTCTGAGGCAGCACACAGACCATCACGAAATGGTGTCTCAAGGCAAGAGATATAAAAGGGCAATATTTACTTTTATATATGTTCCAGTTTGGTAAGATTCTTTAATATGCCACTTAATATGATATGAACTATCTGTTGCTTAAGTGTTCATTTTGGGGGTATAGTTTTCCTTTAATGCATAAGAGAAGCTTAATTGTAGCATGGTTCAGAAATATACAGTTTTTTTTCTACAATAACAGTCTAATAATTCTTGCCCCCTAGAATCTGGCCCAGTCCTTCCATAGACAATTTAAAAGACAAGTAAATACGGTAATAACCTTTAAATGTTTACTATCCTTCAGATACACGTGACTTTGGAATACTTGTGAAAAACGTTTTTTTCATTCCAATTCACGTTTAAGAAGTTATATTATGCATTCTTAAAATTCTTTCTTTTGCAAAAAACAAGTCAGAAAAACTGCAGTGCCTTAGCAACACCTTACTGAATACCAGTTGTATGCCAGTGTTGTATATGGATAGAAGATCCTGCCATCCTTCCATCTGTGTAATGGGAAGAACCAAGCAATAAAGCACAATTGGCACACTATGGGGCCTATTTATTAAGCCTCAAACTATAACAGAAACTATAGGTTTGTATCTAAACAGTAGGACATTTTAGGTCAGCGTAACAGTCTGTGATTGTTCCTGTTTATTGTCAAGGTTGTGACAAAATAAATCATATTTCTGGATTGATGTTTTCGTGACCCACAAGATACCTAATATCAATGTACAGTTACACACTGCAAGGCCCTATAAACTCACTGTTGCAGTCACCCATTACACAATTATCATTTATAACTCTTGCTTGTTGTTGCTGTAGATTATTTTCCCATGCTTTGAAACAGCAATGTGGTTACAGAGGAAGTTGCCAAATAATCTTGAGGTTTAGAGCGCCCGGCTAACTTTGATGCTAACATTATACTAGATGCCTCTCATAACAGAGAACACTAAACCCTCCCCAGTCTATTTTAGTGAAAATGTGCCACAATTTATATGCATTTGTATAGTTGTTAAAGCCATTTAAAAGGGCAGAGAAACCTAAAATGGATGTGAAATCCATGTGACACTTCTCCTTTGAAAAGATGATTGTGTTGGCTTTATAGGACCGTCTTCCTGTGCTGAAACCAAAATGCTTAAGTACCATGCTAGCACACCTGTAATGATTAAATATGTTGTACAATGATTGGCACACAATAAAGTACACTAATGCTAAGTTTTACTGGCGCTGTTGATTACAGTATAAGATTATTTTATAGCTCAAAATAATTAGCTATTTCCATTAAAAACTTGTACTGTTATAATGTAGCTTTTGCATTCTACAATATGCAAGTCCTTTAACGTGCTTATGAAAATGCACTGCTATAGGCCATTTGTCAGTACTGTCCAATCCCCAAGGTTAACTAGCTTGGGTTTTAATTGCCTGCAGCTTTGGTTTACACTGAACAATTATCTCTGTAGGTATTTACTGGGTGATGGTTTTTTAAATCAGTCTGGGGATTTTTATAGGCAATAGTACTTTGTGTAATAATAAACTCTTCATTATGCAGAATCTACTTCTAATCATTCCAGGTGCTTATCGCCGACTGTAATTATTCCCATATAATTATGTAGCATCCAGCTGAAGTTATTATAATGTAGCCATGCAACATCTGGCCTTTATGGGTGTTAAGTTATATGGGAATATCATAAAATTTTTACTGATAAGCTGAAAAGTTCTAGGGGAGTTATCGGATAACTTAGTACAGGTTTGCTAGGGACCTAGGGCTTTCCGGATCTTTCTGCAATTTGGATCTTCATACCTTAAGTCTACTAGAAAATCATGTAGACATCCAATAAGGATTAATTATGTCTTAGTTTTGACCAAGTACAAGGTATTGTTTTATTATTACAAGGGAGAAGGAAATCATTTTTACACATTTTGATTATTTGGATATAATGGAGTCTATGGGAGACAGCCTTTCTGTAATTCGGATCTTTCTGCATAACGGGTTTCTGGATAACAGATCCCATACCTGTACAATGTTAACAAATTGAGACAAGTTAACCTTTAAATGTAATTGGTAAAATATTGAACTAAAGGACCTTATTTCCCCACCCAATTCACAAACCCTCTTTTCACTTTAATATTAAAGTGTCAGTCATGACATAGCTAGACCATCTTTAGTACTTGGCTTTTTTCTATTTTATGCCAAATTGGTCTGCAGAAACATATGCTTGTCTTCTGAGAACCAAACATTTCTCCTTTCTACAGATGGGTAGGATACGATCAACAGAACTGCAAAGGGGAGCAGTTTGTCTTTGAGAAGGGAGAATACCCACGCTGGGACTCCTGGACCAACAACAGAAGGACTGACAGCATCTCTTCCATGAGACCAATTAAAATTGTAAGTGGTTAGATACTACATGGTACGATGTTCACAGGGCTATGTACGCTAAAACAATGCAAAGATAAGAATCACAGTAATAATAATAATAATAATAATAATGATAGCAATTTAATCTTTACAGAACCAACAAAAGGGTACATAGCAACTGACACAGTAGGTAAGCCCTTGCTTAGCTGGCCATAGACACAAAGATCTGATCGTACGAATCGAGGATTCGTACGATTTTCGAACCGTGTGTGGAGAGTCCCGACATTTTTCGTCCGGCAGAGATCGGTCGTTTGGTCGATCGGACAGGTTAGAAAATTTCTGTCGGCTGCCGATAATATCTCTGCGTGTATTGCCGATCGTACGATTTTCAGTGGGAGACTGTCACTAGCTTTGGTTGGACATAGATATCGTACGATTGCTGTCAGGGGCAGAACATTGCTGATCTGTTCTTTTACTAATCTGACTGGTAAGACTTTGATCTGAATGGTTAGTGGCGGGTCGGGAGATGGGAAAGTCCGATCGTACGAAGATTCGTACGATCGGATCTTTGCATCTATGGCCAGCTTAGTTTTTTGTGCAATTTTTATCTGTTTTAGTTACATTACAGTTACATAGTTAAGGCGGGTTGAAAAAAGACCAAAGTCTATCAAGTTCAACCCTTCCAAAAGAAACCCAGCGCACATATACAGTATATTGTAGATTTTTATATCACAAATGCTTGTCCAAGAAATTATCCAAGCTCCTCTTAAAGGAAAAGTAACACCAAAAAATTAAAGTGTTTTCAAGTAATGAACATATAATGTAATGTTGTGCTACACTAATAACATTGGTGTGGTTGCTTCAGAAGCTCTACTATAGTTTATATAAACAAGCTGCTGTGTAGCCATGGGGGGCAGCCATTCAAAGCTGAAAAAAGGAGAAACAGCACAGGGTACGCAGCATATAAATGATTAGCTCTGTAGTATACCATGGGATGCTTTAGAACTTGATGGAAGTACTTGATGATCGCCGATGGAAGCATGATGAAAAACAAAATGATCCATTAGTCAAAGCCAAAATACTTTTTTTTACATGAAATGCATAAGTGGGAAACATTTTCTGAACAAGGCCCGTGTATTTCATGTTGAGCACGGCTGCATATTGCCAAGTTTAGGTACATTTTGTCTTTTTACAAGACATAAACTTACTATCAAGAGGAATTTCTGTTCCTGAAATATTTTACATGAGAATTAAAGGTGTGGAGCATTTTTCAGATGTAACAAAGAAAAAAAAGAAGAATGGCAACATGCAGTGTTTCTTCTCTGTTTTATTTTAGGGTCAAGACCTATAGGATAAAAATGTAAGATCTGAAGGAATGGCTTGACAGTGGTACTTTATCATGTTAAAACTGAAAAAAATTATGTTTCAAACTGAAGTTATTTTCATTCTGTAAGTCTCCAACTACAAAAGCCTCCAAAGCATATTCCATCTTCAAACCAAATATTTTTCCACTTCATATTTGTTTTACAGTTATTGGTTAATTTGTATTTGAATTCAAAATGTGATTCCATAGATATTATTTTAACCAAGTAATAACAGTCAAGGTCTAATTATGATTTCGGAAAAACATCCCATTCTTTTTTTTAGGATAGCCAAGAGCACAAGATTGTCCTCTATGAAAACCCAAATTTTAGTGGGAAGAAAATTGAGATTATTGATGATGATGTGCCTAGTTTCCATGCTCATGGTTATCAAGAAAAAGTGTCTTCTGCTAGAGTGCAAAGTGGAACGTAAGTATTGCATGTAATGTAACTTCATACAGTTCAGAAATTCAAAATAAGGTTGAAAATGATCTATGCACCTAGGTAAATGTATGCGGTTTTCAGTCCCCATCTTCCAAAAATGTTCCATTTCTCTGTGGAATTTAGCAGAGATAATAATATGTGTCCCTACTGGTTTTAATTTCTCCAATGTTTGCTGTGAAGCACTGAAAAGCCATACATGACTTGGTCAGCTAGAGAAGTCAGCTAAAGAAATGTGATCTTCTTGCCAGAATGAGCAGTCTTTGTGTGCCTTGCACATTTTGTTGCACCAAAAAATTAGCAAAATAGCAGAAAAATTTGGGAAATTACTAAATATCACAGAAATGTATTCAATGGGAAGGTAAAATTACTTCTAAAATTGTTGTTAAGTGCACTTTGCAAAACGTTCTTCATCTGTGTGCACAAACTTTTTGTGCTGTGTGCTCTGTTAAATTATTCAAAAAGAAATTTGTAAATATAACTGGCCTGACAGATGTAATACTGTATACACAGTGTATTTTGCTCTGAAGTCAGATCTGATTGGTCTAGTAGAAAGCAGACTATTATTGCACTGTATTGGTGGCTTGACTTTGAGTTATTTGATCCTATTCTATTCAGGACACTGGAGTATGTGGTTTAGGGGCACTGCTTAATCTCACAATCGACTTTCAGCGTACACTTGTATGTGTGTTAACGTGCATATGAAAGAGAACGTAGGACGTAGTTCAATGTAGGAAATCTAAAGTGCTCTGCTAACAAGATTGCCACATATCTCCCTGCCTGGTGTCAGTATTTCTTTTTTTTGCAAATAACTGTGTGGTATGACAACTACAAAAATAGAGGTGGGGGCAGGACTGGTCCCAGCAAACACAGAACAACCATCATGGTTCCTTTCAACCTGTGGAATTGGGTATAACTGAATGTATTTTTTCATCACAGGTGGGTTGGCTATCAATACCCAGGTTACAGAGGATACCAGTACCTGTTTGAGAAAGGGGACTACAAGGACAGCTCAGATTTTGGCGCCCAGCACCCCCAGATCCAGTCTGTGAGGCGCATACAGGATATGCAGTGGCACCAGAGAGGAACCTTCCACCCTACCAATTAAGGGTGATGCCACTGAAATGGATGGGGAGATACAGAGAGGCTTTCATGCAATCTACTTCTGTTTTTCCTTCGGCACGGTTATCTCAGATGCCACTGTGTGACTAATGCTGCTGAAGCAATTTAATAAAAAGCTTTTGACTCAATTGTTTTGCAATTTATATATGTCAGTTATGGGCAGGCAATATTGTCATTTTCCAAATAGCGAAATACACATGACATAATACAAAGAACAGAATTCTCGAGTAGAATAAATAAAAATATTCCTTATGATTTCATTCAAATTGCTAAGACCTCAACTTAAGATGATAATATTGACATGAATATATACTCACTTTCAAGTGCCCAGTTTCCCCACAAACCCTTGGTACTCCATCGGTGATGTTACCAAGTATTAATGAGTTGCAGAGCGAATATTTTTGTACAGACCCTGTTGCATTCAGCAAACCAAGCCTTATATCATTTAAGTGTGGAGTGATAGTTCTTTATAATCCATGGTGTTTGTTTCTTTATTTATAAAAAATAAACTTGCTAGGGTGCAACTACTCATCTGTATAGTTTAACAAACCATTTACTTTAACTGTGCTTACTCTGGCTTCATATTTTGGTGGATGATTGGTACAGTTGTGTTCAGAAGGACAGCAGTGGGTTTAAAAAAAGTGAATAAAGCTCAAAATCCTTATAATAAATTTTATTTCCATACACGCAAATGCATTGGGAACACTGCACATTCTATCCCAAATCAAAACACGAAGAAAAATTGTATCAAAATGTGTGTTATTTACAGACAGTGAAGCAAAGGGACTATTAGATTGTTCCAAAAAATAGCCTTGTCTGCATTCTTCTCAAAAATTCACTGTATGTACTGAAAAATGTCTCAAGATTTTGCTTTCCTTTGAATCACTGAACTAATATTTAGTTGTATAATCAGTGTTTCTGAGAACTGCTGCACATCTGTGTTGAATAGAGTCAACCAACTTCTGGCACCTGTTACATTCCTCAATTCTTCTGTATTCCTTGGTTTTGCCTCAGCAACAGCATTTTGGATGTCTCCCCACAAGGTTTCTATTGGATTAAGGTCCGGGGATTGGGCTGGTCACTCCATAACGTCAATCTTGTTCACCTGGAACCAAGATGTTGCTCGTTACTGGTGTGTTTGGGCTTGTTGTCTTGTTGAAACTCCCATTATAAGGGCATTTCCTCTTCAGCATAAGGCAATATGACCTTTTCAAGTATTTTGATGTATTGAAACTGATTCATGATCCCTGGGATGTGATAAATAGGCCCAACACCATAGTATGAGAAACATCTCCATATCATGATTCTTGCACCACCATGCTTCACGATCTTCCCAGTGTACTGTGGCTTGAATTCAGTGTTTGGGGGTTGTCTGACATACTGTCTGCGGCCCCAAGACCCAAAAAAACAATCTTGCTTTCATCAGTCCACAAAACGTTTCAACAGTCAATGTGTTCTTGTGGCAAATTCTTCAGCATGTCTTTTTTTCAGCAATGGAACTTTGCGGGGGCTTCTTGCCGATAGCTTGACTTCACATAGGCATCTGCCAATTGTACTGACAGGAACGACCATTTTACTCAGCTTTTCAGAGAGAAATACACTATAACCAGCTTGCACAACATTTGCTCCTTCCTAAATTGACACCTGTTTTTTTTTACAGAATGAATGACCTCACTTATTGAACTCCACACTGCTATTACTTTGAACAAGCCTCAATAAATGATTCAATTACAGAGAATCAGCAGCATGTCATGACTGATAGTTTTCTATTACTCTACTGCACCTACTAGTAAATTATTTACCAAAAACAGTGATTGATCAGGTTAATGATGTCGGACTGCTATTATTCTGAATGCAACTCTATACAGTATCTGCTGGATCTCATCTGGCTATTGAAGCTAAAACCAGGCCCTGATTTGTAGAAAGGCCACCAAGGCCCGATCATTATCATTTATTTATATAGCACCAAAAAGTTATGCAGTGCTTTACATTATTTTAGAATGAACAAAGAAATTATGTTGAATTACAAACAAGGGTTTACAGAGTACAATATTATTAGAGGGTCCTACACGCAAGAGTTTACAAAAAAAAGGTTGAGACATAAGGATTTTAGATTTTAGATAAACCTTAGGCAGCGCGCCTGTGTGGTCAAATAAAAGGTGATGCCAAAATGCATTAAAGTCTATGGGCGCCAAATTTTTTTTGACACGCAGTGAATTTTTTAGTTGTTTAGAGCTCAATTGTAGCAAGATAACATGAACTTGAAGTTGATGAAGTCAGGATCAACTTGTGATTATTTCCACTGTGGTTCAGCTGATCTACTACATCTTCTGAGGTACCAAGTTAAACTAGTGTGCCAAAGTTGGGGTTTAGCTGGTCAACTGTGACAGGTGGTAGAAGGAGCAAGAGCTGTTGAAAGTGCATAGTTGTAGAGAGAAGTTGCCATATTCAGACAAAACAGGTTGTTAATATGGGAGATTGGCTGTGCTGCTACTGTTGATAATTGTTGTGAATCAAATGTGTAAAGGTTTCTGTATGTGTGGGTGGAAAGAGATGGTTGTGATAGCTCAGGTTAAAGGAAAGTAGGTAATGGTTGGATAGTGGGAAGGGAGAGTTAGGAAGGGTGGCACAAGTGAAGATTGGAGAAAAAAGAAGTGTAGGAAAGAGAAGTTGGTGTGGTTAAAGTTTGAAACCTGCATTTGGGGGAGAGAGAAAATCCAACTCCACAGCTGTGATGATCTCCCGGTCTAGGGGTATGAGTCAATAAGAAGCCTCCATAGGAGAGGACAGCAGGTGAAGCAGTGTTAGTGGGAGAAGCAATGTTTAAACGATAACCAGAAGGTGAAGAGATTTGGATATAAAGAGATCATGGACTGCTGTGAGTTTATTGCAGATTGATTGTGCATTCCAGAGGGCACATGAGGAAGGCAGAGATGGGTGATGACTTTATGTGAATAAGGTTTGCAGTATTAGACGTGCATAAGGTCTTATAGGTCACAAAATACATTGTTAAAGTAGAATTCAACCCCTTATTAAAAAAAAAAAAAAAAAAATCTACCCCTACCCTACATAGACCCCCCCTACCTCCCCCTCCCCAGCCTAGCTGCTACCCCGGGTAAATACCCCTAACTTTTTACTTACCCCTCGGGTGGAGTAGGGAGGGGGGTCTATCTTTAATAAGGGGTTGAATTCTCCTTTAAGCGTCTGTATGTGGGAATAGCCGAGGGTAGAAACAATTTAGGAGTGGGACCAGGCTTTGGGTAGGTGTCCACAGCTGCGACCTAGATTTGAAAGTGCGATCATTGTATAGTGTGATGGGTTGAGAGGGGTTAAGTGAGTTAACAATGCAAGAGAGGGTGATGGAAGCACTGAAAAGGAGATTAGAATTATAGTATAGTTTAATGGATGTTGCAATGCAGAGGATATATGGAGAAACATGGAGGAGAGAGAAAAAAAGGCCTATTGAAATCCTTAAATGTATCTTTTTCATGAGATGGTGTTTATTGCCCACCCAGGGGACAAATAGCTTGCTACATTCCAATGAGTTTTGACATGGAGAGGGACATCTTTTCTATTAGCAGGAACTTAATGAGACCTATCAGCAAATAAGTAAATACAGCACCAAATCCTGTTGAGTAAGCACACACATTTTAGCTTTGCAGGTGGATTAGAGTTGTGCAATATCCTTCTGAACTTAAGACACTGAATATAGATGGTGTAGGAAAAATAACTTGCTGGGGGTGGTGAGGGTAAGTCCTTTCAAGGTCTGTTGTGAACTATTGCATTTTCCACTGTCCATATTTTGAGAAAGTTACAAATGGATATTTCAAGATGCCTGGAGATCCCTCATTGCATCTTCTTAAATTAATCTTGTGAAACTGCAGGGCAGACATTGAACAGAAGTTGCTGGTATTGATTTGAATGGGGCAGGTATACAAAGACATAAATAGCAGCTTGCCTTTTATACTGTAATTTTATGTGGAAATGTGGTGCAAGATAACTGTACTTTACTTTTCAATTATGAAAAATGAATACCTATTCTTAGTAAGCACTATACAGACACTTGTCTATATATAGATTTGGAAGCAGGTTAAAAGATAAGGAAAGAAATATAATATACCAAGCATAAGTCATTCTATGACATAAATGTCTTTAAATACCGGAAAATCAAACATACTACATACGTTTCTAATCCTCTGTGAATGACCTGCCTGATTTATGATTACTGAGCACACTTCTAAAAAAAATTAAATAATTACTTTTGCTTCTTCTAGACTTTCCATTACGTAAAACCACATAGCTGACTGCCTAAGAACATTATCAGGAGCCAAGCACTCCTGAGAGAAATGGAAATAGACAAACAAAAAATCCGCCGAAAATGTGTAGACCAGGAGGTGACATTGCAAAAAAAAAAACAAATATATATATATATATATATATACTTCTATCTTGTTGTAAGCAGCGCACACTGGATGATTTTTTAAAAGGATTAATTTATTTTTCAAAATATTAAAAGCATAAAGCACAGATCAACGTTTCGGTCCTGGACCGTTGTCAAGACCAGGACCGAAACGTTGATCTGTGCTTTATGCTTTTAATATTTTGAAAAATAAATTAATCCTTTTAAAAAATCATCCAGTGTGCGCTGCTTACAACAAGATAGAAGTGGATATTCGATACAGCGGCGGCACCTGGTTACTTCAGCTTTAAGGTGTGCGCATGACCTTACCTGGTTTCAGTATATATATATATATATATATATATATATATATATATATATATATATATATATATATATATATATATATATATATATATATATAATATATATATATATATATATATATATATATATATATATATATATATATATATATATATACTCAACTACTTGTGGTCACACCCTCATTGCACCCCCGCCTAATGTTTTTTTAGCCCTCAGTGAAAAAACAGCGTTCAATGGACATTGATTACAGGTAATGCTAAAATGCACATAAAAAATAAATTAAACAAGTTAGGGACCGCCATTCGGGGTTTACCTTGACGTGGTATGGTGGCTTATCAATTTTATGATCATAACTTTGTAACAAAATAACCCCTGTTTTGGGTACATATGCAATAGCATTTATTATACTTATATATATATACTTTAAAGCCTTTAGAGTGCTACCACAACCCCCCTGTTTTGATATTGTATATATATATATATATATATATATATATATATATATATATATATATATATATATATATATATATATATATATATATATATATATATATATATATATATATATATACACACACACATACAGGTATAGGATCCCTTATCTGGAAACCCGATATCCAGAAAGCTCCGAATTACGGAATGTCCGTCTTCCATAGGCTCCATTTTATCCAAATAATCCAAATTTTTTAAAATTATTTCCTTTTTCTCTGTAATAATAAAACAGTAGTTTGTACTTGATCCCAACTAAGATATAATTAATCGTGGCTTTCTGTAGTTTCTTTCAATACTTGCTTCATTAACAGGGTATCTCTGCTCTTTCTTGCCCAAAGGGCAACAAATATGTAAATATATAGAAAGTAAAGTAAAACCAATAGTGGCATCTATTCTAGCACTTTCCATTTAAAAATGGACGATTGATGTACAGCTTTATTGCTTGTTTGACTGTAAACAGATCATGGCTAACAATTTGCCAACATCAGCACTTATTTTTTGCCACTCAGGAACATTTTTATGCTTATGTTGTTTTCCAACTCTTTTTACACAGACCAATATCCATCCAGTTTTTGTCCTACGGTGCCATAGTCTGTAAATTGCCTTTATGAAAATCATCATGAAAAATAAAACAGGTCTAGAAAATAATGGGATGCACCTTGTCCTTTATGTGTCCATTTGACTTACACTCAGCTGACAGTCTCCTCTCAGGAACATGGAGTGTGTACGATATACGAGACCAGGATATTTTGTACTATTTTGCACAGCACAAATAAAGATAGTTTACAAGTACACTTTCTTATTATGTTTTCACTGTGGAGGAATAACACATAATAAATCTGTTGTAAGAACTGCATTAAGATATCTTGTACAGAATGATGACAGTTATATAGACAATAAGGCATTATGATGGTATCAATCTTAGTTTTTCCTGCCAGCACAAGTAGAATTGTTATCTCTGACTCATTAGAATAATCTGAGAGGCATGGATATTAAAACCAGAGCACAGAAGAATATCGTGCAGTTTACAAACAACAAGGCATGAGGTTAAGAATCTTTAGTTAAATAATTATCCTATAACCAACACCACACTTAACTAGGTTTGTTAATTTATCAACTATACTGTTCCTGTAGACAACAACTGTTTGTGTCAATATAAAAAGTATATGATGGGGCTAAGCAAAGGACGGGGTGTTTACTTATGACACAGCTTGGACAGCTATTAATTTGCTATATCAGATCATGTCTATGGGGCAAATTCACTATGCAACGAAAATGTGCTAGAGACGGCTTTGCCGCACTTCATCAGGCATAGTTTCGCCAGGGCTGTGCAAATTCACGAAGATCCGAAGTTGCGCACAGGTTACCGAACGGTTGCGGATTTGCGCTAGTGATAACACGATAAGCAGTCCGAAGTTACGCTAGCGATACCTAATTAGCATACGGCGTGCAGTTAAAGTACAATGGACGTGTATGCTGCAGCAACTACATTACACTACACAAGGCCATGGAAACTTAATAAAATTAAATAGAGGTCTTATATTGCCCTACACATGTGCCCACAGTATAGTTTAGGTGCCAAGTATTAGGAAATGTAGGGGGGAAGGAGGGTCCCCCAAAAAACGTACGATCTTTTTCAGCCTATCACCCAGTAAAAAGTAAAAAACACCAGCGTTTTTGGGACTTTTTTTAAAGAAACTCCTATCTACTCTATTGCACTTTGCCTGGTCTGAGCTGGCGCCTGAGGTAACATTTTTGTTTTGTATTTATTGAGATTATATTTCAGTATGGCTGCTCTGCCATCAAGCATGGTTGTGTGTACTGTACATGTACCGTATGTATACTGCTTGAAACTACAGGTATGGTATCTGTTATCCAGAATGCTTGGGACCTGGGGGTTTCCGAATAAGGGGTCTTTTCGTAATTTGGATCTTCATGTCTTAAGTCTACAAAAAATCATATAAACATTAAATTAACCCAATAGGCTAGTTTTGCTTCTAATAAGGATTCATTTTATCTTTGTTTGGATCAAGTAAAATGTAATGTTGTATTATTACAGAGAATAGGGAAATCATTTAAAAAATGGTGGATTATTTAATTATAATGGAGTCTATGGGAGACAGCCTTTCTATAATTTGGAGCTTTCTGGATTATGGGTTTCCGGATAATTCAATTTGCCCAGACTTTTTTTGTAATGAGACCTGTTTCAATAATGTTCAGTAATGTACTGGAGACCAAAACGTCACTGCATACTCTATATGGGGTCAACAAGGCAATACCCTGGTCGCCAATTATTCTGTGGAATGGAATTGATTACTACAGTACATAGTTACATAGTTACATAGTTAAATCGGGTTGAAAAAAGACAAAGTCCATCAAGTCCAACCCCTCCAAATGAAAACCCAGCATCCATACATATATCCCTCCCTACTTTTAATTACATTCTATATACCCATACCTATACTAACTATAGTTCAGGAAGTGAGAACCATACAACACAAGTGCCAAATTTATACATGTAAAGTGGCGCCACCCTTGTGGCTGTGACGTCATCAGTGAGCGTCCTTGTTAATAAATTAGACTGTATGCCTTAACATTATTAGCCATCAGTGACATATAAGTGCATATGTAGTTTGCTAGTGAGGGTATAGTGACCAGTGCGTAATGTTAAAAGATTAAAAACACTCTCCAGAGCAACACCTCGTTGCATTCTATCTGTACTGTACTGTACGTTTAGATTTACCCCAGTCAGAGACAGAGGAGGGCAGGCCCTTCAAACTTTCGCCCAGATTATGCTGTTCGCATGTCAGGTACAGTGACCGGTCCGTGATACATATATCCCTTGCGATGGACCCATTAGCCGCTGCTATCTCGCTGCTGGTGCGTCGGTTGCCATGGTGACCCATCGGATCGCGGAACTCACTCCTTTGTTGCATTGTCTAGGGAGTGTGTAGCAGCCATCAGTCCCTGTCTGTGCACATTTACTTGGGCTATGTGCGTCTCCTTGGGGCTCCGTAGCCCTTGTTTGCTTGTAAATCGCTTCCGGTGAAACATTCCGGGATTAGCCACACCCCTTTGTCTTGGGTGTCTTTCACACCTCCGTCCCGCCCCTTGTGGGCGGCCTCCATCTCTGGGTCTCAAAGGGTTTAAGTTTTCTTCCATATCCTGCGACAGTGCCCACATCGGTAGATTCCTCCGGTGTAGGTCACAATCACATGGATCGGATAAACTCTTTTGATTGATGCTTTCGTTCCGGGCAAGTGACGGTCCTCAGTGACTCCATATTCTGGCTATAATAGGTCCTGGGGAATGTGTCAACTCGGTCACCTGACATGCCTTGTAGCGCAGGGACCTATACCTTCTCGTTGCCCCCCTCCATCTCTTTCCGAGGCACCTGTTAACCAAACAAATTCTGTGATTATTTATCTTTAAAGAGTTCAATAATTATATTGGCAATAAATCACTTACTTATCAATAAAATTAAAGAATAAAGAATACAGTAAGATATATAGCAGATGTGACATAATCAGCGATATTGTAATATGCACCTCCTAAAGTCAATAGTCTCTCCCCTTCTATTACAATGTTAATAAAAGGGGGACATTGGTAGGGTTTCATTTAACCCTTTAGGTGCCAAAGTCTCCAGTTTGTAAATCCAACGAGATTCCCTTTGTAATAACCAAAGGCCTCTATTTCCTCCTCTTCGGGGTTCAGGAATATGGTCAATAATCATGTGTCGGAATTGTGGGAGGGTATGTTTTGCATTCAGCCAGTGTCGAGCCACTGGTTGTTCCGATTTGCCAGTGGTCAAGGCCGCCCTGATGGCACTTCTGTGATTATTCATCCGCTCCCTGTAGGTCGTTGTTGCCTTACCCACATACGATAATCCACAGGGACACCAGGCCATATATATTACATGATCAGTTGTACAGGTCACTCTGATCAATATGGAATTTCTGTCCAGTCATTGGATGTGCAAAACTGGAGCCTTGTTGCATACCACTACAGGTTAAGCACCCTGAGCATCTAAAACAACCCTTCTTCAGTGGTCTATCCAACCAGGTCTTTTTCTGTATTGGGAATAAAGTCAGATCTTTTTGGACCACTAGGTCACTCAGGTTCTTACCTCTCCTGAAGGCCATTAGAGGTTTCTTGACCTCCGCGAAAGGCAAGCTTCTGTCTTCCTTCAGGATCTCCCACCTGTTAGTAATTGCTGTTTTCATGGCTTTACTCGTGTTTGACCATGTCGTAGTGAATATTAGCTTGGGTTTTTCTTTAGAACCAGGGTGTTCCTTTTGTAGTAAGCTGTCTTGGTCAGATGCTTTAGCCTCTCCAATTGTTCCCTAATGAGTTCTCTTGAGTAGCCCCTCGTAGCAAATTGATCAGCCAACGTTGCTAGTTGTAATTCTGCTGTGTTGCGATCCGAATTATTCCTGATGGTTCTCAGAAATTGGGAGTAAATGATTCCCCTAGGCAACAGGGCAGGTACAACGCTGGCTTTTTTAGGGGATACTCCCCCGACTCTAACAGGTCCAAGAGAAGGGGGAGGAGAAGCACTAGGAGGGGAGGAAAGAAAAACAGCAGAGAAACCACCCCGGAGGGGGAGAAGGAGAATGTAGTTGTGAATTTATCCAACCATACTCTCACAATAGGAGAGACCAAACTATTGAATCGAGGACTTAAATTTGTACCATCACAACACCCAGAACCCTTTGAGACCTATAAGGATATTCATCTATTCAAGAGGCACTTAAAGTTACGTGATTATTACAAGGACAAACCCCAACAAGAACCTGCAGTATTTAAAAGTAAGAGCAGCTTTGATCCTCAAAACACCCCACCATCGATAGCAACCTTCACCCAACTGTTGAGTAAAGACTCTGTCGCCATACACCAGAGAAGCCAACAAAGCAAAACATTTTTTAACAATCTGACGAAGGATGAAAGGGATGCTATCAAGACTTTACAAGCTGATAAACAGTTGATTATCCGACAAGCGGACAAGGGGGGAGCAGTAGTCTTGTTGGACAAAACCTATTATGTGGAAGAAATACTTAAACAGTTATCAGATTCTAGTACATACCAAAAACTAACGAGAGATCCAACTTTTGATTTCAAAAAACAACTTGACTCCTTGACCAATATGGCGACAACGGCAGGATGGATCAATGAAAACAGCAACCATTTCCTGACCACCAGGTTTCCAAAGAAACCATTTATATACACAGTACCGAAAATACATAAATCAGCCACTACTCCCCCGGGTCGCCCGATTATCTCAGCCATAGGATCCATATTCCAACCTCTGCGGCGAAGTTCATTGACCATTTTCTACAACCTCTGGTACAACAGATGGGATCATATGTAAGAGATACAAAACATCTGCTCACAATGTTGAAGGAAACCACCATCTCTAGTCAGTGTATTCTAGCAACGATGGATGTATCAAGCCTTTATACAGTAATTCCACACAAGAATGGAGTTGAGGTTTGTAGGGAAGCCCTCCTCAGAAAACACAGAGGTTATCCACCAACCGAATTCTTGGTCACACTGTTGGATTGGATTCTGATGCATAATTATTTCATGTTCGGCGATTCATACTATCTACAGATAGCAGGGACAGCGATGGGGTCCAATGTGGCCTCCTCATTTGCAAATCTATTTATGGAGGACTACGAGACAAGATGGCTCTTACCCATGGGGGCTGAGAAGATAGGTCTTTACAAACGTTACATCGATGACCTGCTATTTATATGGAATGGAACAGATAACAAATATTTACAAAATTAAAAACAAAAATGTTAGCTACAGCAGTATCCTTTATTTGTGGCTCTATTCACATTTATTACAAATTTTTATTACAAATCTAACCACAATACACATTAAGGTTATGTTAAAAAAAATGTATATTATCTGTTGGTTTTGTTTCAGGACATGGTGCTCTCTTTTAATATTCATGAAACTACATTTAAATTGTATGTGAGATCATTTATAGCCACATTGTGCAGTGATAGGATTGCTGCTAAAAATCAAGTCCTCCCTACAATCCAACATACATCTATATTTGAAAAAAGTATTAAAATAATGCCAGTCTAAGAGTATAAATGCCAAATAAAGTAATTAACTTTCACAAACATTTCTTGACTGGTGAGTAAAATACTGAGAGACATTTTGCAACATAAGTAACGACAGAAGGGCAATTAGAGAAGATTTGGAAGAGGAAGAATGAGCGGGAGCGAAAGAGAACAAACATTAGGACAGATGGCAGCAGAGGTAGGTGGTGAATTGCATGAGTTTGGCAAAGAGGATCCTGGGTTTTACAAGACGCAGGGGAGGAGGAGGCAGAAAAGTAGTTTTTCAATACTTTTAATATTTAAATGAACTGAAGGTCATTACAAACTATATATATATATATATATATATATATATATATATATATATATATATATATATATATATATATATATATATGTATATATATATATATATATATATATATATATATATATATATATATATATATATATATATATTCATAAATAAATAAATATATATATATATATATATATATATATATATATATATATATATATATATATATATATATATATATATATATATATATATATATATATATATATCTTAAAGTGTGGTAATGGGCCACTTCAGCTATCTTGAACTTTACTGTATCTTACCAATACTGTAGCTCTACTGTGTCTCAGACCACTGCTAGGCTTGTTGCCGCTTAAAATAAGAAATATGCCATAAACATTTGTGTACATTCAGTTTTATAAGCAGAAATAAGAATTGCTTTATTTTATAATATGTAAATGTTTGCATGCCCAAATGACTTTTATATATATTTTTGTAGTAATTCCGAATGGGTGCAGGGTAAATTAAATGAATAATAAAGAAGAAATGACCAGCAACACCGAGTCCTTTGGTGAAAAATTCAAAAGTGTATTAAAAAGGCTTTACATGTATTTTTAATATACTTTTGAATTTTTCACCAAAGGACTCAGTGTTGCTGGTCATTTCTTCTTTAATATAAATATATATAACAAGTCCCAAACTGATGCACTCACATCCAAAGTACTGCCTTGGTGCTGGTCAAAAATAAAATTTTATATATATATATATATATATATATATATATATATATATATATATATATATATATATATATATATATATATATATATATATATATATATATATATATATATATATATATATATATATAGTCAAATACAAGAGTCCTCTGCACTCAACCCATTATCAATATATTTAAGACAGAGACATGCCAGAGACATGCCTTACCCTTTAAACAAAACAGGGATTGTTTGTCCATATATTGCAATATATTTAAGCTGGCCAACTACGTCAAAGTCATCCCATATCTGGCCAGTCCTATGCTCAATTTTCATCTGATTCATTAAGAATTCTATTGCTTCATTATACATTTTACAAAGGGACTAAGTTTTACCTGCAACTTACTAGCTGCTTTCAAAGTAAAACTCCCAAACTTGGCTGCCCTTTTATTGGACACCAGTGGGATCACCTGACTATAGTTGGGAAGGGTGGGAGCTACAACATGGAGCTGGTCACTGCTCCTGTATAAACTATAACAAACAAGGGAAAGTTGTGCTCACCACTATTTTTGACTTTGACGTAGTTGGCCAGCTTGAATATATTGCAATATATGGACAAACAATCCCTGTTTTGTTTAAAGGGAAAGGCATTTTTCAGTAGCAGTATGCACAAAATGTCTCTGTCCTAAATATATTAATCCTGGTGCATTTAAACTTTGATTGCCAATCCTTATACAATTTTGTACTCAAAGGGTCACCATTGCCATAAGGATAAGCAATAGGGAATTGGGCCAATACACATTTAGGTGCCTCTGAGAGGACAAGAGTGTTAGAAGTCTCCCTAATGGCATATCAATGAAACGCTATAGACTTTAATGGCAGGTGTGGCTAAGTTTAGTGAATATCGGTTGCATTGCTCACTACTTTAATTGAACTTGAACTTATACCTTTCAGTATTTCCATACCTCCTATATAGCAAGTTTATTCAGCAAAGGGGTTTAGTGTGGTCAGATGTAATGATCTAGGTGGGATATAATTACTGTGATTGCTATTTTGTATCACCCCGTACGTAATACCAGGTCCATACATCTCAATACTTTTTAATTGTTTTTAACCCCATCAATTCTTCTTTAGTTGTTAACGGACCAAGTAAATGTTACGTTTTAATATCAGCCCAACACATGAAGTCTGCTCTAAAACGAATTATCATAATTAACGACACAAGGCACTTTATCAATTGAATGCACTTTATATTTATATTTATTTATTGTTCTATGAATTCATCAAGATATAATTACATGAAGATTCACCAGCATTGATAAAAATTTATTTATTGAAAATGATGCACAATTAATTTTTCTGAGAGTCACATGAACTTTTCTCTACTTTGAATTATTCACCATTTCTCCTTTCCTTTTTCACTACACTACAAGTATGGTATATGGATGGTGCGTCATAACTCTTCTGGTATCTGTTCTGTATAATTTACTATTTTGGTAAGGCCACAAGTTGCCACAAGGAAGGGCATGCTCAACTGGCCATTTTACTGTGGTATAAACTGAATAATATGTAGGCAATAACTGAAAAGAGCATTAACATCATACATATTGTATGCTGGTGCTCTGATTGTCAAGGAGGGGGTGACACTTTTTTAATATTTTGTAAAGGACACCTAAGGCTATTGCAGAGTTTATTTTAATTGTGGTATTTAACAGTGACTGTTCAGTAGCCTCTCAGATTACACAGAGAAAGGCAAAAGGAAAAATTCTTTCCCAGCCGATGTCTTTTCCAGTCCTGCCCCCACAGGGAAATCTTTGCAGTAGATCTCTATAAAGCAACTTAAATCCATCAAAACCAGCTCTGTGGGAAGTGGTGCCTTTCTGCCTGTGTGTGCAATTACATAACTAAAGCGGGATGTCAGATCTTATGTGACAAGCTGCTGTCAAGGAAGAACTACAGACAAATTATACTGCATTCTACTAAATGGAGCTGCATATTGAGAGCTCTCTTTTGCAGTATTTTATCTCAGTATATTGTATGTGCTAAGATTGTTGCACATATAAAAAAAAATTCCTAGGTTCAAGTACTGTAAAAGCAGGTCAGAGAATCATTACCATCATACAGGAATGCTAGCACAGATCTCTTAAACATAAGAATGGCTTGAGGGAGGTTAATATCTATACTAAGTAGCTATCCCTGCAATGAAGAATTCCATTTTCACCCTGCTCAGCCAGCCACAACCCCAATGCCATCAGACTATTTCATCTATGTTGCTATTCTATGCCCCCTTCTGGGGTAAAGAAAATGCTTAATTGCGACTTGCGAGGTTATCTGTCTAGCTCTTGCCACTCACTTCTAGTGGAACTGTGGTTCATTTGATAGGACTCTATCATGTGCTGGTTCTCTATAAATATTTCATTAGATATAAATATTTATAGTGAAACATATTTTAGTAGAAATACATTTTAAATTTAGCTATACGTGTGCTTATTTTATGCATGTTTAGTTCTGTGGGGTACAGGGTTGGACTGGGCCAGTGGGCCCTCGCCAGCCCAGTCAGATGTGCTGCCACCAATTCCAACCTGCCCCCGGCACATTCGCAAGAAAAAGGGGGAAGCAGTGGGGGGGTGTGGGGGGCTTGAGGCAGCAGCCTCTGTGGCTCCCAGTCCGATGCTGGGAGGTACCAAAACCAAATCTAGACAGGCTGCATCTTTAAGAATTCATGGATAGCAGTCTCCATTCAGCAGAACTATTGACTATTAACTTTTAGTATGATGTAGAGAGTGATTTAGGGCAGCAACAACTCTTTTGTTTGAGCCATGATACACATTGTATGTGTGATCAGGCTTTGCTGGATCCCCATTCTGTAAATAAAACAGGGTCTCTCACTCACATTCCCATTGACTGAAAACACCAGACTCTGATTTTACCTTCAAATTATATAATATAATAATTAGGGTTCACTTACTTTGCCACACTAGGTTTTCGTCATCTACTTTTTGGACTTGTTTGGAAATCACATTTATATAAAAATATAGGAAATTTTAAAGGGTTCAAAAACGTTCAACACTACGGGTGTTATATTCCAAGCACACATACCTTTTGACTCAAACTATAAAGTATGCGTTAAGAAAAGAATGAAATGTGGATTCAAAAATCTCCTTTTTAAGCCCTTTGGTCACTGTAGGTATGTTTGTATGTGACAGCAGGATCTGATGCCTAGGTCAGTTATTAATGAGACTTTATACTTTGGTACAGTCATTTCCCTTTACTGATAGTCAGGAAAGCAGCCCCTGTGGGTTCAGAGTGATTGGTTTATCACAACCCAAGATGTTATAGTGTCTTAGGATGAAGAAAGGCAAAAGTCTATCAAGTTGAACCTAGAACCATAAATCAAAACAAACACAAAATAAAAAGACAACAGAACAAGTATATCCTCACATGGGTGTAATCAGAAACCTAATGCTATATGGCTGCACTCCAACACATAATGTACAGATTAAATGGACAACACTTACATTTCCTAGGACTGTAAATGTAGTGAAGGACCAAACGGTTGAAGGAGAACAAATATTAAACAATAGACAAAACTTTGATGTAGGGATGCGCAAGGTCAATTGAAGCATCAGTTATTAAACTGAAAGGGCAGTTATTGATGAAACAATTCCCACAAGAGCAAGAGTTTATCCTAACCTGTAAGTCTTAAATAACAATTATACTAAGAGCGAGGGCAGAGGGAAATAGCATTCATTGATTATGGTTTGGCTCCCACCATGATAAGCATGTCCAGAGTATAAGTGTTTCTTTAGTATCACATACAGCAAAATGTTGGCAGAGAGAATTTGTGGTTTACATGTGGTTTCCCTTGTCTGGAAACCCCTTTTCCAGAAAGTTCCGAATTACAGAATGGCCCCCATTTTATCCCAGTAATCCAAATTTTTTCTCTGTAATAATAAAACAGTATATTCTACTTGATCCCAACTAAGATATCATTAATTCTTATCGGAAGCAAAACCAGCCTATTGGGTTTATTTAATGTTTACATGATTTTCTAGTAGCCTAAGGGCTTTAGCACACGGGCAGATTATGGGCCTGGTGACTAATCGCCTCTTCTTCTTCTAATTGCCTCCTCACGAGGAAACTTCGGGCGACTTCGGAAATCAAATCTCTGCGAGTGCATTGCCGCATGCGATTTTTCATTTAAAGTGGACCTGTCACCCAGACACAAAAATCTGTATAATAAAAGTTTAAATTAAATTAAACATGAAATCCAATTTCTATTTTTTATTAAAGCATTCATAGCTGCTGTAAGATCATTTAAAAATCTCAGCTGTCAATCAAATATTGTCTGCCCCTCCTCTATGCCTGTGGCATAGAGGCGGGGCAGACAATTACTTTCACTTTCCATTCAGCACTTCCTAGATGTCACTGCTCTCTACATATTCCTCTGTTCTCTTTACCATTTAATTGTGTAACCAGGGCATGGGGATGGACATCAGGTCCCCCATTCTGGTGCACAAACAAGATTCTGAGATGATACAAGGCTTGTCTTAATAACAGTGTCCTCAAAATGGCTCTTGTCTGCTTGCTATAATTATGAATTCCCAGACTAAAGGAAACAAGATCCAAATAATTTATATAGTGTAATTAAAGTTCATTTTGCTTGACTAATGTGATAAAATAGGATTATGAATCATTTTTTCGGGTGACGGGTCCCCTTTAAGCAGGCGGAAGGCAGTTCGGGGAGATTGAAGGAGAGGCGATTCAGGGAAATCTCCCTGAATCTGCCCATGTGCTAAAGCCCTAAAGATATGGAGATCCAAATTACAGAAAGATCCGTTATCCAGAAAGCCCAGGTCCCAAGCATTCTGGATAACAGGTCCCATACCTGTACATTGCTTCAGCAATATATTGCCTGCTCAAAATGCAGGCATTATAAAGGGTTATAACAAGGGTTACTAAGTCTGTATACAAAAATAATTGTGGGGAAATCAGTCACTTCTTTGGCTTCTTCTTATGCCAGTACATATGATATAAAGAACAGAAAATGAACCAGTCCCTGTTTGATGCTAAAAAGTGGGGTTCTCCCAAGATCTATATAAGGTGCAAATACATTTACATGTGGCTCAAATGTTTCTGGACTAGTTCAGCCCTTCCTCAAGTGGCTTTTCTAATTTGTTATAACAAGGCTTTTGCTTTTTGTTGTTTAAGGGAATGCTGTATAGACATACTTTTTTATGTGTATTGTTTACACAGTATAGTGTAGTGTTTGTGGATGTCCTTTTACCAGACTTTTGTAATGTTATAAGATGCCAATAGAAGGTGCGACCCAGTCACAGTGGGGTCTTCATGATTTCACAAGCTGCCAACAGAGGGTTGTAGTGAACAGTTGCAAAATTGTTTATGTCATTTTAGACTCTTTTTATCAGGAATCTCACTAGGCAATTTCCAAGTAGGATTACATTGCAGAAGAAATCTAGTCCCCATATTCAACATATAGGCCACTGTGTAACGGTACATAAATGATAAATCAACCAGGAATTGTGTGATGGCGCATGTCGTATATTGAAATTACATAGTAGATGTATAGATGTCACCAAATGAGCGGATCTCTCCCCTATATGCCCACACATCGGGCTGATTCGATCTTTAGCCCTAGGGCCCAACGATCGGATCAGAATGGAGGCAATGCGGCGGATGAATGAACAGATGCGTCTGCGATCCGACTGGATTTTAAACCCTGCTGATTGACATCTGGCCAGAGATTCCCCAATCAGATATAGATCGGAGGGCCCCACAACTCTCTCTATCGGCAGCTTTTATCGGCCCGTGTATGGGGGCTTTAACACCATTTAGCAAACTTCAGACATGCGGTCGCAGTTTGGGTGGTAGTATCTTTTGTGCAACCTCAATAGTCAATGACTCAATAGTCAATGTTATCAATAGCCTTTGGTATGTTTGACTGTTGCACCTTAACGCCAGCTTTCATGGTGCCTATCACTATTGTCAATGTTTATGCACAGTTTTGAGAGATGAACTTTTCTAGGAAGTGTCTAGGTGGTGTGAGCTTTCACTACCTGATAAAAGAACAAACAGTGCCTATTGGGAAACAAAAATAAGTAAGGCCAATTGTTTGTCACCTATGTAAACTGAGTGTTTCTCTTTTTTCTAACATAAAACAATGCTACATTAAAAATAAATAATTCTGAGTTTTTCACAATTGAAACTATTCAGGGAAATATAAATAGGTCTAAACACTTCTGAAAGCACTTTAAAGGAGAACTAAAGCTTAACTAAAGAAGTAGCTAGAAATGTTGTACATTATATTTTGGGCTTCTGTACCAATCCAAGGAAGCCACCATCCTTTAGCAGTAAAGAGCTGTGCCCCCAAAGATGTAGCTCCCCATCTTCTTTTCTGCTGATTCACTGCACATGCTCTATGTTGCTGTCACTTACTGAGCTTAGGGACCCACTCACAATATACAGTACAAATAGAATATAAATGTCACAATATAAGGATGATTAGTAATTAATACAGATAATTACTACATGGCAGCACAGAAACCAGTGCAATTAGCATCAGAATTGAATCAGCCCTGTAGCATCAGCTTATATTACAGGCTAACTTCATTTCCAGCTTGTAAAGTTGTAAAGACTTAGCTTCTCAACAGCTGCTCGGAGCCCACTGAGCATGTGAGTGTCACAGACACTTTCCAAGATGGTGACCCCCTGTGACAAGTTTGAAGTCCTGGATCATTGCTGCTATTGAGAAGTTGAAACTTTAGGATGGTGTAATATGTAGATTTAGTATATAAAATATGGCATTTTTAGCCATATTAATTTTTACAGTTTAGTTCTCCTTTAACAGAGATATTTAATGGCAGTCAAGTCAACTTGTGGACCATGGAAGCAGAAAGCAAGATTCTGATCCAGTAGATACTGTATGTGCTCACTCTGTGGCCATTGGCTGCTCACGTGATGCTAACTTTTGATTTTGCTTTTATGAATGACCTACAGTGACTTCTAATTTATTGAAAAAAAAACCCCAAAATATCCTACTGTTTTCAGAGCTAGAAAAGGTCTTTATGGCGTAAATTAGCTATATAAATTAAGAAAACCATATTCCCACAGAAAATAGTGTATCTTGAGAATTGTTTTTCCATTGCCTAAAAAGTATGCATTTTTTAAATTCTAACCACACTGGTTAAAGTCCAATAATTCATTTTATCACACACACTAGACAGATTCAATAAATATTTTTCTACTCTACTCTTGGGCTTAGCCTTATAAACTACAGAAACAAATGTTAAAATGCATTTTTCTCCAGAATGGCTTGCCTTCAGGGAACATATATTTTCAGCTCCAGTGTTTATTTTGTATTACTGTATCTATCCAAAATTAGTGGTTTCATTGAGAGGGAATGGTTTCAACTCTAATTGGACATTTGCTGAAGGGATAATGAGCCTCTGGTTTAATATTTTATAAATTCCCATCAAAAGCCAATAGACTGTTTCCAAGTCCTGCCTCTCATTATGAAAACATAATAGGATATATAATTTTATATATATATATATATATATATATATTTTATATATATATATATATATATATATATATATCTATATATATATCTATATATATATCTATATATATATCTATATATATATCTATATATATATCTATATATATATCTATATATATATCTATATCTATATCTATATCTATATATATATATATATATATATATATATATATATATATATATATATATCTATCTATAGCAAGATAGAAATAGCAAAAGTGCCTGTGATAGGGAAATCCCTTTGTGGGAAGCTCTCCATATTTCTACTGTACATATTTTAATGAAATGCAACATTCAGTTTCAGCCAACACTTTCCCTGCAATAAAAAGCATATGGTTTCATCTGTTAAAAAAAACCCACTTTTTAAAATGTTTACTCAAATAGTTCATGTGTAGCTATGAAATGAACTTAAAGGGAGGGTCAGACTAAAAATAAAATCACTCTCCTCCCAGAGTGAATGAATGGAAGTTTAATAGAACTCCATGTAGAATTAAAAGAGAGGTAAGTCATTTACAGCATTGTTCCTACTCCCACCATTCTTTCATAAAGTTGATTACTTCTGAAATTTTCCTTCCATCCTATTGCTGATCTGCATTAATTTGATAAAGGTTGTTGTTACCACCTAACGTCCCCTGGTGATGTGGTTACAAAGAGCTGATTGGCTGTTATTGCACAGATGGCCTCCTGCATTCAGAGAACAGACAATTACATTCAGCAGCATTAATTTATATGAGCTAAATTTTCTTTTCATCATTTTTTTGTCCTGGAATGAATTGATCACAACATGTTAGGCCGCTATATAGGGCTCATTTAAAAATTGCAAAGCACAGAGGTAAGTGCAAAATTGGAGCCACATAAAAAAATGTTTACTTAATGCTAGCAACAATTAGCAGACCTCATTAACTGCCAAAATGATATTTACTCCTGCAAAATTGGGTGCAAGTTGCAGTGTACTCTGGTGCAAGGGTGTCCTGTATATTACTCCTGCAGGGGCTCATTCCATGGTTCCTTGTGCATGCTTTTCAAATAAGCCCTCCTACTTGCGTCATTACATTTATTTGATTTACCAAATCAGTACAACGTTTGCTCCATTATTAACAAATCATGTGCGTGTTGCTTTGTGTGCAGAATTTTTAACACAGCTTTGGTTACAAAAATAAACATTAACTATTAAATAATAACTATTAAAATACACTTCCCCACTTAGTAACTTTTTCTAAAGCAACTCCTGTCATAAACATTATTTTCAGGTGCATAATTGTTTTGAATGTGTTCCTTAATAGTATTAAGAGACTACTTGCATCCGCTGACCTGCAGATCCACATTAAATTCCTGTTAAGAAGAGCCCTTATTTACAGTGGACTGAATGTATTTCTTGGATTTGCCATGGTAATGTTAAAAAACTTGAAGAGATATGCACTATTACTTTTCATTCTTGAAATCCCACATAGAAGCAGTGTTTGCCAAATCTCAGATGGGAACCCTAGAGGTCCTGCACAGTAGAGGGAAATCTCTTTCATTGTATTAAAGAGTTCATGAGTAGATACAGTATGTTGTCCAAAGTCCATAGCTAAGGACTGAGATGTGAGCCAATAAACAATACAAAGGGAACAAGAGCACAGAGGGAACCAAAAATGAGCAGCTTCCAGGGCAATTAGTCATCACCAAACCATTCTTCTTTAGTCTGAACTGTGTCTTTGCTATTTCAGTTTTTATCACGCATGTCAAGCAATATGTTTGTGGCAGCCAACCAACCTAGGAATAACACCAGGCAGGAGAAGATCTACACACATTTATATTCATCTGTGGAGGATTCTACTGGCATGAAAATGCAGGACACCTGCTGCGATCCCCAGCCAGTTATGGCGATGTTTGGCAATGGCTGCTAAACAGCCTGCAGTTAATTAGCTCTGCCTTACTCCAGTAACATTCACTGCAGTCAATTTAATTATTCAAAAGCATTTCAAAGACAAAAACAAAGACTTTGCTAAAATAGAAATCCAGCAGCAATGCGTATAGAATATACTTCATGCACTATGCACAGGTTTAGGTGTGGTGTGTGCAAAAAAAGAAAGAATTACTAGAGCATTATTATTTCTTTATAATACACAAAAGCCATGAATATCCTGTAAATTATATCCTTATAAACGGTGAGTTCTGATGTCATCAGTTATAAACGGTGAGTTCTGATGTCATTTCTGTCACATGACTCATCGAAACTTGTGTATTATAATAAATAAAGTACCCCCAGTTGTAAAATATGAGGATATTAGAAGTTACCTTGGAGTTCCATGACCTGTATAAAAACACTCGGCCTTCGGCCTCGTGTTTTTATATGGTCATGAAACTCCTCGGTGACTTATAATATCCTTATATTTTACAAGAGGGGGTACTTTATTCACTATATAACAAAGATGGGATGCCGAGAGCTGTAGTTTAAAAATGGACAGAGGGTAATGGGTTGGCTATAGGAAACCTTTTCCATTCCACATGGCAAGACTGAATCTTCCAGCATCAACCTATCATTAGATGAGCTACAGTACAAACACTGTAGTGCCGAACATTTTCTATATCTGTGCAAATATGAGGATCCAAGCCAAGCATTTCAACTCTTGCTGTGCTGTCACATGTGCATGCTAAGGCAGGTAAGTGGTTCATTGGCAAGTGTAACTATCCAGCATAGTCCTAGTATGTACCGGTATCCGTTATCCGGAAACCCATTTTCCAGAAAGATCAGAAAGGCAGACTCCCATAGACTCTATTACAGGTATGGGACCTGTTATCCAGAATGCCCAGGATCTGGGGCTCTCTTGATAACAGATCTTTCTGTAATTTGGATCTTCATACCTTAAGTCTACTAGGAAATCATGTAAACATTAAATAAACCCAATAGGCTGGTTTTGCTTCCAGTAAGGATTAATGATATCTTAGTTTGGATCATGTACAAGGTACTGTTGTTAAGTGTAAAATGACCAAAGACTCTGCAGTTCCCCTTTAATCCGACCCGTCAAAACTCGTTCCTCCTCGAGCACAAAGTCCACAAAATTCAAATCAGGTCTCAATGTTTAAGTTTCACAACTCCATATACTCCCATAATACAACCTATAGGGCCTTATCTATCAAAGTCCGAATTTGTCTGATTATTTTAATCAAAAAAGTCTGACCAAACTAGAATCCACAATTGGACCTTATTTATTAATAAAAAAATCATGATTTAATTATTTTCTGGCTTTTTCTCAAAAAGCTTAAATTCTGAAATAGTCAATTTTTGGTCTAATTCAAGCGCAGACCACAGAAATTTCCAAATAGGATAGGAACTTCTCCCACTGACTCATATATAACCTCGGTAGGTCTGATATGCAGGATTTTCGGATACTGACTTTTCCATCATCGGGGTATAATAAATCTCTAAGAATTTGAGATTTTTTTTTTCCAACAAAAAATTCAGATTGTATAGTAAAAAAAAAAAAAAAAACTAGAATTGTACGAGTTTTTAGCATTCAGACTTTAATAAATTACCCCTGTAGTGTGTCTGTTAAACCATCTCACGTTTTACCAATCACCACGTTTGAATGTTGAACGGGTACTTACAAATGTTTAGTTTTAATTTACACACATGAAAAGTTTAAGTTTAGGACTGATGATGCTTCTTGTTATTAAAATGTAGAGCGCAGGATATAGTGTAATATCTTAGTTGGGATCATTTACAAGGTACTGTTTTATTTTTACATAGAAAAAAGAAATTATTTTAAAAATTTGGATTATTTGGAGACCGCCTTTCTGTAATTTGGAGCTTTCTTGATAATGGTTTTCTGGATAACGAATCCCATACCTAACTAAATCATCTGAATTTTAAAAAAAAATATTTCCTTTTTCTCTGTAATAATAAAACAGTACCTCGATTCCAACTAAGATATTATTAATCCTTATTGGAAGCAAAACCAGCCTTTGGGGTGTATTTAATGTTTACATGACCTAAGGTATGAAGAGTATGGAAAGATCCATTATCTGGATAACCCCAGGTCCCTAGCATTGTGGATAACAGGTCCCATACTAGTACTGGGCTCATTTTGTGTATTGCGATCTATAACCCCTCAGTGTTGCGCAAGGTGACTCAAATGCAAAGTTGTGGAAGTGCCTATCCATTCTCCAGTGTCTCTGTGTGCCACTCTTTACCTTGCAAGAGTAATTGACAATGATTTGTGGGCAATCTACTAACTAGTGCCGACAGATATACAGTACAGCGTTCTTGTGCCTGTTTACAGCAAATGCATTTATGCTGAGCAGACTAATGCTAGCCCTATTTCTGCAGTGACTATGGGTATTCAGCTGCTGTTCCACCCAGTCCCGAGGGGTCACTGCTGTCAGAGTTCTTTCTTCCGTTCCATTCAGCTGCTTGGACCCATGAAGCATCTCATCTGTATGAAATATTTCTTCACTGGTTTGGTTCTTTTTGAACTTGAGATAATGCCAGTGATAACGGAGCCCAGAACATCAGGGATTTAAATATGCCAAACGATACTAAATGTTATGGGTCTGTTTTGTGTTAGATTTGTTCTTGGGATAATGTCTTTGCCCTTTGTACCCATACTTGTTTAAATCTATTTACTGTAGGCGTTTAGTGTGACGTTATACGTTTTTGTGGTCTTTTTTGCATCTTGCAACGTCTGTGTTCAGCTCCTTGTACAAATATCACACCCCCATTCCCAATCTGCCAGAAGAAGTGTTCTGAGAGCTTGCAATGATTAACCTTTAATCAATAAAGGGATCTTCTCTAAACTAGTAATGGGGATTTTTTTCAGTAAAGACGTATTTCCGGCTTGCATCTCACCACTTAATTGCTTTGCATAGTAACATATAATTTTAATACAGTTATATATAGATTAAATACACAGTATACCTGCTCCTTTTCATGTCATTATTCAACCCATACTACAAAAAGATTTGTAACTGCTGCTCTTAGCAAGCAATTAAAAGGTTTCATTATTCCTACGTGGGAAATCTCAGACTACTCATTGTTTTCCCCCAGAGGAAACAATGAAACCTATTGTAGCGAGGTGTAAGCAAGAGCTACATATCTCCTCCTCTGTCATTTACGTTCACCCCATGAAATATTGACAATAATATTCATAACAATAAGATTCCACAGCATATTGGAATACACTAAAGAACTGTCCTATACACAATATTTTTAGGGGCAGCATTATTTAACCCTTTATCGAGGACAGTTAATTTATACAAGAGGGTATAATTTTATGCTTAACTGCTGTGCTCTTTCTTCACCTGGATTTTAAGTTATATTGTCATTTATACACCAGCAAAGCAGTTTTGCATGCTGTGTCATATAAAGCAGTATGATTTTTTTTTAAGTCTCTGTAAACCTACAGTTTTCTGTCCATCCATAATTTTACATTTATAGGGGTCTTTTTTGCCCAATGGCAGGATTACACTTTTTTTGAATATTTAGTAGCATTTGATTTTTTCCATTGCTTTCCTGCAACTGCCATTCACGTTCTAGCTTGAGGTTCATAGTCAGTCAGTGCTGTTATTCATCATCATATGTTAATCTCTTTACTAACATGGCCCTGAAGGGAGAAAGCACTAACAGACTAGCGTGGCAATCATGAGTTTCCTGTTAACAAGTGAAGAATTCATTTTTTGCATATAAATTTAGGCTCTGAACTTTCTGCATGGGTCACTGGGCAAAATTGTTTAATAAGTTGAGTTTGTCTTCGATATGAAGCCTTTGTCTTGTCTCTTTCATATGCTAAAATTGTGCTGCAAATACTTTTTTAAACAAATATATCACATTTATATATATGCTGTTGATTCCTGCTGCAATAATCTGCCTACTTGCCTTGGAAAGACTGAGCAGGCAACCAATGGCATGGCTGGTGCTACTGTCTTCACAGACATTCCATATTTGTATATTTATTTGTATATGCCTGGAGGCTGCCATATTGCTTTGATTTACCACAAACTAAAATTCTCATATCCTCTTCTATTTATAGCAATTAATATGTGCTGTTGCTTTTGAAATATATATATATATATATATATATATATATATATATATATATATATATATATATATATATATATATATATATATATATATATATATATATAAAGACTAGCTCAATAATAGCAAGCAAAATGTGCCATCACATATGTGACATATAATGACAAGGACAAGTGTTCTGTACAATACAATAATCTCTAATATTTTACTTCACTCTCTGTTGAAACTGCAGATATATACACTTATTATATACTATAAGAAGATACATATCATCTTTTATAACAGTGATGTTAACCTGCAAAATCTGCTACATATTATTCATATAAAATGTGCCTTCTGGGTGACTATAATGAATTATGAATTGAGACTGGGTATAGCAATTTATCACAATCAATTATTTTCTCTGATTTTTTTCTGACCCTCTGGTATTTGCACCCATTAAAAGTATTATATAAAATTTTTATTGTGTAGCTTTTATTTCATATAAAATTGTATTCCTGAACCAACAAGTGTGTTTTTAGCTATAGTATGGGTGTGTAGGCAGCCATCTCAGGTCATTGTTCTTGATCTTGTTCTTTCAGAAAGAGCCACCACTTCACAATGAAAGTGCTTTCAGATAAACTATTGTTTCTTCTACTGTAACTGGAGGAGTTGCAGTGGGACTTGGATTTTTACCATTGAGTGCTATTCTCATATCTACCAGGGAGCTGTTATCTTGTTATATCCACTCTGTTCTGCTGATGGGCTGTTGGGTGGATGTAAAGAATGACTGAGGTTTATCAGAGCACAAGTCACATGGCTAAGGAAACCTGGGAAACTAACCACATATCTAGCCCCATGTCAGATTTCAAAATGAAATATAAAAAAATCCGTTTGCTGTTGCTGAAAAATGGAATCTGCTGGAATAGCACTATTAACTGATACATTTTGAAAAATAAAAAGTTTTCCCATGACAGAATCCCTTTTAGAAGATAACAAGTCAGCTTTGCACCTAAGTTCCGATAAAACAAAATGGAAGTATATCATTGTGGATTCTCTCTTGCTTCAAGAGACAGTAAGGGAGAATAGCTATTTTCAACAATATACTATTTATATTCAAACTCAAGTATCGACAGCTGTAATAAACAATTATTGTTCACATATGAAGTTGAAAAAGAAAATAAAATTCACTGGAAGGAATGAGCAAGGCCAATTCATATATACACTTGGTGGGCATGATGCCCATTGGCTGCCATTAACTGATCATAACTGTTCATATAAAGAGTATGGGGTACACAGCACTATATTAAACTTAAATATTGGGAATGGGGTAGCAGATGTGCATTGCATATTTCTTGTTAATAAAATCCTTTTGCTGACAACTTGATATTTGATCATGGAATGCAAACAGTTATACATCTTATTTAGGATTATAAAAACAGGTGTGAAAAATATGCAATATAAGAGGAGACATGTTCTATAGTGCTAACCAATATCATCAGAGATCCACTCTCCCACTATGTAGAAGGCTGAGTAGTTCCCATGTTGCTGTTATTTAGTGTCCAGTGACTACATTGTGTAACTCCAGGAATAAACTGTACCAAAGTATAATGATAAACATAGTTTAATGTATCTGGGAACCCAAAATATAGCAATTTTGCTTTGTATAACAAGGAAATGGATGAAAGAAATTAATATAATTTTGAATCTGGAAATAAATTATGAACAAGGGCTAATTTAATTAGCAAACTGACATACAGTAAATCAGTGGGAAGCTATGTGTCAAAACAAGATAGGCAGGTATAGTAAATGCCCAATGGCATCATCCATTGAAAATGCCAACTGCAGCAGTCTTATTCACTCTGGGCTCCTTCAGCCACAGATGCTGCCTTGTGCACGTCTCTTTTTACAGTTTCCATTGGACATTTACCTAAACCATTGCTTACCTATAAAATGACTACAACTATCAAATATTCTAGCAAGGAGTCATAGTGATCAACAACAGTCCCGTTACACTATACAACTAGTGATGGGCGAATATGTCCTGTTTCGTTTGCCGGAAGATTTGTAAAACGGCGAAAAAATTAGCAAAACAGCAAAAAATTTGTGAAACGCATTGAAGGCAATGGGCGTCAAGATCATTTTGACGCGCAACAATTTTAACATGAGCGACAATTTTTATACTCGTGACTCTTTTGTCCAAATGCATTAAAGTCAACGAGGGTCCGACGCGCAACAATTTTATGAATCTTCGTGGAAACATTCACGGGCGGCGAAATTTGGAATTTCGCAGCGAATCCATGCCTGTTGAATAAATTCATCCATCACTATAAATGCCACATGTCATATTACTAAGGATCCTACCTGCCATGTTCCCAGTAAAAATGTGCGTGAAAGAGAGCCATCCCATCTGTGATTTTTATTATTATTATATACTTTATTGGGATGTAATACCTTTCCACTATTCCTTTTAGGAAAAGATGTAAAAATATAACCACAGCTAAGCCTATAGGCTCACATTGTCTAATAAAGACTTCCAAGAACTTATCTCAGAAACATCCAACCTTTGGCCCTCAGCTGCGGTTGAACATCAACCCCAACCATGCTCTGACAGTCAATACCTTGTTCCAAAGGAAAAACAAATAGTTCATATAAACAGTTCTCTGCAAAAGAAATCTAGATATTGCTCTGCATTTTCTATACAGAAGTAATTCTCCTGTAACTCAGTACCAGTTGTACCTGCAGGTGCCTTTCCATTTAATTACACAGTGATACTGAATAAGTTGATGTTCTATAAATACTGATTTATCTCTTCTAAATTCTGAGTCATTGGAAACAGTAAACATTTCCATTAGATAGTACTACAGAAATAAAAATAGAAGAGGTTTTCATAGCAAACTAGCTGACTTGTTATTTTAGATTGCTGCGCTTTATTTCATCCACCAGAGATTTGCTTCACATTAATGAAAACTTGGACTTAGAATTTCCATCCTTGGTGTCATTAAAACTTGTACATTTCTGTTGCATCTCCCTGTATATTAAGAAAACATCAACTCTGAATACACTACTTCTTACACATGGATATCACTTATATTACATTACAGGCAAAATATTTTCTTGCACTGCATCAAGGAGCCAATGCAGATGCAGTTAAATCCCATTTAAATCAGAAATGAGTCTTATAATTCTATAATCCTATTTTACCTTTTAACATGGCCATAAATAATGTAATGGAGTATCCATTTCACAGTTCATTCCAGGCTGCACGTCATGCTGTTAAATGGTTAATTTTCTCATGATTTGCTCCCCCACCACTCCAAATAATAAATCAATATATTAATGCAAATGAAACGCTTTTGTCTGTATCAGGAAAACTTGTCATCTCTGCCCCCATGATTTGAATGCAAAGAACAAAAAGTGGAAATCAAGACAAATGAAAAAAGAAGCAGTAAACTGTACGGCCAAAGTGGCACTCATCCACTTTATCTTCATAGTAATGTTATAGGCGCCATACAAATTTGCATTTGCAGACTAAAGATGTAAACAATAGGAGGAAGTGGTTGACCCTGACAGCAAGTACTTTCAGACACAAGTTGTTGTGCACCTCAAGTATTAATAATAAATGTCACATGTTGGCAAAAACATTTTTCCCAACCAAAGGTGCAGGATACTAGAGTCCACACTACAGTTGGGGGTAACAGTAGTTTTTTTTTTTTAATTTCCCTTTGTCAGCACTACGCCACCCACACTGGGAAGGAGCCCAATTGTGCTGATGCAACAACATTAATGCAGTTGCTCTTGCACTTCAAATGTTGGTGTCATAACCAGCATTGAATGTGAGAGTGACATGTGCACCCTATTCTAGGTTACAACTGTGCTACAAAGGCTGATGCAGGCTGTGGTGGGAACCCTGAATCTACCACCTGGTTTGAAGGTGGCAGTAGCTCCCCGTGCATTAATAGGCACTACAATGGGAACAATACAGCGACACTGTTGCCAACTATACAAAAGTGCAAGGAGAGCATGTTGATGCAAGCACCTTCAATGCATGAGATGTTTTTGTGCAATTGAGTGCAGCAAAGTGAAACTGCATTTGTGGTCATAGATTACTCATATTTTCTTTTTAATACATTTTACATATTTTTTTAGATTTTCATATAAAACTGAAGCTGGCCACTTGTGGAACTGTGCTCTACCTCTCTGAATCTCGTAAGCATGTTTATATCATCATATTACATGATATGGACAGATAATGTAAATTCGCAGATAGAAAAGGACGAGTCCTTCAACATATTCTTACCAAAAACATTTCTCTTTTGTACCAGTTTTTTAGACTCATCCTCTCTGTCTCCTTCCTCTAATAAAATGTATCAGTGCTTTCACTATAATTTACATGGTTAATAAACCAAACGTTTACATAGAGAAAAAGCCATGGGGCTGTGGAAAGGCTGCTGCTGGCCAAGCATAGCAATAGTTTACTTAAATTTAACTCCAGTGTTTTAAACACAGTTTATTAATGTTTCTGGATTTACAAGGAGTGCTCTGCTTTTATATTGTGCATCAGAGCTTTTATATCCTTTGTCATATCTGGTTGCTAAGGATACATTTAGAACTCCATTGTAAGGCATGCTGAGCTATTAAAAACACAATCAAGAATAGGACACATAGGAGTGGGAAGATATGCATTATCTATACACACCATATTTAGCTATGGTGACTACAGTAATCTGCTTCTTTTTACTGTTGGATCCTAATTCTGCTGCTGCCCCAAAACCTACACCCAGAACTTAGAATTGTAGGATATAACTACCTTACAGGTTATAAATAGATGTTATAGAATATCCTAATTGCGTTATATATACACACATGGTGCAGGGCCGGAACTAGGGTTAGGCAGTAGTGATGATCAAATCTGTCCCGTTTCACTTCGCCAAAAAATTTGCAAAACTATGATAAAATGTGCAAAACAGCGGAATTTCGCAAATTGCATTGAAGTCAATGGGTGTTTTTACGTGCAGCAAATTCTCTCGGAGATTACTTGCCAGCAGTAGAGGAGAAGCAAAGCGATCCCGTCAGCGGTTTGTATTCTTGCTGGCAGGAAGGCAGTTGTGGGGAGATTAGTCGCTGGGCAACTAATCCCCTGGTCTGCCACAACATTTAAAGTCAGTGGGCGTTATTTCTTATGGTCACTTTATTTGTCCAAATGCATTCAAGTCACTGGGTGTTTTTTCTTATGGCGACTTTTTTTCTCAAAATGCATAAAAGTCAATGGGCGTTTTTTCTTATGGGCATTTTTCCACGGCAAATCTATGGCTGGCGAATAAATTCGCTCATCACTATTTGGCAGAAGAAGCATCCAACATCTGGCATTACCTAAGATTTACAGATTTTAAGTGTGAAATCCGAGGACACCGTGAAAAACTGTTGAGCGCAAAACACGCCACAGTAAAAATAAGACCACTTTTTCTTCATTTTCTAGAACGTCCCCAATTATAATTTGAAGAGATAAGCAGCAGCCCTTCAACTTTTACCAAACTAGAACTCCCGTCATTCCAGGTATAACTCCCCATTACACAAGAAAGGATGACTGCAGGTACATAACAACCCAAGAAATAGAACTATTACCATATATACAGGCATATATGTGAGATGTATATAAAAATGCATAATACTGTAATCATGTCTTTTCATGGCTGCTCTTTGCCTTTCTCTTATTTTCCTTCTGGTTTCTTTTCTTTCTCTCCATCCAAAACTTTTGGACTTTTCACCCTTCTCCAGCATTTACAATACTGCAATTTGCTCTCCTAATTCTTCATTTTTGCACATTATTTCTTCTTGTCTCCTGCACCCTTTCTGTCTTCTAAAGGTTGAATAGTCTCCACTTTGCTTACCCCGTAAAAGTCTATTTTGCCCAATTTTTCTCTGCTCCTGTTTTATTTTTTTTTTGTACTCTTTTGCACTCATTTCATCTTGTAATTTGACACTCATGCTCTCTGCAGTCTTCAGTTGTGTCACTCTAATTAGTTGTATAGTCATGACAAGAGTGGCTTGATAGAATGGTCTGCAGACTATCCAGTCCTGCTGCTAGGGTTGCTACGCCTGATGTCATCATGCCCACCCCCAGCATCACTGCCCCACCCCTGAAATCATCAGCCACACCCCTCTTGTTTGGGTTTAGCCACCTTCCTAATGCTCTCCCATCACCCAAAAAAATTATTCAAAATCCTATTTTATCACATTAGTCAAGCAAAATAAACCTTAATTACACAATATAAATTATTTGAATCTTGTTTCCTTCAGTCTGGGAATTCATAATGATAGCAAGCAGGCAGGAGAAATTCTGTGGACACTGTTATAAAGGCAAGACTTGCATCATCTCAGAATCTTGTTTGTGCACCAGAATGGGGTACCCTATGTCCATCCCCATGCCCTGGCTATGCAATTAAATGGTTAAAAGAACGAGGAAATATTGGGAGAGCAGTGACGTCTAGGAAGTGCTGAATGGAAAGTGAAAGCAATTGTCTGCTCCGCCTCTACACCCATGGCCTAGTGGAGGGGCAGACAATATTTGATTGACAGCTGAGATTTTTAAATGAGCTTACAACAGGATTTCATTTTTAATTTGAAAAGGACTTTTATTATACAGATTTTTGTGTCTGGGCGACAGGTCCATTTTACAACTATAAATATAAGTCGAGGTGGAGAATTTGAAGAGGACTTTGATGGGTCAAGGGAAGTAGAAGGGTACCTTTTGTAGGGATCAAGATCCTGAAATGGGGCCTGCAACTCCTGGCAATGCTGGAAAGTTTGGGTCTCTGTCTGTGGGGTAAAGTTTACATGAATCTTGGATGTGCAATTAGGGAGCCTCCAGCAACATCTGAAGTCTCCCATATTACAGTTAGAGGAGATTCCTGACACAACTAAGGATAAATAATCATAGTCTCATAATTTTGCAACAGCACTCGGGCTTTCCCTCTGACCTCCCTAAAACCAGTCCTGCTGGCCAGCACACTAAAAGGCCTATTTATTATGCTGTAACATAGTAACATAGTAACATAGTAAGTAAGGTTGAAAAAAGACACATGTCCATCGAGTTCAACCTTTTTTTTTTTTTTTTTTTTTATTAATTACCTATCTGCCAGTTGATCCAGAGGAAGGCAAAAAAACCCATCTGAAGCCTCTCCAATTTGCCTTAGAGGGGGAAAAACTCCTTCCTGACTCCAAAATGGCAATCGGACTAGTCCCTGGATCAACTTGTACTATGAGCTATCTCCCATAACCCTGTATTCCCTTACTTGCTAAAAAGCCATCCAACCCCTTCTTAAAGCTATCTAATGTATCAGCCAGTACAACTGATTCAGGGAGAGAATTCCACATCTTTACAGCTCTCACTGTAAAAAACCCCTTCCGAATATTTAGGCGGAACCCCTTTTCTTCTAATCGGAATGGGTGACCTTGTGTCAGCTGGAAAGACCTACTGGTAAATAAAGCATTAGAGAGATTATTATATGATCCCCTTATATATTTATACATAGTCATCATATCACCCCTTAAGTGCCTCTTCTCCAGCGTGAACATCTCCAATTTGGCCAGTCTTTCCTCATAGCTAAGATTTTGAATACCTTTTACCAGCTTAGTTGCCCTTCTCTGTACCCTCTCTAATACAATAATGTCCTGTTTGAGTGATGGAGACCAAAACTGTACGGCATATTCTAGATGGGGCCTTACAAGTGCTCTATACAGTGGAAGAATGACCCCCTCCTCCCTTGACTCTATGCCCCTTTTAATACAGCTCAAGACCTTATTTGCCCTTGATGCTGCTGACTAGCATTGCTTGCTACAGCCAAGTTTATCATCTACAAGGACTCCAAGGTCCTTTTCCATAATGGATTTGCCTAGTGCAGTCCCATTAAGGGTATAAGTGTCTTGGATATTTTTACATCCCAGGTGCATGACTTTACATTTATCAACATTGAATCTCATTTGCCACTTAGCTGCCCAGATTGCCAGTTTGTCAAGATCCTGTTGCAAGGATGCCACATCCTGGATGGAATTAATTGGGCTGGATAATTTTGTGTCATCTGCAAACACTGATACATTACTTACAACACCCTCCCCTAAGTCATTAATGAACAAGTTAAATAAAAGTGGACCCAATACTGAGCCCTGAGGGACCCCACTAAGAACCTTACTCCAAGTAGAGAATGTTCCATTAACAACCACCCTCTGTACCCGATCCTGTAGTCAGTTTCCTATCCATGTGCAAACGACTTCATTAAGCCCAACAGACCTTAGTTTAGAAAGCAGTCGTTTGTGGGGCACAGTATCAAACGCTTTGGCAAAATCCAAATAGATCACATCTACTGCCCCCCCACTATCCAGAATCTTACTTACCACATCATAAAATGCAATCAAATTCGTCTGACATGACCTATCCTTCATAAAGCCATGCTGATTGTTGCTCATAATGCCATTCATTAGGACAAAATTTTGAATGTGATCCCTTAACAAGCCTTCAAATAATTTGTCAAGCTTACTTGCCTATAATTGCCAGGCTGAGATCGTAATCCCTTTTTAAATATTGGAATAACATCAGCTTTTCTCCAATCCATAGGCACCATACCAGATGACAGTGAATCTGAGAAAATCAGAAATAAGGGCTGGTCTAAAACTGAACTAAGCTCTCTTAGAACACGGGGGTGTATGCCATCAGGCCCTGGAGCCTTGTTTACATTAATTTGTATTAAAGCTTTTTGAATCATATCCAGAGTCAGCCACTGACTAGATTGAGCTGAACCATTAGTGCAGTTATTAAGTGAGCCTGTGAACCCAGACTCCTCTATTGTATACACTGAAGAAAAGAACTGATTTAACACATTTGCCTTTTCTGTATCTGTTACAACCATACTGGTACCATTATTTAATGGAGCAACACTCGCAACCTGCATCTTTTTACTATTAATACAGTATGTTTAAAAAAATTTTTAGGGTTAGTTTTCACCTCCACCGCAATTAACTCTTCATTTCTTTTCTTAGCCTTCCGGATTGCTGATTTACAACATTTATTACAGTGTTTATATTCATTAAATGCAGCTTCTGTCCCTACAGATTTGTAGTTTTTAAATGCCTTTCTCTTCTTTCCCATTAACTTCTTTACTTCTGTATTAAGCCACACAGGCAAATTATGGCAAATTATTCTGCTGTTTTTACGTCACATAACAAATTTGCCACTAATTGTACAGTACTTGTGTTGCTGTATTCTGGAAATGTACAGGCCTGGGTCACTGCCACTGAGTGATTCAGGGACATAACAAGGAGCACAAAGATGGTGGTGAGGTACTAGTCACAAACCTTGGCTTTCACCTACCTCTAGCCTGGACCTTGTCCGCCCCTGCCTGCTCTTTCACACAAGTACGAACAAGTGTGAGGATGGGGAGAGGTGCCTGGCAGTGGAGTGATTTATGCATTGTTTACATGTATCCACTGTTCTTTACAGGGATGGAGCAGAGTGTGACTAATGCAGGCCAATGTCTTTGTAGAACTGCCATGCTGCTATTTCACTTTGTAATAAAAAGCTAAAACAAGAGGCTGCAGTGTAACTGGAACAGGAACATACATTACTTCCTTCTCTGCCCTCTGGCATTTCTGATTTAACTCCAGTAACAGGCATGTTATAATTACAGTTTAAAATATTTTTGATTATGATTATTCAATTTCACACAAAGAAGTACATTTAATTAAGTGGTGGTTAAGGAGCTAGCAAATTGAATGTGAGAGGGCGTAATCCAAACAAATCCATTCTTAATTTCACTCCAGTTCATCACACACTCCCAAATGTATAGGCTGGAAGAGTATATCAGTACTGAGGTACATGAATGTTCACTATACAGTGACTATGGTATTAGCAAAAGAAGTACAGTATCTCATTGGTCAAGAAAGAAACAACAGAGAGAGCTGGAAATATCCAACCCAAAGCATGTTGTTCTCCCTGCTAATTGAAAAATGTTTTTCATTCCAATAGGCAGATCACATAATTCCTTTTTTGTTGACAAAACTCTGCAGCACAATGCTAAAGATTGTTCAATATAAAACAAAGAAAATAACAGTGTCATTTGATATCCAGACCAATGCATTAAAAAATATCTGGTGCTTTAAAATAACATTGCTTTTTTGTAAAAAGGGCACTCTGATTATCTCAGGCAACTATTTGTCAAACAGAGCATTACTGTCCTTAAAAGAAAGCAAAAGAGACAGAAAGTAAATCCTTTTGATGCTGTGGGAGCAATAGTTGTACTCAAGATATATAGTGAATAAAGTACCCCCTCTTGTAAAATATAAGGATATTATTAGTTACCGAGGAGTCTCATGACCATATAAAAACACGAGGCCGAAGGCCGAGTGTTTTTATACAGGTCATGGAACTCCGAGGTAACTTCTAATATCCTCATATTTTACAACTGGGGGTACTTTATTTATTATAATACACATATTTTAGTGAGTCATGTGACAGAAATGACATCACTACTCACCGTTTATAACTGATGACATCACTACTCACCGTTTATAAGGATATAATTTACAGGATATTCATGGCTTTTGTGTATTATATATATATATATATATGTACTGTATATATAAAACTTAATTTCTATATAATGACATATTATTACAGGTATAGGATCTGTTATCCAGAAACCCATTATCCAGAGAGCATCAAATTAAAGGAAGGCTCTCTACCATAGACTCCATTTTAATCAAATAATTCACATTTTTAAAATGATTTCCTTTTTCTCTGTAATAATAAAACAATACCTTGAATTTGATCCCAGCTAAGGTAAAATTGTGATGAACGAATATGTCCCATTTTGCTGAAAAATTCGCGAAACATCGGAAAAATTCACAAAACGGAGAAAAATTAGCAAAACGGATTGAAGTCAATAGGTGTCAACATTTTTTTTTCACTCCAAATGCATTTAAGGCAATAGAGTTTTCTTGTGGCGACTTTTTTGTCTCGACTGTTTTCTCCAAATGCATTTAAGTGAATGGGCATTTTTTCTTGTGGCGACTTTTTCGCCTTGGCGACAATTTTGCCTTGGCGACTTTTCCGTTGTTTTTCGCATGTTTGCAGATGGCGAAATGCAAAAATTCACCATGAATCCATGCCTAGCAAAAAAAAAAAGTTAATCGCTAAAAAAATGGATCTCTAATCGAGGCTAAACCCTTCTCTGAGTCTTCTGCTCCCGTTGTCACTGGAACTCCATTTTAGTGTGGATATTAGATTTAGATAAAGTGAATCAGTACTGATTGGGCCTCCTAGTGCTCACCAGAGTACCTGACATCAGGGGCCACTCTAAGAACCAATAGACATTAAAGGGCAGATTTATTATGTGGTGTATAAAACAGAGGCAAAACTGATCATAAACACACAGGCTGGTAAAAAAAAAACAAAAAGCATAATTTTCTAATGCATTTTTTCTTACAGCTACTTCTGCCTGAACTTACTTACAAAGGACTAAAGCAGTGTAAAATAACAATGCTAATTCTAGTATTCACATGAGTTAAAATAAAACACACCTTAAAGTTAACTTTTGTATGATATAGAATGGCTTATCCTAAGCAATGTTTCAATTGGCCTCAATTGGCCTTCACTTTTTCTTTTTTTTATTAATTGCCTTCTTCTTCTGACACTCTCCAGCTTTCAAATGGGGGTCACTGATTCCATCTAAAAACAAATGCTCTGTAAGGCTACAAAATTATTGTTATTGTTACCTTTTATTATTGTTGCTATTCAGGCGCTCTCCTATCAATAAAAAATGCTCACTACAGATTGTCTCAGAATATCACTCTCTACATCATACTAAAAGTTAATTTAAAGGTGAAAAACCCCTTAAATGAATTCCCCATTTAGCTTACAAAGCTTTGTTTTACACAGCATAATAAATAGGCCCTAAAGTGTACTTATTATTATTGTTAATGTTACATGGTTCAATGGTAGAAATAGCAAGCTGATGGAAACTCTGCTACAGTATCCACCTGTAGGCCAGTCCAACTTAGACTAGGAAATGGTCACCCAGTGGTTATCAATATGAATGCTGTTGATTTCACAAATCTAATGCTAATTCTAGAGGTGAATAATTTGTGCTGGGCCATTTTTGTTTCCTTGAAAATAGCTACTAAAACCTACAGTTGGTCTGGCCCATGTAGTACGGATTTATTTTCCAAGTCCAAATCAAGCTAATTTAATAATGCATTTATTTCATAGTTAATGAGCTCATAAATAAAAGGGGCAAATATAAGCAAAAAAAGGTAAAATTTGATATTCTTTTCTTTTGGCAACATGTAGACATTAGGAATGCCCTGAATCCACTATTTATGATTCAGCTGAATCCCCAAATCCTTCATAAAAGATCCAGCCAAATACCAAACCAAATACAAATCCTTATTTGCATATTCAAATTAGAGGCAGGAAAGGAAAAAGTGGAAAAATAATGTTTTACTTCCTTGGTTTGAGACGAAAAGTCACGTGATCTCCCTTCCCACACCTAATTTACATATGCAAATTAGGATTTGGTCACACACAAGGATTCGGCCGAATTCTGCCCGAATCCCGAACTGAATCCTGGATTCGGTGCATCCCTTGTAGACATTAATGCTTATTTAGATACATAGGTGCTAAACTGCTAGACTGTTCAATAGAAACAGCTGATTGCTGGTAACAACTGCACTTATGCAATTTAGCACCCATTTTTATAAATCAGTCCCACAAGAACATGTTTTTGGGCAATGCAAAATAGCAGTTCTATCAGCCCTACAGAAAGGCCAAACTGCTCTCAGTCAGCATTCATTTTATTGCCAAACACAGCATACTTCTCAGCATGACTAAAGCAGTTGAACTGTTGGATAAATGCTGGGCTTTGCAATTATACAATATGGAGAGCGTCTGACCCCGCTCTAGAGATCTACACATTATTGTCCAGCTTCATTAAGCCCAGGACAGGTTTATATTGCTATAGTCAGCAGTCTTAGTAATCAGCAATACCCACAAAACTGCATGTCCCTGAACACCTTTAGCAAAGGAGAAATTCTTGCCAAAAATAATCTTCATTCTGCAACTGTCATTATTACTCTACAACATATTCCTGGGAGTAATTATAGACTTACTGTCAATGCCACTGACAAATGGTGTTTATGCCATATCTTAGATGATATTCTACTCTGCCAGTCTTTAACATTCAGTCTAATGTACAATATACAACATGTCTGAATACATTTTGGTGCTGACTTACTTTATGTATCACTGTGATGTTCTGTCCATTTTGAATTTGACAAGTAATTGATGTTGATGCTGTCTATTTACTTAGGAATGTTCTGTAGATATTGGCATGCACTGAATGAGGCATGAAAAGAGAGTGTGTTCAGGCTTGTTTTTTTTTTTTTTTTACTTGCCAACAGCAACAGAGGGAGGAAGGTATTCCAACAAAGCCTTCTATTGGCAGCAAGACAACTTTATAGATGAGGGGAAATTGAGCATGGCAAAGAAGGTGATTGGGCACAGTAAGTAGGGGGTCTAATTCACAAAGGTTTTTTATTAACACAATGAAATTCTAGGCTTACTACCAAGTTAGCGGTCTATGGAGACATTTTATTAAAGAATGTCGGTAATTTTATGGGAACTAGGCTAGGTCAGTATTCTGCAAAGACCACGGTGTGTTGTTGCCGTATAATACCTTTTCTCTACACTAACATTTACCATAAATCACTGGGGTAAATCACATCCAAAAGCCTCTCCTTTAAGTCTCTCATTTCTTTTCTAAAATTGAAGTTTAAAGTTCAATTTTTTTACCTTGTTTTTCTAATAGAGCTTAATACATTTAGTTGATACATTTCTTATCTTTGTGTAAGGCGTCCTCGGCGCATCCAAGATGGCGGCGCCCAGAAGAAGCCATGCGGGCGTCAGACGCAAGCGTGACGCTGGTGTTTTCGCGCAAGCGTATTTACACCGGCGTTTTTGCGCCGCGTATTTACGCTGGCGCATACTTTAGACGCTGGCGTCCAAAAACGTGCATATTCTGGTGCACGTCCTGTGACGTCATCTAGCGCATTTTGGCGCGAAAATCCACCTATTTAAAGTCGCCAGAAGGTTCTCTCAGTGCCCGAGTATAGGTTCTTCTATCCTGAGTTCCTGGGTGCTTACTATTATTGATTCCTTGATCTTTGACCTTGCCTGAAACCTCGACTTTGATATCTTGCTGCCTGGACCGACCTCTGCCTGGAATATCGACCACGTTATCTTGCTGCCTGGACCGACCTTTGCCTGAACTGACTATTCTTCTGCCTAAACCCTTTGTACCATGAACTGTGTTTGCCTAGTTGCTTCCTCCTTGGTCCGCACTCCAAACTGCGCCTTCGGGCCCTGACACTTTGGTCCTGCTGAGCAGAATCCCTGAGTTTCATTAAAGGATACCTGTTGGGCAAAAATATTATTCCCAACCAAAGGTGCAGGCTAATATAGCCGGCACCCCAGTTGGGGGTAACAGTCGTTTTTTTTAAAAAAATTGCCCCCCACCAGTGCTAGGACACTCACACCAGGAACAAAAGAACGTCTGATGTCATAGCCATGCGCGTAATAAACAAGTCGCAGCACTCGCTCATTATGTGTGTGCCCCAACATGGCCGCTCATACAGGGAGCTCCCTCCCTAATTCTGGCAGGGGGCATTTTAAAAAAAAAAAAAACACGACTGCCATACCAACTGGAGTGCGGGCTGTATTAGCTTGCACCTTTGCTTGGGGGATAATATTTTTGCCCAACAGGTGCCCTTTAATGGCAACAGATATAACTAATACAATAATTGCTAATATTCCACAATTGCTGCTGAGAAATATATTCACTAATGTAGCAAATTGTAACAGTCTGAACTGAAAGACTGAAACAAGAGGCAGAAACAATAACAATCTAAACTTCAATTTTTTAATAAAAGGAAAGCAATAGAAAAAAGTCTTTATTTCTGGTTAATAATCTGAAAACAACTGAACTGAAAAAAAGTTTAGAAGATAAACTGTGCAAATATTAACTATATAATTGATTAACTAACATTTTATAAAGAGCCACTATTCCTGAATGTTTATGTTCTGTATAAGATAAAATAGTAGAAAAAGATTTGATTGCATGTTTATTTTCCATTTGCTTTATTGCTACAGTCTTACTGATTCACCCTAATATATTAACCTTGCCAAGTAACCAATGTCTCACAAAGGTGACAAATTCCTTACAACCTCACACAGGTCTCATATTGCTTTATAATCCCATAAAAAGAAGACACTGGTTCAAATAATAATATTCCATTTATTACAAGATCTAGCGCATTGAAATTAAAATAATAATGTATGTGTAACCTAGGCTGATGCATAATTGAAAAGTATATCACCAGCTTTTGTAAAATTTAGGGATGCACCTAATCCAGGATTCGAATCCTTCTGCCCGGCCGAACCGAATCCGAATCCTACTTTGCATACACAAATTAGGGGTGGGGAGGGAAATCGCATGACTTTTTGTCGCAAAACAAGGAAGTAAAAAAAATGTCCCCTTCCCACCCCTAATTTGAATATGCAAATTAGGATTCAGATTCGATTCAGTATTCAGCCGAATCTTTCACAAAGGATTCGGGGGTTTGGCCGAATCCAAAATAGTGGATTCTCTGCATCCCTAGTAAAATTGAAATTAAAGATTCCTCCACTAGGCCTACAAATAAACGTACATTTAAATGTTGTAGCAAGATTTAAAGCTTACCATTTAGCTTAAGGGCAATGTCTTGATCCTGTCCTGCCTCCTTTAATCTAGTGCTCCCTGCAGAGAGCAGCATACCCCTTGGCACAAGTGCTCTTAGAATAAACATTATGGGACACTCTTTTGCACCCCTTAGTGCTCTTGCACTTGTGCTCAGGGGCTTTCACTATACGCCCCAATAAATGTAGGATTTGCCCTTATATGTGAGTGTAGATTGGTATGCGTGGGATGCACAAACCCTCAGTCCCTGAGAAAATGCTCAGACCGTAAGATAATGCTCAGACAATGAAATATATAGTGGTGGAACATAATAAATATTTATAAAACTGTGCACAATATTGTAATATTTTCTGTAATATTGATTTACACAGCCCATGGCTATGCTTATTTAATATGCAGAAAAGCAGCAAGTAAAATATTGCTTGGAAAGTGATGCAAATCTAGTAAATTGAGTGTAAAGAAGCATAGTTAGTAAACTTGCACACAAATATTTATGGGTCATTTAATAAGTGCTAGAGTACAAAGGGTGCAAAATTGCTGAATTTGATGCAAGGTGTAAGGCATGGCACTGTGGGCGCAGTGCAGCCCTGTACTTAGTACCTGTCATATGTAGCCTGATCTGTCCTTCATAAATCAGCCCTTAATTATCAGGAATATTGAAGCTCACTGGAGGAAAATAGTATCTCTTGGGACTAAACACACCACCACAGCAGGGGAAGACATATCAGGGCAGGATGGATTGGGATAGTAGGAAGGGTATAGGAGGAAGAGTGGTCAGGTTAGTCAAGAGTTCCAGCAGATTCAGGGATAGGCTTGGGGCCAAAAGGCAAACAGTGTTCAACCAGTGTCAAGTATCAGGAAGAGATCAAAAGTAGGTGGCAAGCAAGAAAATAAAAGCAGAAGACAGGGACAAATTAAGAAGCTCAGAAGTGTGACTGGGTACTGGGTGTCAGTGTAGAACCCAACACAGAATAGCAATGTTATCAGATAACACACACAGACAAAAGTGCCCTGTCAATATAAGCAAAGTGTCAATATGTGCAAACTCATTCTGCACCAGATTGAACAAATAACGTTGAAATAACAGTAAATTATCATAGGCGCCTTCATTTTTAGTAGCAATTGCTTTATCTGGTTTTTTTTCTTTTACTGCAGCAGATGTTCCTAGTAATATAATGAAACTCATGAGGCCTGAGAAAAAGAGGCTGTTTATAAAATACATTTTCTAAAGATGTTATGTAGGAGGGTGGACACACCCAGAGAAAGATGTGCCTCATGGGACAGCAGAAGCTGAAATGGAAGCCCTTCAGATCCTGGCTGCTTTGTGGGTGTCATAAGCGGAGGTCCCCAGACTTTGCACTCATGGATTGGAACTTATTGGTTTCGGCTGCAAATGCATTCTAGGCAACATTGGCACAGCTGTCCTGTTTTGCAACCAGGAAAGCAGAATCACTACAGAATTACTGTACAAATAGATTCATTACACAGCTTCAGCCTTAATCTTCCAATTCCAGATTGCTTAGATTTCTTATGTTGGCAGTATACTAAAATATTATTTATATGTGAATGTCTCCTTTAACTGAATCTAAATACATTTTTTTTGTCAGTGGGATTGTTAATTAAAGAACATCTGCTGTTCACAGGACCCGCTCAAAATAGCCACACTGAAAACATAATGGGTTTAAAAGGTATCAGTGGATTACAGGGAGAACGTAGGGATTTGGGCTGCCGAGTTATCTCCCTGGATGCTTGGGGTTTTTTACAGTACAAATGTGTAGGATGAATGCGTGAGAGCTATGGTATGTTGGGAATTCATTTTAAGATATTTTTACACTTAAATTAGGGATTATTAAGGTTAATAGAGTGCTAAATAATGCAAAATATCTTTGGTTAGTTAAAATTAAAAATGTGAATAAAAAAGCAAATCCTGCTTGTGTTTACATTTTGTCTGTGGATGTTTGTAACCCTTTTGGAAATTATATTTAAGTATATTATTTCTGTGTTCAGGCAAGAACAGAGTGAACAAAACGCGTTTTGTGCATGCGGTCACTAAATCATTGGCTTAGCCAGTCCTGTTTCTTCCATGGTTGAAAACCACCTTGAGGCTTGAGCTGTAGATCTGGGGCATGTGCACCCAGACCCCTGTATAGACTAGTGAGACTATAAACTTTTGCTATGAACCAGAAATTCTTTAATATTGTGATACAAAGGTGTGATGACCAACAAAGTGGCAGTGTAATGTAAAAGGAAGGAGGACTGGGGGAGCTCTAGTAGTGCTTCGGGAGCACAAAAGTGGCAAGATGAGGCCCCTAAATAATAGACCCACCCAAACTACTAAATATATCCAGGAGTGCGGAAACCATAGCCAGAGTTCCACATACTCCAGAGCACCTCCCCACTAGGGTTGCCACCTGGCTGGTATTTTTTGGTTGATCCCAATGTTATTCATAGAGAAAAAAGATAAATATATAGTAATGCCGATATTTTTTTTCAAGAAAAGGTGCCAGCCCTACTCCCCACAGTTCCTGGCACCTACACTAATCTTTCAGTAGTAAAAAATCCAGTGAAAGAAATATATTTTTACCTGTGCTTTAGCAGGACATGGCACAGAATAAGGTGCCAACCACATCATTACACATATGTGACAAAAACACACTAAATTGCTGACCATTGCAGGTCCTCACAGGTCAAAGAGCAAATCGGTAATTTAGAGGCATATGTTTTAGTGTGGGTGTTCTTCACGCTGAGCTCCTGACTCATACATTACCTATTGATATGCATTTAGGAAAAGCAAATATACTATAATAGTTGTTTTAGGTTAGTTTTCCCTTTATGAGAGCCATAGGACTTAATCTTACTGATGCTTCTCACACTTCCAGCTTCCAGTGATGCCATTAATTTTTTTTAAGTGTATGACAGCATGGCCAGAACTGCTGAAAATGTTTTTCTTGATTGCAGGTGACCAGGTCCTGCTGTTAACCCTTTTTTAAACGAAAATACTGTAGCATTGAATGCAAAAGGCAAGCAGATACACATCTACAGGCAAGGTAATCCGGATTTAAGGAAACCTTTGCCATATAAATCTCTTAATCAGAAGCACAAGTAAAAGCTTATTAGAGGTTCCACACAAAACAATATTTAATACAAAAGATTTAGTACTTTCCTATCTTCCATCAAGACTTTTTGACTTCAGATAGTTGGCCTGGAAAATACCAGTTTATAATCCTGCAAAGGAAGCAAATGCTTGATAGTATGTGACCTAACATCAGTGAGAAATGAAAAGCTATTAACTGGGAGGAACATTATGTGCTTATATGCATACTAAGGGATCCTATTGTAGCTGTAAATATTTGAGAAAGGCAAGGTAATGTGAGTATAGTTGATAGGGCACAGCTAGGTCTTTGACTTTGGCTCAGAATTAAATATAGTATGGCCCGACTTTACCAACCCAATCTTTGAGGGAAGACATTATTTTAATTGTTATAGGGATGTTTACTTTTAACGTCAACTGTAGGAATTTCCAGCAGTTATCAGCAAGCAGTGGAAGAATACAAACAGAGAAGGCAGCAATATTCAGAAGAACCCATACACAAAGAAACAATTGTACAAAGGTTCCAAGTACGAGTAAGGTTCCAACACAGGTAAAATACGTAGTCAGTATATTGGTACAATTTAGAGCAGGTGTACTGAAAAGGGCAGGGCAGGTAGTAAAGGTATTATATGTACACAGTCAGAATCAAAACAGGGTAAGCAGCCAGCAACACAGGTCAATGTGAAAGGTAGGGCTTTGCAAATTCCCCAGTGCAGACAAGCATGCTTCAGAAGGCTTTCATTTTACTACAGTGTAGGGTGGCAGCTCATGTTGGGAGGTTTGCACTCAGGCCCTGGCCAAGCCAGCCAGACACCCTAGCCATCTCGTCCCTTTCCCGGTGCACGCACAAAAAAGTGCACGCGATGTGACACTACGTGCGGGGATGGGGGAGGAGCTCTAAAGGTAGGGGAACAGATTCTGGATCAGGGGTAGGCAAAAGAAGAGGTATGAATTCCTAATAGTTCAGTAGAAGTGCTAATGTTTAATTTTGGTTGTAAATGAACAAAAATTAAATAAAGTCCAAAAGCAGATCAACAACATCGGTGGACAGAAGGCATAGTTCTATGCATAGGACCAAGGCCTGACCTTTAAAAGTAATGCCAAGGAAGCATCAGTGATGTTACAGTAGAATACCAGTTTGCTCAGTGTTTGCCATCAGCTTTTTTAAGTCAATGTGCAAGACACACAAGAGGATTTCTAATCTGCAGGAACCCTTTAGGGGTGAAACTACCAGGGGGGCAATTTCCCCAGGGTCCACACCCCCTTGGTGCTCACTGGACAATTGCAAATGTGCACTGAAAACTGCATCCAGCGGAGTCCTGTTGCTCTGCCTGCACCCAAGCCCTGGCAGTAGTTCCATTACTGGAGCCTGTCAAATATTTTTTTTTTTACCATATTATACATTTTGGGGGATAAGGGATTCATGATGTGGCCTCCATTGTCGTATAACTCTATGTCAAATTACATGGCTTTCACTGTATTTTTATCCCCCACTTCTCCAAGTCAAAGAAACATACCATTTACTTGTAACATATTGAATGTCAACATGTAACAATGAACACCGCAAGCATTAATTGCAGAGAAGGTATAATAGCTGGGTTGTCGCTATGTACAAAATATGCATTGTTAGCATAACACTGGATATAGACTAAATGTCTAGGAATATCGGTAACTTTATAGGTTGATACACATTTCTTGTTAACATCAGCTTTCTCCCTCACAGTTTGTACAATTACAATGTATTGCACATATCTCAACAAGAACATCTTTGGAATCTCTTCCACAGATCTGTTAATTAAGGCCTATAGATTTATTTCTCTCTCGTTCTGCCTAGCTAGTAATGAATGCAATTTGATGTTTGAAATACCTGACTATTTCAAAGCAGTCTAAAATGGCAGGAAGCATAATTTGTTTTTTTTTTTCTACATTGTGTCTCTTGATTACATAGCTTAGTAACATCTCAGCCTGTCCTTGTTTTAATTGGCAGAAAGATTAGAAAAACAGTATAATGATTATCTGCTTGCAGATGAGGTTCCTATAATATTAGCAGTAGAAATACTTTTTGTTTGAGACAAAATGACAGCCTTTAGTAATTATTAATTATTGTTCTATTAGTAATAACAAATTCCACATTTTTATTTCTTTGTTGTACAGTCTACAATAAAGCTTCAATAAGATTGGGAAACACCAACCTTACTGTTTGGTAAAAGCAATGGGGTCATGGGCTGTATCCAAGAGTGATAGGGTGTATCTTTAATGGAAATGTGACGCTCTGCCTAAACAATAGCTGTTCAAATCAGTATCCTGCATAGTGCAGCGTGACTGGTGTCATTATCTGAAACAAATGTCCTTGCCTGCATCTTAAAATGCGACCGTCTAATTAAAGTGGATGAAAATAATTACTTAGAGATGATCCTGTGAAATAAGCAGTTTAGAAGACAGATCTTTTGTTGACTCGTGTGGGGGTTAGAGACATTAGCAGAGACACAGCGAAAGCATTTACATGGAATGGGAAATCTGCAGTCACCAACTGGAATTCTGGGGTTGTAGTCTAACAACTACTTCTGGGATAGAGACTATAGATTGGAGACAAATGATCCATAGGTCTCAATCTACTATAACATTTATTTTTATAGGCAAGGTATAAAAAACAAAGAGACCCCTGCAGTTTTGGTACATTCTTGCAAGTGTTTTTAGATATTATTATTATTAATATTCTGCCAAACATTCAGCCTATAGGGCCTTTTCTAGTAGAAATCTGATAGCAACACAGAAAAACACAATATAGAAGCACTAAAGTAGGGGCTCTTTGTATAATATATAGTGAATAAAGTAGCCCTCTTGTAAAATATAAGGATATTATAAGTTACCGAGGAGTCTCATGACCATATAAAAACACGAGGCCGAAGGCCGAGTGTTTTTATACAGGTCATGGAACTCCGAGGTAACGTATAATATCCTCATATTTTACAACTGGGGGTACTTTATTAATTATAATACACAAATTTTAGGAGTCATGTGACAGAAATTACATCACTACTCACCGTTTATAACTGATGACATCACTACTCACCGTTTATAAGGATATAATTTACAAGATATTCATGGCTTTTTTGTGTATTATATTAAATTATTAGTAATGGTATGGAATTGTAAACTGTAAAATACAAATTCTTAAAATCAGGGATTTATAACGTACAAACCTTTTTAATTTTTACAAATATTTTCAGCATATGCATACAGCCAGTAGAAATGTTTTTGACAGTCTTTGCCCCACCTGGCACAAAGGCATCTTTAGGCAGTGTCCTGCTCTTTTTATCTTTGTCCCAGACATAAAACATGACTGGGCCAAGGGAATAAATTAATAAAAGGGAAAACACCTCACTTTTAAAAAAGAAACTGGTATATAATCTGACATCTGTGTTTCTTGCACTGAGCCACCACTGAGAGGCTTAATGTATTCACAATTCTTGTGTTCTTGTGTCTGGTTTTGTTAATAAAATACGCACAGTACATTTTTGATGAAATAACAAAACCTTTGGCAGTTATATAATATAACCAGTGTGAGCAGCCATTGTTACAACAGACCAGCAAATGGTAAAGAAAGAAATATATATATATATATATATATATATATATATATATATATATATATATATATATATATATATATATATATATATATATACTGTACCTCTGAATGGCAGCAATTTGTTGTCAGGCATACATGCAGTCAGTTAAAATGTAGGCACACAGGGGCTTTGTTCTTGTTTTACATCTATGTATAGAAGATTAATTCCTGTTTTGTTTCTATGTATAGTGATAACAGAGCTAAATCAATACATGCAGCCACTCTGCAAATAAGGAATAAAAGGACATGAAGCCAATAACCAGTAAAAAGACATGAAGCACCAGGTAAGAATGCTAAACATGAATATCTGGCATTATCCCCTAGCTCACCCACATGAACATAACGTTAATAATCAACAAAGTCTTTAGTAGTACACGGAGAAAGGATTAGCTACACTACAGAGTCTCCTGTAAAAAACAATGGTATACCAGACATTTAACACAGCTTTCCTTATGGTACAATATGAGAATATTTGGATTAAATTGCACACCAACTATACATTGCAAAGTGACACATATGATGGTTTATTCTATAAGGAGGTCAATCTTGCATATTTGCTACTTTTCATATGATTCGTCTAATGAGGCCATGTAATGATACCTATCCATGGCATACATGTCTTCAAACAATATTTTATTTCATTAAAGGTGTGTATATAGTATACGTTATTGTAATATCTATTCTTACAGTTCATTATGATCATATCTTATGATTGCAATTTATATATATATACACACATACTATACTGAAAAGGGGGAGGAGAGAATGGATGCTTTGGGTGAAAATACTGCTTGGTCCAGCTCTGTTTGCGAGTTACTCAAAACTGTCTCCCCCCTTGATATTTTAAATGAAGCGAATGGAAATCGTTTTGAAGGGTTTTCATATTCACCCGCACCCTGGGAGTATTCTAGACACCTATTGTGTCTATGTAGATCTGAGACACCATCCATGTGTATGTATTTATGTGTATGATTTTTGTACGTTTTGCAGTTTTTTTTTATACATTTTAGACTCTGGTTTGATTAAAATGAACATTACATGTGTTTTGGAAAGGGGAATATTAAGGTAAATGACATATCAGCTCAAATTTAATAGAGTCACCTGGAGTAGATGTCAGACAGAAATGCCTGAAATAAAGAATCTAGTGTTCTGCATCTGCATGTCAAGCATTAGCTGGAACAGGCTGACAGATTCAGCAACTAGGGTACAATTATTATACACCCCACAGACTGTATTAAGGCTTGCAAAATCTGTTGCAAAATAATATTGTCTCCTTTAAACATAGCAATTATTTTGTTCTTCTATGATATACTGACATCAAAGTCAGTCTTAAGGTTCAGTTTTTTTTCTTTTATTGTAGCCCTGTAATAATCCCCGCATTTCTAGTTCTCACTGTGCAACACAAAGCTTGGTTGTTGGCTAGCAACCTTTCACACAATCAATCCAATTGTCTTCAATTACTAAGCAAAATCATTAAAGGGAACATGTATCAGTTACAGGGTACATGCACACATAATCAAGATCGATTCATATTATGGCCTTAATTTAGAGTTCAGCTGCAAAAAAGATCTGTTTCACTGTGAGCGCAGAGTAATCCTGGTATTTTACATTCACTGGAATGTCTGTCTACTACAAAGATGAGAAATTATTTTATTTTAAGCCAGGCGAGTTCCCAACACAGTTCTCAAGGGAAATATATTTTTCAATGTGACAGTTTGCCTTGCTTTATTATCAAAATGTATTATGTTGCCTAAGACAGGGAATGCTTCCTTTCAGTCAGTTGCCTTCTATTACAGATAGAAAGACTCATATCTAAGGAACCTGTACTCTCTAGACCAGCTGACAGAAAGGAATTGATATTAGAATAAAAACGCCTCTGGGATAAGGATCTTAAAAAAAATATATTCAGATGAAAAATCTTGATGTGGAAAAGGTGTAAAAATGATTTGTATAGCATTAGCTGTTTAAGGTATTGATTGCATTTGTTGAAGATGCAGGACCTTCCAAAAAGCTTTTGAATGATTCTGCACAGACGTTTGCTGTCCAAGGTGCTGGAAGAGTGTAGTAGTCTTGTGGCACTTCTAAAGATAGGATTCATCTATAGTACTGCAGTCACTGCTTTCAGAAAATAATCAGGGACCCAAATCATAACCTCACAATGTCTGTTATTATGTCAAGTTATTAGCAACATTTCAAGAGCCTAATGAACTCATATACATGCTATAGTCCTAAAGGAACCTGCACGAGCTAAGCAGCTCTCACAATAAAGTGGAATGTGGGAAGCTTAGTTAGTTAAACAAGTGGTTCACCTTTAGGGCCAAGACACGCGGGAAGATTTGGGGAGATTTAGTCACCCGGCTACTAATCACCTCTTCTTCAGGCGACTAATCTCCCCGAAAAGCCTTCCCGCCAGCTACAGTAGATGGTACTCAGAGCGATTCGTTTTTCGAAGTTGCCCGCAGTTTCCTTGACAGGCAACTTCTGGTGACTTTGGATAACGAAGGCTTTTTGGGGAGATTAGTGCCTGAAGAAGAGATGATTAGTCGCCGGGCGACTAAATCTCCCTGAATCTTCCCGTGTGTGTCTGCCCTAAAGTTAACTTTTAGTATGTTAAAGAATGGCTAATTCTATGCAACTTTTTATAGTTTTTTAATTATTTGCCTTCTTCTTCTAACTCTTTCCAGCTTTCAAATATGGGTCACTGATCCCATCTCAAAAACAAATCCTTTTTAAGGCTACAAATGTATTATTATCATACTACTTTTTATTACTGATCCTTCTATTCAGTAGCTTTCATATTCATATTCCAGTCTTTTATTCAAATAAATTCATAAGTGTTAGGGTAATTTGGACTCTAGCAACCAGATTGCTGAAACTGCATCTCTGTTGACTAAAAAGCGAAATAACTCAAAAAAGCCCAAGTAATAAAAAATGAACACCAATTGAAAATTGTCTCAGAATATCTCTCTACATTAATGCGAGATCCTACCAACTATTTCAGTGGTATCCCCACTCTTCCTCAAGTAAACACTTTGGAATCTCATCTATAAATGCATCAAGTTCAATTATTGAATCATCAGGGAGAAGTGAACACTAAACTCCCGCCCCACAGACAAATATAGCTGCTGGGCCTATAGTCAGATGAATTTATATTTATTTGTTGTGTGAGGTGTTAAAATCGATGTGTGTATCCTTTTGTTAAAAGTAGGATCAACACATTCTGCTGCTGGTAGGGTTGCCGGTAAAACACCTGCCAAGGCCAGGGCTGGTATTACAAATTTACTAGCAATGTAGTTGTAATTTGTAATACCCTTAAGAAAAAGCACTTGGCCAGCCCCCAATTTGCTCAGTACTTACATTTTTCCCAGGCTTCTGGCCATCACGTGTGTTGCTCCGACCCTTTTGTGTCACTGTGCGTGACTCCTCCCCTTTACAATCACGTACCACCCCCTTTTGTTCCCTTCCACCACCAGCCGGTAAATTTCTTTAGAAAAGATGGCAACCCTAGCTGCTGGCCCCAAGGATCACTGTTGGTGTGTGAAGAAATCAATTCTGACCAGGCCTCACTGTGGAGTTCATAGGCTGCCCCACTAGTCACCTGTGTTACACCTAACGCCTGCATCCACTGTTTTCAAATCTTACTAAAGGACTGTAAAATGACATGTAATAGCAATGGGTTTATTTACCTTTAATAAAGGAATATACAGTATTGCTCTGGGCATAACTGCTCAATTGCATTGTTGCAATAGAGCCCTCTGTTAAAAAGCTGCTCAAAGGCTGCAGATTAGGGAAGGAAGGGGTAGATAAGGCGCTCTGAACAAATTACGTTGTTTCTAAAGAGCAGGGGTGGGAAGTTCAGCTTAAAAAACATTTAGTGCAATTAGTGCTTTAGAATGAATTGCATTGTTCATGACTTTTATTTTCCATTGACTCTACACAAATGTAATTGCCAGCTACAATATTCCCATGAAATTCTGTGTCATCGGTTATTAGCTGGAGATTCAGTTAAAGGAAAACTATACCCCCCAAACAATGTAGGTCTCTATTAAAAGATACTGAGTAAAACAGCTCATGTGTAAAACCCTGCTTCATGTAAATGAACCATTATCATAATAATATACTTTTTTAGTAGTATGTGCCATTGGGTAATCATAAATAGAAAATTGCCATTTTAAAAAATAAGGGCCGCCCCCTGGGATCGTAAGATTCACTGTGCACACATACAAACCACATGTAAGGTCACATGAGCCAATTAACAGACAGAGTTCTGCCTTTTGCTTCCTCACTTCTTCCTGTTACAGTTAGTGTTGTAGTATTTCTGGTCAGGTGATCTCTGAGGCAGCACAGATAGAGTCACGAAATGGTGGTTCAAGGCAAGAGATGTAAAAGGGCAATATTTATGTAAATATATATTCCAGTTTGGTAATATTCTTTAATATGTCATTCAATTTGATATAAACTATCTGTTGCTTAAGTATTCATTTTGGGGGTATAGTTTTCCTTTAAAGACGTACATGGAGCAACATTCTCCCATGTGACAAAGCTTCAAAAAAAGGCCCATGTTACTTAAGTCCAATGTTCTATAATGAGATATAGATATATAGATATATCTTTCCAACAGACAATGTATTCTTATTCGGCTAAGTTGTTTATATTGGGATTGAATCTATTCAGTATGAAAATAAAAACTGGTTAAATAGATAGCCCAAGCAAAATAAAATATGCTTCTAATATAGTTAGTTAGCCAAAAATGTAATGTATAAAGGCTGGAGTGACTGGATGTCTAATATAATAGCCAGAACACTACTTCCTGCTTTTCAGCTGTCTTGGCTTCCACTAATTGGTTACCAGTCAGTAACTAATTAGTGACTTGAGGGGGGGCACATGGGTCATATCTGTTGCTTTTGAATCTGAATCTGAACTGAATGCTGAGGATGTACATGTATGTTTCCAGGGATCTGCAACTTGCGAACGATTATTCAGCTGTCAGCTGGTTTGCTTTTAATGCCTTTGATTTAGTAGTGGCCAATCCTTACCTGGCTGCCCATGTGTTTGCATAAGTTATATTTATTTTTCTTATGGTATTTATAGGTAACTAGGAAGGGTATGGGACCTGTTATCCAGAATGCTATATGTAAACATGAAATAAACCTAATATGCTGGTTTTGCTTCCAATAAGGATTAATATTTTTTTATATTAGGTGTATAAGGTATTGTTTTATCACTACTAAAAAAGGGAAATCGTTTTTATAAATTTGGATTATTTCATTACAATGGAGTCTATGGGTTATGAACTTTCTGGAAAATGGGTTTCCAGATAACAGATGAAATGGGATAATGGGATAAAAAAACCACTTGGTCATCAGGTCCATATTAAAATATAAAAAGATTTTGGGAAATTCTTTCTGCAGACACATTCCATTCCAGAACAGAGTTCATCTATCCCTGCCCTAAAATGATAGAAATGTCTCTTAACATCATCTTTAGCCAATTATGTTTTCAAGTTACTACTACGCTGCTTGTCATAACCATAAATATATGATATATATGGCCCTTAGGCGTATGGGTGCAGCCCACATAAAAGCTCATACACTCTCTCCCTGAAGAAAACTGCAATTCTCAGAAATTTCCTGTGATTCTGCTAAATCAGGACATGCAGATAGGCATATTTGAGGTCCACTGAAACCATATAAGCACCCTTGTCTATGATGTTCATTGCTGATTTGATGGTCTCTATTCGACAGGTCTTTTATAAATGGTTAACAAACCTGAGATTTATTATTGTTCTGAATTTCCTATTTGGTTTGGGGACTCAAAAAAAACTTTTGAATGGGTACCCTGATGGATCTCTGAAGGAGGTACCAGTATGTATCACAAAGAATGTCAATCGCTAAGATGATCTTAAAGAGTGACTCTAGCAACTCCTCTATTCTTCTGGATTTTACAATTCTCTTGTCATAAGATCTTTCAGGACAGTGTGAACCATAGATCTATTCATTATCGTAGGACCTGAAATAATCATTTTAATGCACGGTTTGTCCATCAACAAAAAAAGACCATTTTCTAGTTGAAGCTAGGAAACTGTGGGTAGGTGCCGCAAACATTTGGACAATGTTTGGAATGTTGGGGCCAAATTGGGGATGTTCACGCTGGAGAAGAGGTGCTTAAGGGGAGATATGATGACTATGTATAAATATATAAGAGGATCGTATAATAATCTCTCTAATGCTTTATTTACCAGTAGGTCTTTCCAGCCGACACAAGGTCACCTATTCTGATTAGAAGAAAAGAGGTTCCGCCTAAATATTCGGAAGGGTTTTTTTTACAATGAGAGCTGTGAAGATGTGGAATTCTCTACCTGAATCAGTTGTACAGACTGATACATTAGATAGCTTTAAGAAGGGGTTGGATAGCTTTTTAGCAAGTGAGGGAATACAGGGTTATGGGAGATAGCTCATAGTACAAGTTGATCCAGGGACTAGTCCGATTGCCATTTTGGAGGCAGAAAGGAATTTTTCCCCCCTCTGAGGCAAATTGGTGAGGCGGTTTTTTGCTTTCCTCTGGATCAACTAGCAGTTAGGCAGCTTAAAATAAAAACAAAAACAAAAAAAAAGGAAAAGATTGAACTTGATGGACACGTGTCTTTTTTCAACCTTACTCACTATATAATCGATACATTTCACTTGTCCTTAATGTCAGGAAGGCCAAAATATCTCATGGTATCATGGTGTGACATAAGGGAACGGAAGGCTTCCTGTTTGCAAATTTTGCCCATGTGAAAAAATTTTTTACTTAGTTTTCATACTAAGATCAGATGAACTTTGAAACTAAACATATTTGTCCTCACTGTCCCGATTTTAAGAAATTTGTGTTTGCTGCAGCACATTCATTATAATCAACAGAATCTTCTCCATAGCATCCAGATTTAAATTGAGACTAATTTTAATAGCATTTTGTTGTGGTTATTGACTCAACATGCCCATGGGGCTCATAAAGAGGTGAGTGAGAGTGAGAGAGTGAGAGAGTGAGAGAGTGAGAGAGTGAGAGAGTGAGAGAGTGAGAGAGTGAGAGAGTGAGAGAGTGAGAGAGTGAGAGAGTGAGAGAGAGAGAGAGAGAGAGAGAGAGAGAGTATCCAAAGGCCTGTGCTTAGGGCAGCCTTTGGGTGCCTTTACAGTAATTTATTTCTGCCTGCGTTTTTATATTCTGGGAGACGCCAAGAAAGCTACGAAATATTACTTAACATATAATATGCAAGAGCATTTGATCAAATAAACAAATCAATCATTTTGCTGGACACAAGGGCCCATTATACAGGAAACAGAATAACCATAATCGAAAATTAATATTTATGCCAGAAATATAGGATTCAGTAATGGATGCCTATTTATTTTATTTGCTGTCATGCAGCATATAGACAGTATCTGACCACCAGATCCCAAAGAGGGGTTATTAGTTTTAGGACACAGGCTAAGAAACAGACTTCTCCAGCTGCATTTATTGTGTATGGGCTCTGAGGTGTGCAGTCATCCACCCCTTGCCTTGAATTTGGGCTCAATAGTAAACAAGCCTTTATGGTTTCTTTGCTGTGAGCCTCATATGCAAAATTAAAGGACAAGGAAAGCCTAATTCCCTGGGGCTTGCCAAAATGTTAGGCATCTGCTATGTTTTGTTTACTGGACCAATGCTTCTATTTGGAAAACAGTGGAAATGTCTACCTCTGTCTCCCAGGTGCACTTGCACAATAGTGAAATCGGAAAATCTTACTCAGGTAGGATGGCCACACAGCGCTGCTGGGAGGTGCCATTTTTTCCAAAACAAAAGAGCACCAGCTCAATATTAATTATTTGAAACAATTGGCACAGGTACAATCACAGGTCCCCAATAATTTTCAAACTTAACATAGTTGAAAAATAGAACAGTGTTGTCTTGTTGAGCACTCTAATCACAGAAACAATATCATTATTAAACAGGTTTGATGTGTATTTATTGTGTCCCTTTATTTGGGCAATGCTCGAAATAGCATTATATAAAATGTACAAAATGTAAATATAATAACAGTATTAACAGGTTTAAAATACAAGGGGCATCATGTATCATCCACTTCTTAACACACTTTTAAACAGTGAGCTAGTGATGCCAACACCATGTTCCCAACACTCCTCAGGAATTCAAAGGAGTCCTTCTCTATGCCTTTATGTAGTTTAAATTCCTGCTACACAGGCACAATCTTTCACATAAGTTGGGGGTAATAGCTCAACAGTATGAAGTAAAGGAACCCTCCTCCATGCCTATGTGTAATGTAAAGTTCCTGCTATACAGGCACAAGCCTTCAAACATAGGTTGTGAGTTATAGTTCAACAGTATGAGTGAGAAGTCAGAAGGGTGCCAGCACAATTTGCAAAATATCCCCCGACAATTATTCCATGTGGGTAAATGGTGATGAGTATTAATTCAACCAGTAGCACTCTCATTTGGTTCTGTTCTGCAGAGAAGATTAAATTCTAACTGTGCATATATGAAGGTGCTTGGCTTAAACTGCACAACTAACAGTGTGATAAAGTTCTTATTATCTTCCACTCAAGCACGTTAGTCTCTCCCCAAACATTACATCTTATTATAAGTGCCATTCCCTTGTACACATTGAGGGGCTAGAGATGATTATCCACTGTGTGTCTAAATATCAACCAGGTTACATATTCTTTGAACATTGTGGATAAGCACAGTCAATTGGTTGCACACACCTCTCTCTCCAACTATTGGACTAATTCTTCAGGGATAATGCTGCACTTCATACAGAATAAGTTCAGATGTCATATACTTGACATTATTCACTTCAACTTCGAAACCAAGAGGAAGCGAATGTGCGTCGGCCTGTAACCCAAGTAATGGCATATTGAGCAGGCCTGGATTTGTGGCAAGGCCACAAAGGCCCGGGACTAGGGTGGCAGAATTTGAGGGGCGTGCTGTTCTGGGCTATTAAAACTTGCGCATAGACAAGCACAGGAAGAGGAAGGGGACAGCACCTGGCAAGATGAGAGGGAACAGCAAGCAAAGGAGGAAGGGGAGGGCTCCTGGCAAGTAGGAAGGGGATGGCGAAGCAAACGAGGAAGGGGATGGCTCCTGGCAAGTAGGAAGGGGATGGAATCTTGCAGGGGGAAGGGAAGGGGACAGCGCTAGGCAGCTGCCAGGGGAAGTGAGGGGACGCACCGGCAGGTGAGGGGGATTGTGAGCGGAGCTGGCCTAGGGGCAGCCAGTTTGTAAATCTGGGCCTGATATTGAGGGTGCCAGCGTGGATGGTGGTGATTTGAAGTTGATGTGAGTGTAGGGACCTACAGGATTTGCTATGCTCCTATAGCTTTAAATTCCTTCCTTTCCTCTTTTTCCCTAGTTGCTGGGCAAAAGCCCATGTATCTAGTTATATTTACATAACCAGTTTTATTGGCCAAGAGGTGTAATGACCACTTCCTACCACACTTCCATATAGTGTTTGGAAAGGGGTGGATCTTCCTCTTTGGCTGCTGCTGTCCTTACCTACTGGATGTTCCCATTGTGCCTGGGTACACCAAGGCCCAGTAAAGCCATTGCCCTAAAGGGAAAGCACATTTAAGTCGGGGAGCAGGGAACCCTGTGAACGAGGTTTAGCTATATTCAGGTTATATCTGTTATAGACTCTCTAGGTCTAGGAGAGTAAGATAGAGAGTTCAGATAGCAAGAGCAGCTTTGTGCTCCATCGAGCATCTGTAGCAGGGAGTAGCTTCCCAAGGCTCTTAGATTGCCTTTCATGAAGGAACCACAGTGGATAGGGTGTCAGGCTTGACTCTTTCTCCCTGACCACTCCGCTGGGTGGGATCCGGACCACTTTAAGGTATACTGTATCTGCCGGAAGGAATCGATGTACTTCTTGACTACAATGCCTCATGGGAGATGCATAATGACATATGCAGCTGTCTTGCCTGGCTTTACCTTTGAATAATTTTCTCTCTTTTTTACAAGAATAAAAATTATATAATCTGTGTATTGTTTTCTACATCTATAACAGATTATGATAATTGCTATTTAGTACCACTACCACCATTCAAAATGATTTACAAATTACAAATTTTTACATATAAATGTGTTTTAGTATGGATTTACAGTTATAATCATGGAATACATACATTTCCCTTCTTAATCTGAAGCCTATTTGAGCAGGCCTCTTCTTATGAAATATCCCCTTGTGTATTAGGACCCCTGTGAAGCGGCATTAGAATAGCAGGTACCTAGCTTTACATGGAATGCAATTAATGAGAGTCGCACTAAGGGGTGATCATTGTTCAGTCTACAGAGAGCCCTCCATATGTTGTGGTTTTCTCCGGTATCATGGTATGTAAGAACAAACACTGAAAACGACTGTACTTGATCCTGTCATTAAATAAATGCTAGTGATTACAACAGTGAACATTAACAAAAGCTTTGCAGTTGTTGTTTCCAGTTAATTTTTAATGACACTGCAAAAGACCAGCAGGTAGATTGTGCTGGGTAACTTTATACCAAGGAAATGTACAAGAAACAGAACAATAGCAAGGAAGCAGCGTTTCTATGTACATGCTAATCTATTCCCTTGAAATCCTTTTTTTTTTTTCATTCTGATTATAGACCATGTGATAATTGCTTTCCTGGGAATGTCTAACAATAAATCTGGGACCAAGAGACTATGTCAACATTGCTTCCACTGGGTTGAGATAATGTGAGGTGACTGAGCAAGTCTTTCCTTCTATAATTACCCCTGCTATGGGTGCGTATGCAACAACAACAATATATAGAGCCAAAAAATAGATCTAGCTGCTACTATAAAGATTTATTCACCGCCAAAAGTAAGTGTTAATTTATGTACTAAGTTGCCTATTCATCAAGAAAATAGAGACTAGTTGCAGCTAAATTTGTTCATATGTATGAACTATCGCAATTCAATTAATCACAATCACATAAAATCCTAACCATATAAAAAAAGAAGAAGAACATAGCAGAAAGACTAGCAAATCACATCATTCCATTTATTTTTAAACAAATTACAAATAGTACAATAGTGTAGACAATTTAGTTATCAACTTGGTTGAATGGTGAATAGACTTCCCACTGATTTGTATGGCATCTTGATGTTGTTTATAGGTTTTGTATTTTTTTTATTAAGGGCTAATTGATCAATAATCAATGCTTAAAAGAAGTTCTGCAGTAGAGCAAAATGACACCTGTTGATAGGTAGCAAACACTGGATCTGCTGAAGTGATAACATGTAGGCTACGTGTACAACATAGGAAGACTTAAAAAGTGTGTGATGCATTGATTTCTAATTGCCTAGGAGAGAATAAAGCTGGCCATAGACGCAAAGATTTCCCTGCAATATCGGACGAATGATCGTACGTCCACATCTCCCGACCTGCCACTAACCATTCAGATCAAACAAAGCAGTAAAGAACAGATCAGCCGATGTTCTGCCCCACAGCAATCGTAGGAAAGTTTTTGTCCGACAAAGCTGACAGTGACAGTCTCCCACTGAAGTTCGTCAGATCGGCAATACATGCAGAAATAAGATCTGCATGCCGACATTTCAGCCGACAGAAATCTTTTAACCTGTCTGATCGACTGAAAGACCGATCGTCATGGCAAGATAAATGTCGGGACACTCCACACATGATCTGAAAATCTTACGAATCGAGGATTTGGATGTTTATGTCTATGGGCAGATTTAGAACTGAAAAAAATAGGGATGCACCGAATACACTATTTTGGATTCGACCGAATTCTTTGCGAAAAATTCGGCATAATACCGAACCAGAAAATGTATTTACTTCCTTGTTTTGTGGCACAAAGTCACGCGATTTCCCTCCCTGCCCCTAATTTGCAAATGCAAATCAGGATTCGGATGAAAAAGGCTGAATCCTGGCAGAATCCCAAACCGAATCCTGGATTCTGTGTATCCCTTAAAAAAAACCCAGAATATTCTAATAAATGACACAGGACAAAGTTACTGTAACCCTTTCAACACCCCTTCTGTTGGTGTTACACTCCACGTGTGGCTCTTACCTGATGGCACGGGAAAAACCTGAGCCACTCCATATGGTATTGGGAGAGATTAAGTACTTGGTACTTATTAGTGCAGGGTCTCCACTTTGTGGGATCCGGGAATGCACTTACAGGTGGCCCCACTAGGAAAACAGTAATAATTCAAACACAGTAATTGTCTATCTAAAAGTAAATGAATGTAAAAGGGTAACAAATACATGTAACACTCCTGACAAGTGGCAATGGGGTCTCACTAACTAACTAAGGCCAGCACAAACTGTCTCTCTAACTAAAGAAATAAAGTATTTTCCTCAGTCCCAAGAAACACAGTCTCCTAAATCTTCAAGCGCACCTTTAAGAAAATTGATGACAATACTCACTTCCCAGTCTCTTAAGATACTTTGCAAGAAATCTTCAGGCGAGTCAAACACTTATGGACATGCAGTGCAACTCCAGCCCCTTTGGTTACTCAGATGGGAATCCCCTGCAGATGCGGATTCTTCCAATCTGGACTCTTCTCACACTCTCTGTCTCTCCAGGCACAGTATTTGCTTTCTTTGAGCCCGCCTGATCCAAATGACAGCATTTGGTTGGGCCTTTCAGCTCTCTGGGCCCACTGGCAGCCTGCTAATGTCTCACCACCGCATGGTTCTCTCTGCCAGGTTGTTTTCTGCCAGGTCCTGCTGCTTCTTGTTCCTGCCTGCCACTTCCAGGCTGCTGTGTCACCTCCTGCAGCCCTGAGATGACTGTGCAGCTGGTTGGTAGGCCATGGCTTACAGACACAAACACAGACTCTGAGTTTGCTCCATTACAGGGAACTGTAGTGCACTATACTAAGTAAATGAAGATCAGAAACTCAAAAAGAGTACTCAACATATGTAATTGTGGGCTTCCATTAAACTGTAACACCATTACCTAAAAAAAAAAAAAAGACCGTAAGAAGGAATAAAGCGATCTTTAAAAAATGATTCAAATGACAGCTTCAAATTTTTCAATTTTTTTTTTGATTCACAAGTTTTATGACCTCGCTCATCACTAGCATGAAGCACTTGTTGCCCTGGTATTACTTCTGCATGCTTCACTCTGCATCTTATGACAGAGACAATAAAAAAAAAGTGGATTACAGCCCTGTGAGGCAAAAGGGAGCCCTGTATTTATTACCTGTCATATACAGGAGACAATAATTACAGGGTTCCATAGCACCATGTAACTCCCAATACGTCTAGTTTGCACATCTGAATGATGTGCAAGCTAGGGGCATTCCAAGGGGATGTACAAGTCATCCATCAGGCGGCACTGCATAAACAGTAAGGCACATTCTTTGTGCTCCATATGAGAAACTTTGCACTTTTGTTCATATTTCATAATTAAGATTTTCTGACTAAGTCAGCACAGGCTGGAGCAATGTGTTGAATGGAAAAAAAAACCTGTTTTCAAAGTAGGCTACAGCAGCCAGCAACCCCCAGTAGTCAGTATGTTGGCTCAGAAGATAACTTTATTCTTGCAGCACTACGTTTCGATTCTAAAACAAATTCAAAAAGAGCCAAAACTTTTTTAGTAAAAGCAGTTCAGTGAGATGTTAAAGGCAGAGACGTTGAGAGGAAATGTGGAAGGTTAGGAGTCTATTTTCTGCAGCAGCTATAAAGTGGATGTTGTGCAGTCTAGGAAGCTGTGAGACCTGTGTTAGATTAGTAATAGCAGCAATTAGTTGAAGCGTAAAAATAATCTATTAATTAGCCATCACAAGGTCACATTGTTAAGTAATGTAAATAATCCTTTTCATGCAAACAATTGTACCCAGTTTATTCTGCAAATGTCAAGTACGATTGTCTATTTGTTGTTCATTTTTATTGATCTTCTTTTCTGTTTAAAATGCAAAATAAAAACCTATAAAAAATTTAAATAATCCTTTATAAGAAGGCTGCAATTATTTATAGCCAGCTTTTATTTAGCAAAAAAATACAATTGTAGCACCAGGCACAAACCACTGTTTCTGTGCTTATGCTGGCATGCTCCTGTCTAGCTGTTATAAAACACATTTTTTACCATTTTTGTAAATGACACGCTACCTCTGTTTTCTATTTTAATTGAAACACAAATAACTCAAATGAAAGCAAAAAAAATAAATATTACAGCCATTAAAACAGAGGTTCCATTTTTACTCATTAAATATTTAACGGTAGTACTTCATTCACTCACTTTAGGTATGCCAGTTAAGTGCACTGAGCTGTGTTGCTTTACTTAGACTGTGTTGGTAACTAAACAGAGCCAGTGGGAGAACCTTTCTACCAAAATGTAAGCATAAATTATGTAACAAATATTTTTATTTCTCATTGTGCCATACATGACTTTAGAATCCTTAAAATAAAGAATTCCTCAAATCAATACTGACCATTAGGTTTCAAGTTTGTCATTTAAGGTGATAGATACATTTTAGACATTTTCTGAAACCATTGTTTACTACTTTGGTTTACTAAACTGATATTTGATCTATTTGCAGTTCTTTGCTCCTCCAGTAAAACACCTATTCACAGACCAGTTACTGTAGATAGATCAGTAGTTGGAATTAGATCATTCATTTCACAATTAACATGGCCAAGTATGGAATGCCTACTTACTGCCTTAAGTGTGTGTTAAGAATTTAAATAGTATTTCAATATACAAAATAATTATGTGATCCATCTAAGTTGGCAACAAGTTAAGGATTACTGGAAAAGAAGATAAAAAAAAGAAATAATATAGCTATAGTATTACTTTAAAGCTACCGCAGCAACAGCATTTTGTCTTATTACATTTTTCAAATTAAGTTCAGACTTGTTTTTGTACTGTATTTAAAACCCAGTCACAAGCTTATGCTGTCACATGGTTTTCCTTTAATTCACAGATGGCGTACGAGAAATTCAGAATCATCTGACCCGAAATTAACTCAAGTTTCCTTTAGGCTGGCATCTGGACTGCTTGGTTATGACTGGTAACACTAAAGGGAACTTTCAGGGAGAGGAAAATAAGAACAACTGGGCACAATTGGATACAAAATGGTGTGAAATCTAGGGTTAACTTAGGGGCTTTGCTCTGTATAGAGAGAGGCCTGCAGTTACCTCAGTGCAAGAACTAATGGAAGATAAGAAATAAAAAGTCATTAGACAGAAAGTGTTAACATAAAGTTTTAAAAACCAATATAATTAGTAAATTATTATCATATTCCCATTATGGCTGTCAGTAAGTACCCTGCAGCATTTTGCACAAATGTAGAGCCAAATCCACCATCATTGCAGCAAGTCTCTTTGATCTTGTCATGCGCCATTTATTTTTTGCCTTAAAGATGGTATGTTAAGCTTTTACTGTTTATGACAATTGGTAAAAAATCGAGAGCCTGTGCTTGTGTTAAAATCTTTGAAATTAATGCAAATTTTAAGCTATGGTATATTCAAGAGAGCAAAGTAAAAATTGCTTTTAAAATATTGTGTTGTAACAGATATGGAATGGAAAGCAATTTCTTTTGGAATTCACTGCTTAATCTGGTATTTTATTATTTCATCATCTGCCTGAGCTCCTAGTACGATTAGAGCAACCAACATGGCTGCCATCCAAGCTTAAATGTCAAGTTTGTTTTTCAGTTTGTCAGAACTTTAAGAACCTCAAGAGCTAGAAAAAAACCCCCAGAATACAATAAATAGTGTTACTGCTTTCATGTAGAGGCTGTTGCTCCAAGAGTTTTTTTTCTCCTTGATATTTATACATTAAATACAATGCCTCAGAGAAGTCAATTAACTCCATGCCATGAGTGATAATTATTCAGCCTGAGTTCCACTTCACACTTAATGGAAACATGTAATGCAGTTGATCATTATCACTGTAATAGCATGGGGTTCAGATATTTTGTACCTTCATACGGTACTACAATGTAAAAACAAACATTTACAAATACAGACTTTTCAATCAATAAGACTCTTGCATTCTGCTCAAACTTGTGATGAAATATACAATGGACATGATATAATTATAGATAATTTTTCAGTTGATTAACTACTAAAGTGGTATGTTACATTAAATCATACATGAGCCAGAGACCATTATTGCTCAGACATGAAACTGATCGTGGCAACTGGGATACTGGACGGCTTTTGGGATGTAGCATAAAGTGATGGATGAATTTATTTGCCAGGCACGAATTTGCGGCGAATTCCCGTGATTCACTACCGGTGAATACATTTGCGAAACTGGCATGAAAATTCACCGGTGTTGAAAAAAAATGGACGCTGGCATTTCGCAAATGTTTCCCGTTTCACGATTTTTCGGCAAACCTCCCCAACTTCGCCCATCACATAGCAAATTCATGATTCTAGCACTTTGTAATAGATTCATATTTGGGAGAATCTTTATGCTTCAGCCGAGCCAAATCCTAAACCCCAGTTTTAAGCTTTAAAACTTAACCTTTCACAAAACTGCATTCTATGTTTCTTAATGGGGTGCATGGTAAGAATCCGAATAATGTAATTGGTGGGCACCAAAGATTTGGCTTTTGGGGATCCAGAATAGTTTACAGATAACTTTGGGCTACAATTAATATTAGATAATGAACCTTTTTTTCCTGTATTGATAACGGCATTTGAGGTTTAGCCGAGGTTTGTCTAATTTGTATACATAAATTGGGTCATTTTTGCCATTTCATAATAAAACAATGTGTTTCACATACATAGCAAAGGAATTCCAATGGCATACAGGACTGTAAGAAATCTTCAAAATGTATTTCAAAGCGGAGTGCGATGCAACGTTTCGGGGAGTAAAACCCCTTTGTCAAGCATGCTTGACAAAGGGGTTTTACTCCCCGAAACGTTGCATCGCACTCCGCTTTGAAATACATTTTGAAGATTTCTTACAGTCCTGTGTGCCATTGGAATTCCTTTGCTGTATTCTGCTGTGGGGCTTGCCGAACCTCTACCATTGTGCACCAGGCATATTGTTGTTATCTATTGGGTGTGCGAGATCCTGCCTTGTTCCTAGCTTTCACATACATACTGTAGATCATACAGATCTCTTATCTGCTTTGAAAACATGCATCCTTTTGCTCCATTCTTCTGGAATGGTTGCTTCCATGCCTACACATCTGATTATTTAGATAAACCATAGTAGTTTCTGAAGCAGACACACAATTTTATCAGTGCAATGTAACAGTATATAATGTTTGGAAAATAACCCTGTTATGCTTTTGTCACATGCAGCATCTTGACTGCTTTGGACTACTTTTGACAAGGTCTAGAGCAGAGTTTCCCAACCAGTGGTTTGTGAGCAACATGTTGCTCACCAAGACCTTGGATGTTACTCCCAGTGGCCTCAAAGCTGGTGCTTATATTTTAACTCTTGGATGCAAAAACCAGGTGTACTGCCAAATAGATAAAAAACAACAAAAATTGCATTCAACTGTAAATTATCCTTACCCTTCTACCAAGTTTATACAGTGAATATCAGTGTATGGAAGGGAGGGGTGGGTTACAAGGAGATAACAAATCAGGTTCTACTGTATTACAGTTAAAACTTCTCAGGATATGTTCTCAGAATGTTCTCGTGTTCCCATAAACACATATTTATATAGGTTCCCACTCTCCTCTTAACAGGAACCACTCCTAAGGGTGATTGTTCACAAAAAAAGCATACTTTATTAACCATTATAAAGCCATACAAATAGTGCTGACATAGAATAAAAACATTTAAAAACAAATTGAACACTGTTTGTTACACCGCTGCCCCCAGAGATAGTACATTAAAGTATAAAAACTATAAATAGGCTTTAAGTAGATACCTAAAATGTGATCTTGGTATCAGACTATCACAAAGTATAATTCCTCTAACATAGCACTGTCAACGCCAGCAGTATCCTACATTTGAAAATGAATTAAATCAAGTGATAAGAATCCACAATGTTACAGCTAAACATAACAAATTGCTGAAATTATATAGATAGTCGTGACTGAAAACATATCCCACTGGGTGCATTCAGAAGAGAACTCCTCCTATGCCTTTCCTGGAATGGTCACCCATGCCAACTCAGACACAGACATTCAGTAATTAGTAGGTGGTATTCTCCTAGAAGAGACCCAGGATCATAGTTGTGAGTTGGTCTTGTTAGATAATGTTAGTAAACCTCAAGCCCAGCATGAATTTGCTGGGCAGTGTTTCAAAGGAAACAACCAATCCTGGTTGAAGTGCACCATTAAAGTTACAGTGACCCTTTGCAATAAATGGCACAGGGGCTTAAAGCATTAATTAGCACAATAACCCCCACCCCATCTGCTCATTGCTGCTAGTCTGGGACATACAGATAAGATCACCCTTCAAACCAGTTCTTCTAATACTTGGTGCTGTACTTGTTTCTCATTCATTCTGGTGTGAGCTGGATTCTAACAGGAGAAGCTAAGAAGGGCAGTAATAGCTGCAATATGCCCAGGGCATAATTGGGAGGAAACAAGAGGTTTGTTAAAGAGTCAGAGCTAAATTTCAAGGCATAAGGCAACTGTCTCTCAACCTTGCTCTTGTGCTGGGCTAGGGAATGCACTACCTGTCTACTCATGTATCTCATCAGTGGTAGACACTGGTATTTACAGGCAGTAATTCTAGGAACGTCAAAGTTGCAGCATTGTGCACCTTTGGTTAGATAATGTAGAGATGTCCCCATCTGACATCAGTGCAAGTCAGTGTTAGATTTCTGAGTGTCCTTGCAAGAAGTGAGATCCAGTTTTGCATGCATGCTTTGGTTCCTGTAGAATATGTTTACAAAATGCAAATACAACGCTATGATCATGGACCAATGTACTGTAAATACTCTATCTTTAAGTCTTAGCAATAAGACCAACCAGCTGCTTTTCAGGAAAAGGAAGGACCCTGTGGTTAAACTTAAATAGAAAACTTGTTCAATAGTAAAGCAGATATTTACAAGCACAGATACAACAGTAGGACCTGCTAGGCCTATAGACAGAATTAAAAAGAAAAAATGAAATAAAATCACATTTAAAATACTATAATACTTTGAAAATATGCAGTAAATCATCAAAGTTGCACTTTTTTGCCAATAGAGATATATTATAATTAAAAGACTATATAGGTATGGGACCTGTAATCAAGAATGCTTGGGGCCTGGGGTTTTCCGGATAACAGATCATTCTGTAATTTGGATCTTCATACCATAAGTCTACTAGAAAATCATGTAAACATTAAATAAGCCCAATAGGCTGGTTTTGCGTCCAATAAGGATTAATTATATCTTAGTTTGGATAAAGTACAAGGTACTATTTTATTATCAAAGAGAAAAAGGGAATCATTTTTAAAAATTTAGATTATTTTGATAGAATGGAGTCTATGGGAGTCGGCCATTCCGTAATTCAGAGCTTTCTGGATAATGGGTTTCTGAATAACAGATCCAATGGTGAAAATTGTTTATGTTTCTGATGTTTCTTTAAATGGGAATCGCATAAAAAGTCATAGAAGAGATAACTGAAAATGAAGTCATACATTTCATCCACTCTGCAGCTCTTTATAGTCAGTCATTGGGATGTTTAATATTTAATGCAAGGCATAAAAACCTAGCCAATATCAGTATGCAAATTGCATGAGATCCTGCAGTGTAACATTAAAATGAAGCGCTAAATCCATTACAAGTCCCCTAATATGTTTAGAAATTACATTTACAGAACAAAAGGATCAGTTTAATTACAGTAGTTCGCTGCCTTGAAAACTGAAAAAGTGAACCCCACGTCTACCTGACATCATGGAGGAACATTGCAAATATTATTCCATGGTGGTAATTGACCAGCATTTTAGATACTGTATTTTTCTTACCTGGGACATTCAGATGAGGTCTGTAGGGTCTTACTAATGCTGCCATTTACATGTGATTACTTCCACCAAATATGCACATACTATGAATTAAGGAGATTTGTTCAATTCAATAACAAGCAGTTTCAACTTTAAATTGATGTGAAAAAACCCCAAAAATACTACAATGCTATCTGGCTCTGAGTATTGCTCCTGACTGCAGTGTGTGAATAGATTCAGACAATTTACAAAAAGTGACAAGGCCATATTTCCCTGCACTAGCTGGTTTGGCTAACAAGGTCTCAACATCAAATGAAAGTCTGTAGCATTAAAGAGGTCTAGAATGGAACATCATTTAAAAAGTATCAGATATCAGCAGCTGCTCTAATTACATGTGTAAAATAAGAAGTGAATATAAAAAAACATGCTATGGGTTGGGCAGAGATCACAGGGTTGAGGGCTTTATCTCCAAAAAACAAAATAACCACTAAAATTAAAATAATAAAGGCTTTTTCCTACAACTGTTTCCTCACCCCAATGGAAAGTAAGACAGGAGGACATGGATTCCATAGTCCATGATTTCCATATCTTTATCTCAAATATTACTTTTGGAACCAACATATCTGCTATATATTGTATCTTAGACTTGAATGCATGGGGGCTACATGGCTAGTCTTAACTTGTTTTTTAGAAGTACTTATTCCTCTTCAAAGCTTTTAAATGATTCTATGTGGAAACCAGAAATGTAAATTACCTGTGATGATAATGCAATGAAATTTCGCTATACCCTTTGGTCTCTGTTGTGAGCATAGCCACTTGCTAATATGGCTTAATGAATCTCTGTGTATCCATTAAGTATTCAGTCTTCAGCATCACACTACACTATGTAGAGATACCAGAAACACAAAAGTCTTTCAGTGTATCCCCAATATTCTTTAGTAGTATGCTCACCTTCTAAAGAGGACGCTGCACAGACCCCGAATTCATCAAAAATAACAGATGAAGGAAGCCACAAACTGCAGAATGCTGCTGCTTAGTGTTTTATTGTATACATGACATGTTTCTGATCACATGGACCCTTTCTGTAAAGATACCTCTCTAGACAATACCCATTTAAAACGAGGGTATAAAATGTATAGAAATACCAGCAAGAAACCCCCATGAAAACATAATAAGAGAACCTAAATATTTCACAAAATGCATCCTAACCAAAAAAAAATGCAATTATTTTATTATGCACCCCTTGCCTTCCATATCACCCTTTTTTCTATGAAGAAAAAGCTTTTTTGTTCTATGAAAAATAGTTGAAGCATTGTGGAAAGGAGCTTCTCTAACAAGGTTGAGCAATGTATACACTATTGCAGAGCTAAAAAACACTCTAATGTAATTTTGCTTTCCCATTGACTCCAATGCATTTCTACAAAATTTGATTGTTTCATGAATTTTACTTCAGTTTTAGACAAAGCAAGACGTGACAGCTTCTCACATTACTAATGGTGATATATGTTTATGGACATATGGGCGTATATGTATTAGCATTATTTTCACTATATTAAACTGGCTTATATAAATCCAAGGGTTTAAACGAGAACTAAACCCTAAAAATTAATGTGGCTAAAAATGCCTTATTTTATATACTGAACTTATTGCACCAGCCTAGAGTTGCAGTTTCTCAATAGCAGCAATGATCCAGGACTTCAAACTTGTCACAGGGGGTCATCATCTTGGAAGGTGTCTGTGACACTCACATGGTCAGTGGGCTCTGAGCAGCTGTAGAGAAGCTAAGCTTAGGGGTTGTCACAAATTATCAAGCAGAAAATCTATAATATAAGATGATGCTACAGGGCTGATTAAATTCTGATGCTATTATCTGTATTAATTACTAATCAGCCTTATATTGTGACATGTATATTCTATGTGTACTGTATATTGTGAGTGGGTCCCTAAGCTCAGTAAATGACAGCAGCACAGAGCATGTGCAGTTAATCAGTAGAAAAGAAGATTGGGAGCTACTGGGACATCTTTGGAGACAGGTCTTTACTGCTAAAAGTCTGTGGTTGCCTTGGGCTGATACAGAAGCTACTTCTTTAGTTGTGCTTTACTTCTCCTTTAAATGGGGTTGCCTGGCTTAACTACTTCCTGCCAGAGATTGTAGAATATATGGCCCTGGCTGTCAAGGATTGGCCTGCTAGCTAGGAATGCCACCTGTCCGCATTTGACCCAGACAGCCTGGTTTTCAGAAGGGTTGCTCAGTGTAAAGGAGTCCGAAATCGGTTTACAAAATGGTGGCCAAGATGGCGTCCAAGATGGCGGCTCCCTGGTTCCTCACGGACGCAGCCGGATGATGTCGACCTCTTCCCGCACTCTGATTGGTCGCCGGCGACGGAATGGACGTCGGCGTCAATAATTTGCGCCGGCGTCAGTCGCACACGTCAGCGCGTCGGTCGCTGACGCCAGCGCGTCCGCGCGCACGTTATGACGCCGATGTGTCCAAATTGGCGCCAAATCTGGGACTATATTAAGGAGCTCTGGGAATTCACCTGTGCCCAATTATAGGTTTTAGCTTGCTACTCCTGGGTGTGATCTTGTGAAAATCCTTGTTATCCGTGTACCGACCTTTGCCTGAATTCCTCGACCTTGAACCTCTTCTGCCTGGACTGATCTTGTTGCCTGTTTGACCATTCTTTCGTCTCATCCTTATCTGTACTGCGAACTTGGACATTGTTATTTCCTCCCTTGGTCCTCACTACCTCTGAGGCCTTTGGGCCTTACATTATAATTGGGCCATGGACCCTTCGGAGGAAAATCCAACGCCACCTGATGTCGGTGGAGCGCTTCGTGGTCTGGCTTCTCGGATGCAGTCCTATGAGGTACAGCAGTCTCATTTTTGTCAGGCCCTGGAAACAGTACTGGCAAAGTTGTTGGCCCTAACACCTGCTGATCCAGTTCCTGTACCCATACCCGTGGCTCCACTCCAGGTCTCCGAGCCCCGCATTCCGGCTCCCCCACTCTACAGGGGTGACCGCGAAGCTTGCCGCGGGTTTATCAACCAGTGCGAGGTCCACTTTACATTCTCACCCAGCCAATTCGTCTCTGAACGTGCCAAGGTGGGCTTCATATTCTCCCGCCTGCAAGGGAAGGCATTGGAGTGGGCTTCACCGCTATGGGAGAAGGAAGATCCTATTATTGACAATGCCAGGTCCTTTGTTCGCGAACTTCGTGTTGTGTTTGATGCTCCGGGTCGTGCCACAGCTGCTTCCGCACGCCTGTTCCATCTTCAACAGGGAACTTGCCCTGTCTCGGAGTACGCCATCGAATTTCGCACCCTGGTTGCAGAAACTTCGTGGAATAATGACGGGTATCACGCTGCCTTTTACAACGGCCTGGCGATACGTATAAAGAATGATCTGGTGTCCAGGGAAATTCCATCCCGCTGGGAAGATCTAGTCGCCTTGGCCATAAAGGTCGATACTTGGCAGAGGGAATTTCAAGCTGAGCTCGACAGAGAGCGCTCCCCAACCAAGAGATTCCACAGGTTTCAACCTACTCTGGCTCCTCGTTTTCAAAGACCCTTCCTTCCCAATCCGGCTTCCACTTTGTCTTCTCCAACTCCCGCGGCTTCTGCTTCTTTTTCCCTGCCTACGGAAGAACCTATGCAGATCGGACGGGCCCGTCTTACCGAACAGGAAAAGCTTCGGAGAAGGGCTGCTGGACTTTGCCTCTATTGTGGTGGAAAATCCCACTTCGCCTATGAGTGCCCAGTGAAGCCGGGAAACGCCAACACCTAGGTAAGACTGGGGAGACTTACCTGGGTGGAATTGGTCCCTCTCCCCATTCTTCTGCTCAACGCTTCCTCCTTCCTGTGCAGATTTGTTTTGGAACCCAGACGATTTCTTCCGAAGCCTTCCTTGATTCCGGCGCAGCTGGGAATTTCATGGATAAAGTCTTCGCTGAAAGTCACTACATTCCCCTGCAATCTCTGGCTGTTCCCCTTCGTGCATTGGCGATTGATGATCGACCGTTGTCTTCTGCTATTATTTCTCACTCCACCGATGAACTTTCTGTTATTGTGGGAACCATGCATCTTGAAAGATTGTCTTTTCTTTTAATTGACTGTCCATCCACTCCCATTGTGCTTGGTTTACCCAGTAATAGACTGGGCTTCCTCTCAAATCTCCCGTTGGAGTCCTTTCTGCCAACAAAATTGTTTACCCACCAAATCCATCATTAAAGTTTCATCTGTGTCTCCAAATTCTTCTCTGCCCTCTGTTTATCAAGCCTTTTCTGATGTCTTCAATAAAAAGTCGGCCGAAGTTCTGCCTCCCCATCGCCCCTATGATTGTCCCGTCGAACTTCTTCCTGGGACCATGCCTCCCAGAGGCCGCACCTATCCGCTTTCCCCTTCTGAAACCCGTGCCATGAAGGAATACATCCAAGAGAATCTGCAAAGAGGTTTTATTCGTCCTTCTTCTTCCCCGGCTGGAGCCGGCTTCTTCTTTGTAGAAAAGAAAGATGGAGGTCTGCGGCCCTGCATTGACTATAGGGGTTTAAACAAAATTACAATTAAAAACCGTTATCCCCTTCCCCTCATCTCTGAACTGTTTGACCAACTCAAGGGGGCTTGTCTTTTCACCAAGTTAGATCTTCGTGGGGCTTACAATTTAATCCAGGTCAGAGAAGGAGACGAGTGGAAGACCGCATTTAACACTCGTGACGGGCATTACGAGTATCTTGTGATGCCATTCAGCCTCTGTAACGCCCCCGCGGTCTTTCAAGAATTTGTAAATGACATTTTCAGAGATTTGTTGGGCCAATACGTGGTGGTGTACTTGGACGATATTCTTATTTTTTCCAAGAACCTTGCTGAGCACCGTCTACAAGTCCAAGAAGTCCTTTCCCGTCTACGGAGAAATAATTTATTCGCCAAGTTGGAGAAATGTTCCTTTGAGGTTTCGTCCATCTCCTTCCTTGGTTACATCATTTCTCAACAAGGCTTCAGAATGGATCCTGCTTAAATTTCCGCTATCCAGGACTGGCCTCTCCCCACCAGTGTTAAAGCTATCCAAAGATTCATTGGCTTTGCCAACTATTACAGACAATTCATTAAGGGGTTTTCATCCAAGGTGGCTCCCATTCTTTCCCTCATCCGAAAAGGGGGCAAGCCTCAGCATTGGCCACCTTTAGCTTTGGAGGCATTCAAGACTCTTAAAACTTCTTTCTTCCGCTCCCATTCTCAGACACCCAGAACCTCTCCAACCATTCTTCATTGAAGTGGATGCTTCAGATGTCGGTGCTGGAGCAATTTTGTCTCAAAGAGCGTCTTCTGATGGAAAACTACACCCCTGTGCCTTCTTTTCGAAAAAATTCACCTCTTCTGAACAAAATTATGACGTGGGAAATCGTGAGTTACTGGCCGTCAAGCTTGCTTTAGAAGAATGGAGACATTTGCTGGAAGGTTCTTCTGTTCCTGTGACCATCTATACAGACCATAAAAATCTAGAGTATATTCAGACACTCAAACGCCTCAATCCTCGTCAAGCTAGGTGGGCACTATTCTTCTCTCGCTTTAATTTCATTTTAACCTTTCGGCCTGGTGCTAGGAACAAGAAGGCGGACGCTCTTTCCAGAAGCTTTCTTCTCGAAGATCTCAATTCTGCAGAACCAGAATCCGTTGTGCCTCCTACAAAGATCATCGCTGCTCTATTTCCCTCTTTGGCCTCTCAATTATTGTCTGTTCAATCTTCTGCTCCTGTTGGAACTCCTGTTGGTGTTGCCTTTGTCCCTCCTGAACTTCGTCATTCCATTTTGGTTCAGTCCCACAGCTCCAAACAGGCCGGTCATCCGGGAATCAGAAAGACCACTGAACTCCTGTCTCGTCTTGTATGGTGGCCTTCTCTAAGAAAAGATGTCAAAGACTTTGTTTCTTCTTGCTCTGTGTGTGCTGTATCCAAGTCTGGACATTCCCCTCCTAAGGGGTTACTCCTACCACTACCCATTCCCTCCCGCCCATGGACTCATCTATCTATGGACTTCATTGTGGATCTCCCTAATTCCTCTGGTTACACAGTTATTTGGGTGGTGATTGATAGATTCAGCAAAGTGGCACATTTTACTCCTCTTCGGAAACTCCCCTCTGCTCCTGAACTTTCCTCACTGTTTATTAAACACATTTTTCGCCTCCACGGTTTCCCTGCCGAAATTGTCTCTGACCGTGGATCGCAATTCGTTTCCAAGTTTTGGAGGTCCCTGTGTAAAGCCCTTGGTGTTTTTCTTCAGTTTTCCTCTTCTTACCACCCACAGTCTAATGGAGTGGCAGAGAGGGTTAATCAGGCCCTTGAACAATTCCTCCGATGCCATGTATCTTTGTGCCAGGACGATTGGGCTGATCTACTTCCGTGGGCTGAATTCGCACATAATAATGCCTTACATGTTTCTTCTGGAAAATCTCAGTTTTTCTGTATGTATGGTCTTAATCCTTTGGCTTTTCCTCAGGACTTATTACTCACCAATGTCCCTGCCGCCAATGACCAAGCTGTCCACATGTCGGCCATCTGGCACGCCACTGTCGTCAATCTGGAGAAAAGTTCCTTGGTCCAGAAGAAATTCGCCGATCAGAGAAGAATTCCTTCCCCTCCGTATGCACCCGGTGACAAGGTTTGGCTGTCTACACGGAACATTCGTCTCAAAATCCCCTCTCCTAAACTTGGTCCCAAGTTTATTGGTCCTTTCTCCATCGCTGAGATCATCAATCCGGTGGCGGTCCGTTTACAACTTCCCCCGGAAACGCCTTCCAAGTCTCCTTGCTCAAACCTGCAGGTACTTCTTCTTCTTCTTCCTCCTCAGCTCCTGTCATGGTGGACGGTCATCAGGAATTTGAGGTGAAAAGAATCATGGACTCCCGGGTTTCAAGGGGTACCCTACAATACCTCATTGAGTGGAAGGGGTTCGGCCCTGAGGAGTGTTCCTGGGTAAGAAGTTCGGATGTCCATGCTCCTCTCCTGGTCCGAAAATTTCATCGGCAGTTTCCTTCTAACCCAGGTGGTCCTGAGGCCCCCCCTAGGGAGGGGGGTACTGTAATGGAGTCCGAAATCGGTTTACAAAATGGTGGCCAAGATGGCGTCCAAGATGGCGGCTCCCTGGTTCCTCACGGACGCAGCCGGATGATGTCGACCTCTTCCCGCACTCTGATTGGTCGCCGGCGACGGAATGGACGTCGGTGTCAATAATTGGTGCCGGCGTCAGTCGCACACGTCAGCGCGTCGGTCGCTGACGCCAGCGCGTCCACGTGCACGTTATGACGCCGATGCGTCCAAATTGGCGCCAAATCTGGGACTATATTAAGGAGCTCTGGGAATTCACCTGTGCCCAATTATAGGTTTTAGCTTGCTACTCCTGAGTGTGATCTTGTGAAAATCCTTGTTATCCGTGTACCGACCTTTGCCTGAATTCCTCGACCTTGAACCTCTTCTGCCTGGACTGATCTTGTTGCCTGTTTGACCATTCTTTCGTCTCATCCTTATCTGTACTGCGAACTTGGACATTGTTATTTCCTCCCTTGGTCCTCACTACCTCTGAGGCCTTTGGGCCTTACACTCAGGCCAAGACAGTCTGCCTAATTTTCCAAAAAAGGAAAACCGGGCATGATCTCCCCTGATTGACATGGCTATCAGCCAGTCACTGATCACATGTCATAGCCCCGCCCACATGACATAGCATGCCCCGCTCGCAACATCACTGACCTGCCCCAGTGATGTTATGGCCCCGCCCCTGCCCGGATCGTGAGTTGCAGAAAGGTGGCAACTCTAATACCGACACAGTTGATTATATGTATCTAAATATATCTTGGCTCTGAGCAGCTAAGACTGTAATGAAAGGGCACATGATCACTTATACTGCTAAAATTAACTCACAGAGATACAAATGAGCAGTGGCGGAACTACCGGGGGAGCGGGGGTGCGAGAGGGCCAGGGCCCGCAACCTCCTCAGGGCCTCCCGGCAGCCCGCGCACCACTGAAATGCGGGCCGTACGGAGGGGGGGTGGGGGCCCGGCCAGTGTCGGACTGGACCACCAGGATACCAGGAAAACTCCCGGTGGGCCCAGGTGTCAGGGGGCCCTTGTGCTGCTAAAGAATTGGACAATTTCATGGCCATTTCCTATTTCTTTGAGAACAAAGAGGCTAAATAGATGGAATAATAGATTAAAGAATAGAGACTAGAAGAATAGAGGTTGAATGAGTAGAATAATAATAATAGTACTGAGAGTCGGCCCCTGGTCTATGGTTCTTTGGTGGGCCCCTGGTCTAAGGTTTTTGGGTGGGCCCCTGGTGTCCCAGTCCGACACTGGACCCGGCTGCGCTTCACGCACCAGGGCCCGCCCCCCTCTAGTTACGGTACTGCCAATGAGTTCATTTCTTACTTCTAACTGACAACCATACTTATCAACAAAACATGACTTGGACAATAAGAGCACAGAGAATTCATGTGAATAGTTCTACGGAGAAGGGAACAAGTCACAGCCCTTTGTGTGTGTGTGTTTGTGTGTATATATATATTTAAATATCATTAAATGGAATAGAATCAGGCCCAGTATTGTGGCTGCTGAAACCTGGCATTGCCTTTAGTCCTGGAGGGTATGCAATGCTTTATCACATAACTACATGCCATTATTTCTTAATTCTCTTCATCAGACAATTTTAACTGTAAAAAGCACAGCATGAAGCAGACGGGTTAAAAATTGTAATCCCTTTGTGGCACACAGATGCGTCACATGCTAATCTAATTTTCCTTTCAAAGATGAAACTAACTGCAGCTTGTTCAGTATATATGACATCAGTGAACAGAACTCACTGCATAATTGATGTATCTCAAGCACAACACCAAACTAAACAGCCTTTTAGAAACATTCCACTCCCATGGAGTTAGACCCCTTTCAGGACAGAAATTCTCCAAGTATAAGCGCCATTATTTGCTATTTGTAGGCAGAAGAGTTCAGACTAGGCATATAAATATCCTCATTATATGAGGTGAAATGCAAGTAAACAAAATTACGGTTAAAGGAATTGCAGTCTCGGATTATGAATGCGGCGTTGTTAAGGGAGATGAAGCGTTAAAGTGATACAGACACTAAAAAACGAATGTTCAACATATTACTGTACATTAAAAACTATTAATAATGTTGATCGTTTTTCACTTATAAATCTGCTTTTGTAAGTAATTGTTGCACGAAGTTCCTGTCTTTCCTTCTCAGCCTGTCAGTTTTAATGCTAACTGCCTATTGCAGCACAAATATGGCAGCCCCTCATACAGAAACAAGGGGGATCAAACAGGTAGTGAAAAAGCATCAGGCAAATATTGTTATGGAAAAATTATAAATAGCATGCAAAGACACAGTTATGATAGATTTAGAAAAAAAAGGTTTGAATTCTGGTGTCAGTATCCCTTTAATGATAATACATTATTGCTAATGAAGGATCTACTGAAAGGGCGGATGTAAATGTAGCCCTTTTGGTGTTCTCATCTCTTTGATCTTCCACTCCTCATGTGGCTACATAAATATTGGAATGTCATTAATTCCACATTCCTATAACCTGCAGCAACAATTAGTATGTTTTCTGCTCTTGCCTTGCATGACAGAATGATCAGAGTCCATCAGGGTCTTATTTATAATGCAAAAGAAGCAGCAAGTGTTGCACCTTTGTTACTGCAGAGCAGCATTAACCCAATGCCTTTCCACCCCCCATTGTTTTTGTCAGGGGCCTGCATTTTCTGTTCCCCTGATAAAGATCCCCTAATGGGTTTTTTTGGGTATAAAAGGTGTTGGGTTAATATGCAATAAAAATAAATTAATTTTAAATTTTTAAATTTGGTCAGGGGAACAGAAAAATGCAGACCAATGATGAAGACCTCCTAATGGGAGTTGGATTAATATGCAATAAAAATAAATTAATTTTTAACTATTTGAGTACCCTGCTGTTATTTTATTTTAGATTACTGTTGGCATCATACCGATGACCCCTGCAATGAGCACCTTACACTATGTCAAATATAATTTAGGCGTGTATGTATTCTCCACAATCTCCTTAAAGGAGAACTAAACCTTATCTAAAGAAATAAGGCAGGAATGTTGTATGTAATGTTTTGGAATTCTCTACCAACCACAGCCCTTTAGCAGTAAAGATTTGGGCCTCCAAAGCTGCCCCTGTAGCTCCCCATCTTCTGTTCTGCTGATTCACTACACATGCTCTGTGCTGCGGTCACTTATTGAAGTTAGGGACCAATGCACAAGATAAGGCTGATTAGTAAATAATTCTGATTATTTGTACATGCCAGCCCAGAAACCAGCACAATTAGCATCGGAATTTAATAATCAGTCCTATAGCAGCAGCTTAAATGACAAGCAAACCTCATGTTCTGCTTCATGATTTATGACAACCCCTAAAGCCTAGCTTCTCAACAGCTGTTCAAAGCACACTGAGCATGTGCGTGTCGCAGACACTCCTAATAAAATCCACAATGGGAAACTCCAGTGACAACTTTAAAGGCCTGAATCATTACTACTGTAGAGATGCTGAATTTTTAGGCTGGTTCAGCAAGTTCAGTATATAAAATATGACATTTTCAGCCATTTTTATTTTTAGAGTTTAATTCTCCTTTAAGTCAATTAAGTCAGCCCTGATCCCAAACACATCTTCCCAGCAACATGATTTTAACTTTATCAAGATAAAGGTCCCAGTGAGGGCCGAAACATTGATTATGCAATATATATTGAGCCTATTAACCATTTTTTCACAAGTGCTCATAATCATGACTAGCGGTGAAAGCTACAGCACGAAGCAAGACTGTGGCCTCAACCTTGATTGATTCTCCTGGATACCTTTATGCAGTACTGACAACCGATAACATGTTCCATTAAGCGTCAGATTGGTGGTGTTCCAGTGAAGGCGAGTAACACAGGCCGAGATATGAGAGATCACTCTACAGACCCGCGTTACAGCACCAACGGCTTCAATGGCGGCTCGGATTCGATACTCGTGGCACACAGAGTCCTGCGGCATTGGGTGAGACATATAATATTCCCCGTTTTATATTGCCTTGACTGTGTAAAGCGATGACACTCGCAAATGGATCTTATATGCGGACTTTGTGCACAAACGGCTAGCCGACGAGTGGGTGCCAGTGGGCTGAATGATTCAGAACCTGTCTATGCCGTCTTTAATGAAGACGCCATTTGAACACAGAAGCAACTAATAGTATGGTATACTGGCTTTTAGTAATTCTAACCGCTCCTTATCTACTCACTTTGGAGGAAGATTTGGGAAACCGCAAGATTGACTGGCAGTATATTCCCTGATATGTGGGACTTTTGAACTGTGAAATACAGTCCCCCCAGATGATCGATATGGTGACTTTCCTATTATAAATAATATAAGATTTTCAGTTTTTCTTAATATCGGACTGCGAAAGGGTGGGTACTGGGGTACTGTGGTTTATACATCTATAGCTATAAAGAGATGTTGGGGTCTGAGTTTTTTTATTTTAGTTCAATATAGATTTCATTTTTTTATTTTTTACGGTAGATTCCATGTACTATTTTTTATTTCTCTCTAAATATGTTGATATGTGGGTCTTTAGGTTCACTTGATATAAGTAATGATATAAGGAATGTTTTTTCATTTATGTAGGTTTGAGTGGGTTTTCTTTTTCATTGATCATCACACCCTCCGTTTTCTTCTTTCTTCCATTTTTTTCTTTATTGTTCGTTCTTTTGTGGGAAATACATATATGTAGTCTCAAGGGTGACACTTATGTTAATTTCGTTTACTACTAATTAGTGGATCGTAGAAAGGTGTATGTCAGGGTGCACTTATTTTAGTTTCTTTTTATATTTTTATTTTCCATTTGTTGTTAGGGGTAGGCCAGAGTTGGCCCCAAGCAGCAGTACCTAGTACAGCCTTAGGATAGCATTGAGTAAATACTGGCAGTAAGCGGTGATGAGTAGCCACGCGACAACGGGTTGCAGGTATCGGATACGCTATACATTATGTGGCAGAAGAGGTATCGGGTTACAAGGGAGGCTCATTTCTTGCTCTCACTCTAGGAACTTCCTCAGACTTAAACATTTAGTAACTCTTAGAAGAATATTGATACGATGAAACAAAAGTGTTACATTCTTGGTTTGTTTTTAAACTTGTTAACCTTTTTAAGATTCTGATAATGATTAACTGTGAGATGTAATGTAGGGGTATAGCTAATTTAATTTTTTATGTGTACAATATACATAGTAAATAGCTAATGGGATCTATGCTAATGATATTCACTGGGCATTGACGTGAGTTATACGTCATTAAGGGTGTTGCTGTCTTTTCCCGCCATTTCATGTATTTAAAGCACGTATTTTGCCATTTTCTGTACCTTGAGAAAGGCCTTGGAGGAGGCCGAAACGTTGGTCATATAATTTTAAATAAAACAATTTTTTAAGTCCTGTGAGTGCGGCTCATCTTCTGTTCTCTATGTGAATTTTCTGATTCTGCACCCAGGCATATTTAACTCTGTTGTCGAGAGTGCCGGTATCTTTAGATAGATAGATAGATAGATAGATAGATAGATAGATAGATAGATAGAGAGATAGATAGATAGATAGATAGATAGATAGAGAGAGAGAGAGAGAGAGATAAAACTGATATGTTTTCGCTCTGCTTAGTCATTGATATCACTATTTCTTTTTAAACCTGTATACAGCCTAACTAATGTTTATGGTGTCTTTCATATTTGTTTTAAAATGAAAAAAAAAAAACCAGATAGTGAAAACACTGTGTTCATGGCAGGTGCAGTGCAGGAAAATACAGGAGATGTTCTTTACAGGAAAGAGTGCCACAGTGTAGTACATTATACTCATAGAAAGGGCTAAAAATAATAATGAGTGTCACTGAAAATTGAGGCGGGTGCATATGTATGGGTAGAATGACTGCTACAGCCCAACAAAATGGATTTACTGTAGGCACATCTAATTCAAATATTCCCATGGGATGAACAATCCATTATAATAAATTCAATATGTTCATCTTCAGTGGGACCATCTAACCTAATCAATATACTGCTCTCTATTCATGTTTTGCATTGACACAAAACAATCAAAAGTAAGTATTCAGTCAGTTAGGCTTAATGAAGGCCAAGTTGTCAAGACTTTTGAGCTCTTATTAGTGATAAGCAAATGCCTTTAGTTTCTTTCTGGGGTTTATTTCCTCTCAAAATCAACATTATGGTTGCAGCAGCAACCCCATATGATTTGAAGCAACAGATTTTTCATTTAAGCTGCCCCATATGCTCCACCAGTTCTAGTTTCTGTATCATACAGATGTGTGGTTGCTGATGGATGCATGGTCTGCCACTGAACTCTAACAGAAGGGGTAACGCTGCTTTAGGTGTGAGTATAAGAAAGAGCTTACAATTAACAGGTTGCTCTATAGAAGTGGGAGATCAGACTGCTCGAAATATAAAATAAAGCAATTACAAAATGAAGGGACAACTACATTGTCAGTTTCATCTAAGAGAAAATAATTCTATTGTAAATATTCTAGCATATAAATTATGAGAAAAAGAATGGAGCATACACAAGATATTTGTAATATTCAATATATTAGTCACCAATCTGCCCTGCTCCATTAATTGCATCAAAATTAACAGAAAGACTATTAAGACAAAGGCCCATCATGGACAATTTCACATAGAGTTAGCTACATTATTATTATTATTATTATGATGACATGATTTATAAAAAGTGAACATATTCTGCAGCATTGTACAATAGAATAGTCTATACATCAAACATACAGAAGGTAAAGAAGGTGTTGCCCAAATACAGCTTGGTTATATGTCAAAAAATGTAGCTCCTAGTGCAGTATACTAAACAATCAATCAAATATTCAACCTCCAGAACCCCTCTGCCTCACATTCTTGCAAATGAGAGCTAAAAAATACATGAAGCATAAGAACATTTGTACATCATTTTACACTGGTTAAATATGTATTATATGAATGAAAATGACTGAATGGGATCGGTTTGCAGAGAAAGCAAACTAACACTTTTGCAAAGTACACATTAAGCCCGGAAATTCCATTATTTCCACTAATGCTTTTATGGTGACTCCATTGGTTACTCTATAATGGCAGAGAAAAAAATACAATATTATTTTGTGGTTTTGCTGTAACTTTCTTTATACAACAACAACAACAAAAAAAATAGTTGTGCTTTAATTGAGATAAATCAGTTTCGCTACAGTTTAGCATTTCATTTTGTTCGTGTTTTTATTAACAAAAAAAAAAAAATACAAGAGATTATAGTATTCTGTATTTCTGTTCATTTGTGCAAATTTACTTTTTATAGGAATGGGTGAGATGGCGCAGGTTACATGGGTAGATCTATTTAGCTGTAGGAAAGGAGATTTTTTTTGTACAAGAAGAGAATTTCTGTAGTTGCAGTAGTAAGTGGAATGCAGCTCTATATTCTACACTGCACACATACATATATACAGTATATCAGTGTTTGTTTCCTGCACCACAATCAAGTCCTATAACCTAATCTGTCTTTGTAAAAGCTGAATAAACCTTCAATGCTCTGACTCATCTTCAAATATATTTGCTGCTTCTCAACTGATCAGTTTGGTCTTGCTCAATCCAAGATATTATGCATACATACAAAACCTCCTAGGGGTCATTTACAATGATCAGTGAAGGAACTAGTGAAGGAATACTTAGGGGAGCTTGCTCCCTTACTGCTCATACAGTCAGCATTTCTGGATTGGGTCTGTCTGTTCAGCATTGCAGACTGCAGCATCAGGGGCACAGACCAGTCCTCCCCTTACTGCATCCAAGGAATCATGGTAGAGGGACTTCTTTTGGAATTCTTGTTCATGATGGATGATGTGCAATGTCTGTGTTGCTACAAGGATGAACTTCACTGCAATGCACTGCTATTAAAGCATTTTTATTGTATATTTTATATAGTGAATAAAGTACCCAATCTTGTAAAATATAAAGATAATACAAGTTACCGATATAAGTTACCGAAGAGTACCATGACCATAGAAAAACACAAGGGTGAGTGCTTTAATACAGGTCATGGAACTCCGAGGTGACTTCTCATGTCATGTGACAGAAATGACACTAAGCTCTGATTATATCTGAATACATCACTTAGCACGTTTATAAGGATATAATTTACAGGATATTCATGACTCTTGTGTATTATATGCAGATAAATGCCATTTATTTCCATTATTCAAAAGTAACTGCAGTTGAGAGGAATTATGGAAGGATCCTTGGCTATGTGGGCCTAGGTAATAGACCCTTTAGACAGTTAATAAAGCAGCCCTGCTTGCAAATTGCTTTCACACTAGTCATAAGCATATTCCTCTTTATAGAAAAGGCTGTTAAATATCAACAACTTTGAATAATAATTCTACATTACAGCCATCATACAGAAAATATACAGCCATCATACAGAAAATATACATCCATAATGCTGCCTTGGTGAAGTGATACTGAATATCAGGGCCGCCATTAGAAATAACAGGGCCCCGTACAGCTACATTTTCTGGGCCACCTGGCAAAGAAAAAAAATTCTGGTCTTGCCGCCGCTTCGGGACTTTCTGCTGCTTCGCATCTTTCCACCTCTGCAGATTTGGGTCTTTCGCCGCATCTTCCTGCATCAATTCGGGGGCCCTGCTTTTCAGAGAGTGCAGCACGACCGGCCCCCCTTTCATCTCAGACTCTGCTGGACAACTGTCCCCGCTGTGCCCCCCTGATGTTGAATATTTATTGTAGGGTGGGCTATACTGCTGAGTACAACATTTTAATGAAATTGCCATGATGCAGGAGAACGTGTTTACATTTTTTTATCAAATGAATATTTATTTAATTTTTTACTTTTCAAAAAGAAATAATAAGAGGGTACAGAAAAGAAAAAAGGGGGGTAAAAGGGACAAGTTGTGTCAAATACAGACACACAAAGAAAATCATTTTATGAATTACACACCATTAAAATATATATTTTAACAGTGGTACATCTTTATAATTTGCATATATGAAAAAAAAACATGTTAAGTTTGTTCATACAAGAGATAGATATACACATATAAATATTGGTTCATGGTTCATTAGCAAATGTTTTGATGCTAAAGTATTATCTTTAGAGCGATTGGTTTATTCAGACCATAGTCTCAAGTTTTGATAATGTTAAACTGAAGTGCCTCTTTTAAAAGATATTAGTTCTTCATTATATTTTGTTTCTTCTAATAGTTTTCTCCATTCAGATACATTTTTAATAAGCATATTGTGAATGGTTGCCACAAAAATTTCCAAGAGCATTTTTCCACTGACTACATTTTTGTATTCAATAACTGTACCCTGCTAAAATTATCCCAAACACAAACTGTCAAAGGAAATTGTCATATGATGTAGTATTGCAATGTGTCAAAAAATCAATTATTTTGTTGCTGTGGACAGAATAAGGAATACTGGTGTTATCTTTTCAGTCAGTAATAACACAGCACCTCACTGCCATCTGTCCTGTTTCCTATGATAGGCCGTCACTCCCACAGCCCAGCTAATCATTGACAATGTACACTAACTTGTTTCACTTAATTGTGACACAACACCAGATTGAGAACTAAGCCTGCATGGCATTTCTACAAAATGATTATGATGACAAACTTGGAATCCAGGCAGAAGGCAAAACAGCTCAAGTAGGACAATGAGTTTACGTGCTACTGACATTTATTGTCTCAGTGCAGCAAGATCCGAAATCCAAATAAACAAATGAAATGTTATATGCACAAAATGAACAATGAAAAGGATTGCTTGATTTTTTTTGACAAAAAAAAAATCTATGAAATTTGTGTGTGTGTTCAGGAAGTTAACAGAACTTATGGAGTCTAAAGGGTTTCTAGGTATTGATGGGATTCACAGCCGGAATATGTCTGAAGGTTCTTATTCATCCAGGTCAGGGTAAAAATATATGGTAAATATATATAGTAATAAGTCAAATCAACTGCTGTGTTTTTCTCTTTTTTTTTTCCTTGAAGACGTTTCGTTAGTCATCCAATTGGCTTTCTCAATTCAGCATGACCTGTACAAAAATATTTGCCAATATATACCCTGGGATGTTACTCCAATCAGCATAATCTGTATAATAAATACAGCATGGGGTCAGAAACCTCATGGAGGTAAGGTGTTAATTGTATTAGCATGATTGAAGCTATGAGATGTCCAGGGAGAGGTGCTAAAATAGTATTATATATGGCAGACAATAGGTGCCACACCTCCCCGTCAGTGTTCAAATTCGATTTTTTGTTTTTTCACATACAGTATATGGCTTTTTTGACCCCTCTTCAGAACCAATCCTCCTTGCTGTCTAGAATATGAACTTGACAGTCTTCAAAAGTGTGTCCTTTTCCCTTTATTGTAGGAACACAGCTGAATCCTGACCAGATGAGCTGACTCGTGTGCTGCGCCATATTTTTGTTCAACAGTTGTTTAGTTTCTCCCACATACAAGTCTGAGGACTCCTTACTGCACTGCTTACACAGTGTTACTCTTCTTATGCTTTCGTATTAGGTCTGTATGATGAACCAGTTGCTGTCTCAGTGTGTTGCTGGGTTTAAAGCAGACCAGCACGTGGTGTTTATTACAGATCCTTCTACATTTTTTGGACACCCCAGAAATATATGGGAGGACCAAGTTCTTTCGTCTTTCCTGCTTTCCACCTTCAATTGTAGATTTGGTGTCGTTCTTTCTCTTTATTCTGGTTTTAACAAAGACCCAGTCTGGATACCCACACTTTTTAAGCACATTTGCTGATTAGAATAAGGTTCCAGGGTATATAACCGCAAATATTTTTGTACAGGCATTCTGAATTAAAAAAGCCAGTTGGATGACTAGCGAAACGTCTACAACAACTTCAGATGATTTGAAACTATTACTATAAATATTTCCACAACCATTTCTCCTGGCCCGTAGCTTATCCTTAAGCTCGCCCAGAATGAGTCAAACGATAGATACCACAAAGTGTTATTTATAGGGCCTCAGAATGACAACTGAATCTCCTCTAGTTCATAACCTTTAGATAAAAAATATGGAACATTTACCAATCCTCCTATGTTATATTGTAATAGCAATACAGGACTTTGTCAGATGGAAAGATGGTACTTTACTTTTACAAACGGACATCTCAACTCCAGAGCCTTTTTGTGTCTTTGAAGTCAAAATCAGTCATTAATGAGAACTTTAGTACTGGGAGCATCATATGCAGCATAATTTAGACTTACCACTAAGGGGCACATTTACAAAGCTCAAGTGAAGGATTCGAATTAAAGAAACTTCGAATTTCGAAGTGTTTTTTGGGCTACTTCGACCTTCGACTACGAATCGAACGATTCGAACTAAAAATCGTTCGACTATTCGACCATTCGATAATCGAAGTACTGTCTCTTTAAGAAAAACTTCGACCCCCTACTTCGGCAGCTAAAAGCTACCGAACTCAATGTTAGCCTATGGGGAAGGTCCCCATAGGCTTGCCTGAGTTTTTTTGATCGAAGGATATTCCTTTGATCGTTGGATTAAAATCCTTCGAATCGTTTGATTCGAAGGATTTAATCGTTCGATCGAACGAATAATCCTTTGATCGTTCAATCGTAGGATTTGCCCTAAATCGTTCGACTTCGATATTCGAAGTCGAACGATTTTTGTTCCTAGTCGAATATCGAGGGTTAATTAACCCTCGATATTCGACCCTTCATACATCTGCCCCTTAGTGTATTCCTAGAATGAAGACATTCTCAGTTTAATGTTGTTGCTTATTAAAGACTTGACAAAGTCCACACCCAGAAAATAGGAAGTGGAGAGAACAAACACTTCAGTAGCTTGTGAAAGCAATGAAATAGCTGTTAAAATTGCAAAAAGCTTGTTAGCAAAATTACTGTATTGTTAGTGTCTGTGGAGACCTCATTGGCACTAGAAGGTGAAGTAAATGATTAGCATTTAGTATATACCCATTTATTGCAGTGGTGCTCATATTTATTACACATATATTCCCCAGTATTTCTCTCTTGTTCTTCCGTTTCACTGGCTTCTGGTTTGCTGCTGGCCTTTATATTCAATGGTTCTCCTTAATAGAACAGGGTGAATATCCAAAAGAGTAATCCTTCTATTTCTCATCAGCACTAGTACACAAAATCATTCAATGAACATAGGCAGGGTAAGTGTAATGGGGCGTGCATAACATGTTTATCATAGTGCCCTTGTAACAGACAGTAGGGTGATGGCATGATAAAAAACTAACTTTAAGGCTTTGGCGGCAGTTTAATGATCCTCGGGTACTGAATTATACATATTTAGACCTGTGTTTATCTGCACATTTTCTGACCTGTCAGTTGATGAATACAATGCATGATGCATTTGACCAGGAGCAGTGCCCAAAGCTTTGCATTCTGTTACTTAGTTACAGAGCTGCTTAAGTTAAAAAGACATACATCAAATCTAACCTATGCCAGATTTCCTGCCATTTAATGAAGAAGATGGAAAGCTCTCTGAATATATCCAGGACAACTGGTAAACACAAATGCCTTCCGTATATCATTCTGGGTATGAATTACCTCCCTGAGCTGTAGGGCATGTGCACCCAGACCCCATTTTTCTATTGGAGCAGTAACGTAACAAAATTATGTTAGGCCTGGGTGCGGGCCCTGCAGCCTGGCCCCCCACCCCCTATGGAAGCGATCTTCTGTGTGGATACGCGTGCGTGAACCACCGGTGGGCCCCAAGGGGGTGTGGGCACTGGTGCAATCGCGTACCTTGTACCGCATAGTTCCCCCACTGTACTGGGGAGCTTCAACTTTCTGGCCTGTACATTAATTAAGGTATTTAATTTTTATGAAAAATCAACATGGAGCAGGCACTCAAAAGGCAAAACTTCCACCAGGCAAATGTTCAAATGTGAAGAAGTTTATTGTGTCAAACAGCCTGACGCGTTTCGTGTTCCAGAAACGTAAGTGTTTGGAACACGAAACGCATCAGGCTGTTTGACACAAACTTCTTCACATTTGAACATTTGCCTGGTGGAAGTTTTGCCTTTTGAGTGCCTGCTCCATGTTGATTTTTCGGTTTATCCGCCCCTTGTGCTGAAGGCTCAGGGCGGTGCACCTGGGCCACTTCATTGATATGGTGAGTAACCATTGTACTATCAAGAGACCCTACAATACAGAAGCTTTTTTCAATTTCATTTTTATGACCCAAAGAAAATGACTTCTATGGTCTGACCTATTACTAGGCCTATTTATAATTATTACCTGTTTTTGAGATCTGTCTTTTTCTGTCCTGTTCCAAATACAAAACAATTCTCAAGTGCTCCACACAAATCAAATTCACTACTAGATTTTGTATTTGTATTTCTTTCAAGACTCTTCTCTTCCCTTTTGATAAATATGCCCCTAGGCTTTAACCACCTGCAGCTTCTTACATTAAAATGGAAATTATTTGTTAGCTTGCCCTGCAGTGATTAAATGCATTTCAGAATGAATAGATGCTATAATAATGCCTGTATCCTGCAAAAGGTCAAAATGAACTTGACTCTAACTTTAAAACTTGAATAACTCAGAGCTTGCTGTATTGTACGTGCCAGGGTTTTAAGCTCTGGGGATTTAGACAGGTGTAGCTACATTCAATTCAACTCAAAAGGTTGTGCTGATCTAGCATTTCACACAGTGGGCTAGAAAAGTATTCAATTTAATGTTATATACAATGAGTGCAGGCTCTTTTAGAAAACTGGTAAACAAAGCCAAACCTCCACTGAAATGTCATATTATAAAAAGCCACAGACGGCATTGCTGTTGCAGGGCAGTGGTCCCATATTTCACATTTTAGTAAATGACACGCACAATTTAAGGAGTGTTTCTAATCTGTGCTTGTGCCCTTTAACTAAGATCAATAAACATGTCCTTGATGGCACCTTAAGGGTGCAATAAATACATTGTGACACGCCCAGGTGCTCATCCATTCATAGCCACATACACTTCCTATACAGTTCCAACCCCTAACATACAATGGAAAATTATACTGTGCACAAAAGCGGTTGTCGCTTTGTTAATAATTGTTCTTTAATATGCGCAAACATTCAGTGCAGATTTAAATGCATGCATACTGTATTAGATAATCGTATCAAACGGAGTTTTGTTATGAATCGATAACAGACATATGGTATGATTGATAGATCTATGTACTATGGTACCTACTGCATTGTTTTTAGGTCATTTTTTATGGAATCTGTCTACACAGTTTTAGAAACCTAAAGACAGCCTTTTATGGCTTTGTTCACTTGTACAACTATAGCCCAAATGGCATCAAATGATGTCCCCTGGCCTGCTTAGCTACACCTCCTTCTGTTATCTTTATAAGAAATACACAATAGGGGTAAATGACATGATAAGGAAGCTTGAGGCCAGTCATTGTGACAGACTTCTTGGAAGCTAGCTATAAAAAAAACAGCAACAAGGAAATTTCTCCCTTCATCACAATGATCATCATCATTAATTTATATACCACCAGCACATTGTCCAGCGCTTTTCTATAATGAATAACAAACAGGAGTAATAATAATATACTTATTTGACAATAAGGTTACAGAATAAAAACGGGATCAGAGGGCTCGCAAGGTTCAAAAAAACGGAATAGTGTTATTTTAACATTCTGTAAAAATATAGTCTTACCTCTACAGGTATGGAATCCATTATCCGGAAACCCATTATCCTGAATGCTCCGAATTATGGAAAAACTCCATAGACTCCATTATAATAAAATAGTCCAATTATTTTAAGCATGATTTCCTTTTTCTCTGTACTTATTAAACAGTACCTTGTACTTGATACAAACTAAGATATAATTATATATCCCTTATTAGAAGCAAAACCGGTTTATTGGATTTTTTTTAATGTTTCCATGGTTTTCCAGTAGACAAGGTATGAAGATCAAAATTACAGAAAGATCAGTTATCTGGAAAACCCCAGGTCCTGTGCATTCTGGATACCAGGTCCCATACTACCATAAGTCAGTTTCAGTCTGGTGAAAGCTCATATTGTGATCAGAATTTCAATGAAAAATCTCAGGGCTAAGGATTGTTGTTCGTGTACTACCATGAAGAGAATGAGTACTTCTAGTTGTGAGGAAGAGGGTGAGAAAACAAACATCAGGATGGAATTATATAGCTGCACCCCTTGTTTGATAATGAATAGCTGACACTTGAAAGGGGCCCATTTACTTAGTTCGAGTGAAGGAATAGAGGAAAAATTGTTTGAATTTTGAATGTTTTTTTTTTGGCTACTTTGACCATCAAATGGGCTACTTCGACTTCGATTCGAAATAAAAATCGATAGACTATTCGACCATTCGATAGTCGAAGTACTGTCTCTTTAAAAAATACTTCAACCCCCTAGTTCGCCACCTAAAACCTACCGAGGCCAATGTTAGCCTATGGGGAATGTCCACATAGGCCTTCTAACAATTTTCTGATCGAAGGATAATCCTTCGATCGATGGATTAAAATCCTGTGAAATCATTCGATTCGAAGGATTTAATTGTTCGATCAAACAAATTGCGCTAAATCCTTCGACTTCGATATTCGAAGTCAAAGGATTTCAATTCGGCAGTCGAATATCGAGGGTTCATTAACCCTCGATATTCGACCCTAGGTATATTTGCCCCTTGGGGAGCAAGTATAGGGTTGCCACCTTTTCTGGAAAAAAATACCGGCCTTCCTATATATTTATCTTTTTTTCCTATAAATAATATTGGTTAACAGCCAAAATTTTTAGCGGCCAGGCCGTTTAAATACCGGCCAGGTGGCAACCCTATGCAAGTATGGTAGAACTCTATTAATGTATAAGTACCATATTCCAGTGTTCCATTCACTGCAAGTTGCTAATAGAGTTCATTTTATCATTTTATTTACTTGGCGAAACTAGTTATGTTTTAGGCAACAACATTCAACAACATTCTAATTAGTTGTCTGATTTCCATTTGCTCTTTCCTGCATCAAATGCATTTGTCATAAATGTGGCCTTGGAGCCGTTACTTGGATTATGAGGCCGAGTACACTAGATGGCCTAGAATGGGATCAATAGGGAAAAAAGGAGTATGTGAGGATAGACAGTGATAGATGAGAAACTCCTATTGACTTTTCTGAGATAGTTATGGATTTTAGATTTTTAAACAGGGTTTTAATTTTTTAGGCACATCATGTCTCCCCGTTTATGTTTCACACCTGAAATATCAAGCAAATGAACTGATGGACTTAAGTATTAAAGTATAAAGCTTGAATCTATCTGTATTTAAATTTAGATTAACCCTAACCAGAATTTAGCGGTGGAGTGTAAGAAATTGTAAAGGTTAAAAGATCAAAAGTACCCACTATTTTTTGAAGGAAGCATAAAACCATACAGGCAAAACAAAGCAAAAATATAAGCCATTTGAAGATTTAAAACTGTTCCTTTAACCACAGGTCAGAGCTTCCACACGTTAACCGATCATGTACATGAACACAGCATTTTGTTCCTTCACATTTTTGCAATTATGTATTACATAACAATTTTTAAACCTCTAGTAGTCGGATAAAAATAACCCCTAATTACACGTGTAGGATCATCACTCACTAATTGCTGATTTTAGGAGTTCTGGGTTTAAAGTGCAAAGCAATCTATTAGGTTATGTAAAACATGTATGGCTAACCACTATCAGATTAATTCTGATATATTCTTCTCTCATCGATTACTTTTCAATGGAAAAGTTCCTAACATCTTCTCTGATCCTTTCACTGGCAGTTTGCTTTCCAATTATTTCTGCTGATCTTTCTTACTGCAAATGCATTCCTTTACCTGATTGCACTGTAATCTGCTTTTGATGTGAATTTATTTAACATGTCCTATCAGCATCCAATTCCCTTAGAATAATGGCATTTCTCAGCTAGCAGGGAAATACTTACCCAATGCCACTAGTTCTCTCGTTTACCTGAAAAAACTCAAATATGTCTAGCGAATAGATGATTTCCATTCATTTTCATTGACTAAACACACTAATAGTGTATAATGTTAACCTAACTTATTTTGCCTGCAGGCACAAATATACTTCACATCAACCTGCAATGGCTTTGCTTGTTATTGTTATTATTATTATTATTATTATTATGGATCCGTCAGTCTATAATGTTGCCAACAAATATCAATGTTCTTATTTTATTTACTATCTCCTACATTCGCATATAGGACAGAAGCTGAATCATATGGATAAATTTACGCTTCGGAAATCGGTAGACATTGTTTTGCTACTACTATGCGTATTGATCAAAATGCAAAAATTCATCTCACCAAAGGAATGCTGGTGTTTTTTCAGTAACATTAATGCGTCAGCACTAAAGTTTCTTAGAAAATTCGTAATCTAATGCTACTGTATTCCTAGCAAAACTTTGTTAACATACTTACTCTTAACGACACTTTAAATATGGCGAGTACATACAGAGTCATATGTATGTCTTTATTAGTGATGGTGAAATTGCTGGAAATGGCCACTGATTATTATAAATGTCCAAGGAAGCAGAATAAAAAAAAAAAAAAAAAAAAAAAAAAAAATTGTCCTAAAAATTTGCCTAACCTAAAAATGTGTAAATAACATAAAAAGTTAAAACTTTTAAACATAATCCCACATTAAAATAAGAAAAACCCAAGTGTTTTTTTCTTTTTTTAAGACAGGAACCAGAAGAAGTAGACTTTGGCGTAAAGAGTAACATAGTAACATATTGGAAAGTTTCCATTTTTATAAATTTGCGGATTAACGATCATTCTCCTGAGAGAAAATTCACCTGACAAAACAGAACAAAAGTTCTCTACCGCTTGTTCACTAGCCGTCTTCTTTGCCTTTTAGTAAATTGTCGTTTTGGCAAATTTGCAGCAAAAAAAACCAATTCCCCCTACAGTAAATGTGCCTCTTAGTTTTAAAATCTTGGTTTCAAAGCATGCTGATGGCTTGTGATAGACTCATCCAGGCTGGGTTAAATGAAATCTTAAATAGACCTAGGAGGCTCAAAAAAATGTGAATGCAAATTCTTACACAAATATTTTCTAAAGCCTAAAATAGTCAGAATTTATTAAAGGGCAAGACCCTTGCTGTGCTTCTGCAATCAGAGAGCCACTGTAAACAAAGCTAGTACTTGTTTCTCTGTGTATGGGTCTTTCCCCAGCAACTTGAATTTAAATGCAAATTTGCTGTGAATTGTCGTTTTGGCAAATATGCACCAAAAAAACATAATTCCTCCTTTAGTAAATGTGCCTCTTAGTCTTAAAATCTTGGTTTTGAAGCATGCCGATGGCTTGTAATAGACTCAGTCAGGCTGGGTTAAATTAAATCTGATTTAATAGACCTAGGACGCTCATAAATTAAAAAACAAAGTTTTTGTTTTTTCTCGATTCAAGAAAAAAAGTGAATGAAAAGTCTTACATGACCGATAAAAATCTTAAGTGTACTGAAGATAATTGCTATTTTTACAATTTGAAACAAAGCAATGTAACTATAAGGTTTTACAAGTCTCCAGCTAGTGACAACAATTTTGTATTAAGCTTAACCTTTAAATGACAATTTAAAATGTGATTTATATGTTAGAAATTCCCCTTTTACACTTGATATATTAGATATAAAATGAAATATAATTTACATCTATTATTAATCATAAAATGGACATATGGAATTGTTTTTATCTATTGCTTTTCCAAATTTAATATCTGACGTGACTGTTTTTTTAAAACTAATTTTTGAACCATGTTAATCTAATAAATTAATCAATCAGATGTGAGGGGATTTAAATGCATTTTGTCATGACGGGAAGTGAGGTCTCTGAGGAAGTGTTCTATCACAAAACGCGTCAGATCTCAGACGCTTAGTATGATTAATATGTTGTTTAAATAAAGTATATAATTTTACGTTCTGGTGACGAGCGATTTATTCGGAAACCCAGGAGTGCGCTGCCTCTACACTACTAATGAAAATTCTTACACAAATATTTTCTGAAGCCTCAAATAGTCAGAGTTTATTAAAGGACAAGACCCTTGCTGTGCTTCTGCCATCAGAGAGCCACTTTAAAACAAAGTCAGTACTTGTTTCTCTGTGTATGTGTCTTTCCACAGCAACTTGAGTTTAAATGCACTTCACAACGTCATATCCACTTTTTTCTATGGCGACAACTCAGACCAAGACCTTAGGTGTATACACTTCACATACCTCAAATCCTGCACATGCCTATATCATGTATGTGACATATATGTATAACATGATGCAAGCACCCATTATTACTAGTCCTCCTGGTACAGCCCTCCTACTTGCTCAGCTAATTGTAAAGGAAGCATCCCAGTGTCTATGGTGCTGCTTTTGTATCTACACAATCGTGTATCTGGGCAACCCTGACACATTGGCAGAAGTGAGCAGCTCATGTGCATTTCAGAAAGTTCCTTCCTCATCCAAGAAATGGAAATATTCTCAAGCAGAAGCAGGGGTAATGACAAACAGACAAAATATAGACCAATTACAACTTGTCAGAATATGGTTTCTTCGCCATACTAAAAAAGTAATTCTTAAGGTGGCCATACACTGAAGGAGGTTGCGAGTTAATCTTTTCCCAATATGCCCACCTTGAGGTTTGGCCCATGCAGGCCATTGAGACAAAGGCCATCTTAACAAGCCAATATCTGTGAGATTTTCTGGTGGTAGGCCAATCTACTCTACAAATAATTATGTAGTGGGGGGTGCCAGCAACTTCTAGTTATGCCACTGGCTACACTGGTGCCATCTAGACATTTGATGGTCCAGTAACCTTGTTTATCATCTTGGCAATCCAAGAAGTGATTTAGACTTAATTTTGCACTCATTTTAAGTTTATAGTCCTTTATACATATATTTCTGTGCATAGTAAAGGTGGCAGTAACATGTTTTCAAAGTAGCTGTAAAACTCACAGCAATGGCTAAGATTATGAGGCCCACGCCACAAAGGATACTTTGCCCTGGGTTTGCTCCCAGTTACGAAAGCAATGCATAAAGTATATTTCCTTTCAGAACAAACCCATAAAGCTTACAAAAACACTGTAAAGCAGACATTTTCAAAGTTGTGTAAATATGGATATTAAATGAGCCCTTAGTTCAAAAGAACATGGCCTGAAAGAAGTTGTAGTAACTAGGTATTATATATCCCTCTGCCAGGTGCATGAATGGAAAACACAGAACATTGGTCAAACATCTGAAAAGCAAACTTCATCTTAACTGCATCTGACATCTTATAAAAGGTATGCTTTTGCAGGAATGTGCTTTGCACAAGGATCTGTAATGCCCTGTTTGGATACAATTACCTACATTAATTTACATAAATCTGCCTTAATATGTGCAGCACCCTCTGCATGGAGAGTATTTACATCTATTAATTATTATTTTTAGAAATAAAGATTTTGTATAATTTTCTAATTGCAGTCACAATACAAAGTGTTCTGCCATCCATGAAAGAAGACGGAGCAAGTGGGTCAGATAAACAATATTGTGATTATATGAATGTGAGACTTGATTAGATATCCCTGCAAGGAGATAAAGGAGAAGATGGTGATCAGCATATATATATATATATATATATATATACCTTCCTTATATCCCCAAATCACATTCTAGCTGAAGAAAGTGTCTGAGAGTGACAGTTTTATGTTTTTTTCATTAAAATGCATGAAGTATGGTGTTTTTCAGTATTCTAAGAAAGAAGACAGAGCCATTTACATACTATATCTCCTTAATATCCCTGAAAAAAACTGTATAATTTGTCTGATAAGCATAATGCACTGGCACACCCCTTTCTAAATATTGATATCTCAGCCCAGCACCATAGCAGTGTCTGTTGTATTGATTAGATTGATTGATCTGACTTGACCTTTGTTCACTGGGCTGCAATCAATGTAACATATATGCATGGCTGATGTAATCAGTTTTATTGCTGAAAGTGATTTAAGCACCACTGGAAACAGTAAAGTCTGTATTTATTCATGGTGTACAGTTCCTTATACAGGACAAAAATACAAGCATTAGTCAAGTAGGCAACTGACCAGATTGATCCATGTGAAAAAACATCTCATCTATATTGTGCTTTTTGCTACAATATCGATCTACCTACCTATCGATCTACCTCTATCTGTATATTTGTATAAAGAAAAGCAAAGAAAGGACTAACAAGAGACTAATCAAATCTTAATGACAATGGCAAATAGAGAGATTTTTCATTATTGACTTGACACTTTAGTAGCCCAAGCAGATAGGACCAAAAAATATTTGAAACTGCTTACTAATGATCAGTGTAGTATTTAAAGGAATAGTTCAGTGTGAAAATAAAAACTGTAAATAGATAGGCTGTGCAAAATAAAAAATGTTTCTAATATAGTTAGTTAGCCAAAAATGTAATGTATAAAGGCTGGAGTGAACAGATGTCTAATAAAACAGCCAGAATCCTACTTCCTGCTTTTCAGCTCTATAACTCTGAGTTAGTCAGCGACTTGAAGGGGGGCCACATGGTACATTTCTGTTCAGTGAGTTTGTAATTGATCCTCAGCATTCAGCTCAGATTCAAAAGCAACAGATATGACCCTTGTGGCCCCCCCTCAAGCCTCTTATTGGTTACTGCCTGGTAACCAGGGCAACCAGTCAGTGTAAACAAAGAGCTGAAAAGTAGTGTTCTGACTGACATGTTATACATCAAATCACTCCAGCCTTTATACATTACATTTTTGGCTAACTAACTATATTAGAAACATTTTTTATTTTGCACAGCCTATTTACCCAGTTTTTATTTTTACGCTGAACAATTCCTTTAAGTCGAGTGGCACCCTAGGTCACTGCACCTCCCTAGCTCATGGTAGTACTCTTTTATAGTGGTTGGGGGGACTTATTTTTGTAAAAAGAAAGATATTACTGTAAAGGCAGTCTCTCTCTCAACAAATTCATCAATACACGTTGTATGAAGGAGGCCGCAAAGCATCCGCAGTACTGTGCTGCAAAACTTTTATTCCAAAATACACGACATGTTTTGAATCAGCAAGGACCCTTTCTCAAGTGTGGCCTCCTTCATACAACTTTATTGATGAATGTTGGTCTTTACAGTGTGACCCAATTAAGAAGGTGAGCTCACTTAATAAAAGTTAAAGGAAGCACTTGGAAAATTGCATAGGATTGAGATATATATATATATATATATATATTTATATTTATATTTATATTTAGTGGGGGGTCGCTCTTTAGGTAGCAGCAGCAGCAGCAACTCCTTTCACACAGATAGTAGACAGTACACAGGTTTCCAGCTGATCTCATCTGTGCATTTATTTAACACAGCAGCTTAAACACCAACATAACAGTTCATACCCTTTGGGAAGTCAGTAAACAAAAATAATCCAGCTGTACTGATACATGAAAATATCTTTTTCCCAAAGGTCCCACAGTATCCCACTTGGGCAATATAAGTCCAGCAAACAAAATTAACTGTTAACTCACAGTCCTTTGGAGATTCCTTGTGATTTTCTCCTGGAAGCAGCCCGCTCCCCAAACACTTAAAGCAGTAGCTGGTAGCCAGTCCTTGCTACCAGATAACTTGTCTCTTTCTGGAAACTTGTGCCCAGCAATAAAAAAAAGGTGGGAGCAGCAACTTGGAATCCAGGTTAGAACACCCAGCATCATATATCTCTCGCTCTCTCTCTCTCTCTGAGCAGCCTTAATTGAGCCCCCACCTTTTTACTCCAGGTGAGGCTAATCATCTCCCTGCTACTCAGAGCCTCATTTTCACATCCCCCTGCACTGCTTCATAGAGGATTCTGGGAGGGATATACTTTCCATTTATGATTATCCCAACCATGCTACAATATATATATATATGTAGAGAGAGAGAGAGAAAGGCATCCAAAGGCCTGTGCTTAGGGCAGCCTTTGGGTGCCTTTACAGTAATTTCTTTCTTTTAACAAAAATAAAAGTCCCTCAACCACTATAAAAGAGTACTACCACGAGCTAGGGAGGTGTAATGACCTAGGGTGCCACTCGACTTAAATACTATACACTGATCATTGGTAATACATTAGTGATCATTAGTAATACAGAACTGAATCTGAATCCTAATTTGCATATGCGAATTAGGGTCAGGAATGGAAATAGTGGAAAAAATTCTTCTTTTGTGAAGGGAAGTCAGGTGATTTCCCTGCCCCTAATTTACATATACAAATCCTGGATTCCGTATATATATATATATATATATATATATATATATATATATATATATATATATATATATATATATATATATATATATATATATATATATATACACACACACAGTAAAGAAGGTCCGCACTCTCAGGACTTAAAAAATTAAATAATGTTTTATTAACAAATAATATATATAGTATATACAGTATATAAATATACAGCCTTTCCTTGCCCTACATTCTCACCCAAAAACATGTGCTGCCATGTTTTCCACTAAACACCAACTGTAACCACAGGTGCTTTTGCTTTCAGGCAGTTCTGAATGAGGTGAAAGGTGTTTTCAAAAGGTTACTTATAGGTTACTTGAGGTTACTTATAGTGCTTGGGCTACTAAAAAATGCACTATCCAAAACACTAGAAATGTGTGCAATTGGTAGTGGTTCCCAAACTGCAGTGCTGACCAATCTTGGGGACAAGGCACTCAACCTGAAGGTCAGTTAGAGTAAGGAAAATTGCCGTTTGCTCTACCATATACAGCTTTTGTTATATATATCCTCTTGATGCTCTGCTATGAATGAACCTTCAACGGGACGCTGGCAAAAGATTAAATCAACAAGTGGGGCCTTAGCTGAACAGTTTGGCACAACTGCCCTAAGGGGTTGCAGCAACCTCAGCTACTGTGTGTTTGACATCCCCAAACAGTGAATATGTAAATGGTCATAAATGAATGACTTTCCCCAATACAGCATATAAGGGTAGAGGATAATTAAAAAAAAAACAATAATTAGACAAGCTTAAAAACAAAGTGTAGAAAAATGACATGTGGCATTTAGGTAAGGGCAGTGGAGTACAAACTGTTATTCTTCTATAAGATATACAGGGATTTTGGCCGTAAAGTTTCTCCCAACATCTCAGTGCTGATGCATAGCTTGAAATAATACAGACTTTTCCACACTATGGGCAGCATTGGATCACTGACATGAAATGACTTGGTTCTGTACTCTCGCAGTGTTGTGGTTACTGACAGTAAGAATTGCTCAGCTCTGACAGACAGGGCCACAGGCACTGCACAAGCCTTGCTCCAAACTCAGCTTCGTACAAGACGGAAGAGAGAAAACAGCTGCCGGCAATTGTGTCAGGTGTATTTTGAGTCCAACTATATTAATTTTAGTTGTATTATAATGGCAGGAATACAATACTGTCATTAATTTAAAGGTAGTGGCTTAATTTTTAAGCTCTCACGCCATTAGACCATGAAACTTTTGGTTCAGTAGAAATGCACAGATTTTATCCCAGTGCATTTTTCACAAGTCTGCAAAATACATAAATAGTCTATAAAACTGCCAATAAATTAGTCTGTAAGGCTGACTGTATATAAAGGAATATGATCAGTCAGATTGGTCCATGTGGACATTTCTCTCTGTGCATAGGCAGTTTTACTTTTCACATAGGTCATATTGGATATTTGGATAATGCCAACGCATTTACTGTTCCAATCGAATTTACAATCTAAGGTCCCTATTACATTTACATACAGTTAGTTTTATCAGGAGCCAGTTAAACTGCTTGTATGTTTTTTAAGTGTCGGAGCAAACTGAAGTTCTCAGAGGAAACTCACACAGACATGGGGAAAACATACAAACTCCATGCAGCTAGTGCCCTGGCTGGAATTGGTGGCTAGATGGTGGTACCCAACCCCTGTTTGCAAACACTTTCCCCAATATGTGATCAAAGGCACCCAGATGCAGTAACCCATAGCAGCCTAGTTTTATGCAACTGATGATTGGTTGCTATGGGTATCAAACTTTACACCTTTTATTACATAAACCTATTTGTACATATAAATGGGGTTTGTATTCCACCTCATATGCTTTGAGCCGAAACGTTGAATAAACCCATTTTTTTCTGCACAAAAGACCTATAAGTGCAGATTTCTTTGCTCTATTGATTTTGATATATGTTCCAGCACCTATCCAGTAGTATATATATATATATATATATATATATATATATATATATATATATATATATATATATATATATATATATATATATATATATCTCTTAGTAAAGGGACCTGCACTCCTTATTTATAGTGAAGAAAATTGATGTGCTTTATTCACAAATGCATTTCCAACGTTTAGGTCCTCACTGGGACCTTTTTCAAGGATCCTTGAAATCCTTGAAAAAGGTCCCAGTGAGGACCGAAACGTTGGAAATAACTATAAAAGTCCAGAGCTGGTGCACCACCAAACCAAAAGAAAATGCCTGGGTGCTGGTCATAAACAGGTATGTAAATAACAGAATCATTTATTAGTTTAAAGTAATAAAGTCAAGCACCTTTTTTCACCAAAAACCTTGGAGTGCGGTTTCATTTTGTTATATATATATATATATATATATATATATATATATATATATATATTAAAATTCTAGTGCAGAACAGAGTATCTAGAATTCTAGTGCAGAACTAGAAAGTTGACTCTTTAAGTTACCAGGAGCAGCATTTTGCTGGGACTGGAGAAATGAGAGTAGCTCCCCTGACTGTATCATATCAGAAAGCAGCAAATCTATAATGGCAGTAACAGAGGACTTCTTATGTTCTCTATGATTTCTCAGTGAATCCATGTGGACCCAAGAATGATCCCCTAAGTAAGCCTACCCTTATTTATGTGTCCCAAATAGCATTTAGTAAGATGATTAACTTAAAGGGCAAGTCAACCCCAAAATAAAAGTTTTAAGCAAAAATATTTTTTTAGGTTGACATTCCCTTTAAGGACACTCCCTGAATAACTCCAGTTTACTGCACTAGATATATGCATATACAGGTATGGGACCTATTATCCAGAATGTCTGGGACATGGGATTTTCCAGATAATGGATCGTTCCATAATTTGGATCTTCAAACCTTAAGTCTACTAGAAAATCATGTAAACATTAAATAAACCCAATAGGCTGGTTCTGCTTCCAATGAGGATTAATTATATCTTAGTTGGGATCAAGTACAAGGTACTATTTTATTATTACAGAGGAAAAGAAAATATTTTTTTAAAAATTATTTCATTATAATGGAATCTGTGGGAGACGGCCTTTCTGTAATTTGGGTTTCCGGATAACGTATCCCATACCTGTACGCACTTTCATTATTATAATTACATTTTTTTTTATTGTAAAGACTCCTACAACCTATTACCTACTGTATATGTTTGTCCTTATGCCATACCACATAGAAAGACAGGATAGATTATTTTAAAAATAATTTAAACATTGTAAATGCCAGGATCATCTACGTGGTGGCCTGATGTCTATGTAATGTAACTTTAGGTGGTCATAGACAATTTATTTTCTCCCTAACGACCAATTTTAGTGCGAAATTATTGTGACGTTAGTGGGAAGGAATGATTGTGCATCTAATGATTGTTTTGTCCCATATCGGTCAAAAAATAGATTGGTCAGGTTAGAAAATTTTCATTGTTCACAGTGTAATTTATCCAGGCATCCATAACAATACATTTGTAGCCTTACAGAGCATATGTTTTTAAATGGGGTTAGTGACCTCCATTTGGAAGCTGGAAAGAGTCAGAAGAAGAAGGCAAATGATTCAAAAACTATAAAGAAGAAAAAATGAAGACCAATAGAAAAGTTGCTTAAAATTGGCCCATGCCCTCAGCAGCATTGGTCAGCTTAAGGTACACTGCACTAGGTTAGTCGGGAGTGAATCTATTCACTTGAGCCTCAAGATAGGTGGCCAAAAATGTTTTTGTCTTAGAAAACTTTTTCCATCATGACATTCAAATGAGAATCTTCTTATGGCTTTTGTCTTAATGCCAACTGCCAATACTTTTGTGTCACTGCCCCAAGCTTCCTGAACCTGCACCTTTAATTACTGAGTCTGCCCATACAAAACATGGAGCGCTACGTTGATATAAAAGTACATAAATTCTACTAAAATATTTCTGCTGAAAGTAATGTTTTCCGTATTACATCATTTGGATATATTATGTCACATTCATTTTAATATAGACTAGCATAAGCACTCTCCTGAATTATTCATCATTTGTGAATACAGTACAGGGCTCAGAAGAGACTTTTATGGTTTATCATATTATTTGATTTACTTTAGTAAAAAACTTTATTTTATATATGAAATATATCAAAATATGCCACTGTCAAATTATGTCTTATCTTCAGTCATTTACGTGTGTTCTTGTAACAGAAGTTCTTACATCGATTAATAATTCACCAATTCTGCCCGCAGCATGCAGACGTGGTTAAGTATATGTTCTTAAATCCTTCCAAAGACACCTGTCCATTTTCCTTTTCAGCTTCGCTCTCACCATAGTTTCAGCTGGCACTACAAAGAACCCCTTCCAAATCTATGCTGTCATATCACTCACAAAAGATAAAGCATACCAAAAAAGAAAAACAGTTATTTGACAATAGGGGTTGGTTACACTGTAGACTTCAGTGCTATTGTGTTGCTTGTTATAAAAGTAGCTTAAACTGTATTATAGACTTTGCTTATAGCAGCTGTGGCTGAAGATGAAAACAGTAAGGCTGAAATTATGTGCTTGAATGCACGATTCATTGTCATTGTAGTGTGACTCATACACACATTTCTATTGTAAGTCCCTGCAACTGCTGCAGTCACAGGCTTAAGTAGAATAATGAAACCTCGTTTCTTGCTATTTTTACCTGTGGGTAACACAATTTAGTTTGTTTTAGCAAGCCCTTGCTAAAGTGTCCTTTGATATCCACCATCTACTGCAGACTCCTCCAGTTTAAATAACATAATTCCATTGAATTTTCACATGGTATAACTGAAAGCAAAACATCCAAGCACTTCATAAATTACCGATGGAGTCAATTTCAAGCTTTGGAACATGTGGGGTTTACAATTACCAATGATATATGGGAACTACCTAAATATTTTTACCCTAAAACCCTCTGGGAAAACCCTAAATACTAATAAAGCGATGGAATCCCTGGTATAACTGAAAGCAAAACATCCAAGTACTTCATAAATTACCGGTGGAGTCAATTTCAAGCTTTGGAGTATGTGGGGTTTACAATTACCCATGCTATATGGGAACTCCCTAAATATTTTTACCCTAAAACCCTCTGGGAAAACCCTTAATACCAATAAAGCGATGGTAATATTCTGTATCTTCTACTGCTGCTACTAAATGTAGAGAATGTAAAATTACAATTTTTAGTTAGATATATACCTTTTTATATTTACTTTACATTTTGTATGGCATTTTATTTCACATCTTACAGATACAAGATGTCTGCAGCAACTTGCACAGAGAGCAACACATAAGGGGTAGGGATGTAGCGAACGTCGGAAAAAAAGTTCGCGAACATATTCGCGAACTTGCGCAAAAACGCGAGCGGTTCGCGAACGGTTCGCGAACCCCATAGACTTCAATGGGAAGGCGAACTTTAACATCTAAAAAAAAAATTTCTGGCCAGAAAAATGATTTTAAAGTTGTTTAAAGGGTGCAACGACCTGGACAGTGGCATGCCAGAGGGGGATCAAGGGCAAAAATGTATCTGAAAAATCTGCCTGTGTGTGCTTGGAAGAGATAGTGTAGGGGGAGAGCTGTTAGTGATTTCAGGGACAGATGATAGTAAGTTTGCTGGCTAGTAATCTGCTTGATACTGCTCTGTATTGAAGGGACAGAAGTCTGCAGGGATTTGAGGGACATTTTAGCTTAGGTAGCTTTGCTGGCTAGTAATCTACTGTTCTCTTTAAACAACTGCCATACGTTGACCTTGTAGGCATTGTTTGCCCAGTTTTTTTGGACGCAGCCACTGAAGCACAGTTGCCAGAAAAAATATGCCATATAAATGCTGAAAATAGTCATTTTTCGCCATACGTTGACCTTGTAGACATTGTTTGCCCAGTTTTTTTGGTTGCAGCCACTGAAGCACAGTTGCCAGAAAAAATATGCCATATAAATGCTGAAAATAGTCATTTTTCGCCATACGTTGACCTTGTAGACATTGTTTGCCCAGTTTTTTTGGTTGCAGCCACTGAAGCACAGTTGCCAGAAAAAATATGCCATATAAATGCTGAAAATAGTCATTTTTTGCCATACGTTGACCTTGTAGGCATTGTTTGCCCAGTTTTTTTGGTCGCAGCCACTGAAGCACAGTTGCCAGAAAAAATATGCCATATAAATGCTGAAAATAGTCATTTTTTGCCATATACGTTGAGTCAACGTATGGCAAAAAATGACTATTTTCAGCATTTATATGGCATATTTTTTCTGGCCTCTGTGCTTCAGTGGCTGCGGCCAAAAAAACTGGGCAAACAATGCCTACAAGGTCAACGTCGTTGACCTTGTAGGCATTGTTTGCCCAGTTTTTTTGGCCGCAGCCACTGAAGCACAGAGGCCAGAAAAAATATGCCATATAAATGCTGAAAATAGTCATTTTTTTGGTCGCAGCCACTGAAGCACAGTTGCCAGAAAAATTATGCCATATAAATGCTGAAAATATGCATTTTTTTGGTTGCAGCCACTGAAGCACAGAGGCCAGAAAAATTATGCCATATAAATGCTGAAAATATGCATTTTTTTGGTTGCAGCCACTGAAGCACAGAGGCCAGAAAAATTATGCCATATAAATGCTGAAAATATAAATTTTTTTGGTTGCAGCCACTGAAGCACAGAGGCCAGAAAAATTATGCCATATAAATGCTGAAAATATGCATTTTTTTGGTTGCAGCCACTGAAGCACAGAGGCCAGAAAAATTATGCCATATAAATGCAGAAAATATGCATTTTTTTGGACGCAGCCACTGAAGCACAGTTGCCAGAAAAAATATGCCATATAAATGCTGAAAATAGTCATTTTTTGCCATACGTTGACCTTGTAGACATTGTTTGCCCAGTTTTTTTGGTTGCAGCCACTGAAGCACAGAGGCCAGAAAAAATTAAACCAGTAGGGTTTGCACCCTAGTTTGTAATGGTGGCGGAGGGAGGAGGAGGACGCTAAAGGACAGCTGTGTGTGGAGTCATGAGGCTTGAAGAGAAGGACAGCTGCATAGAAGTCAGAACAAGTCTTCCGGCGTGCAGTAACCCTCCGAGATCCACCCCTCATTCATTTTAATAAAGGTCAGGTAATCTACACTTTTGTGACCTAGGCGAGTTCTCTTCTCAGTTACAATCCCTCCTGCTGCACTGAAGGTCCTTTCTGAGAGCACACTTGAGGCTGGGCAAGACAAGAGGTTCATGGCAAATTGTGACAGCTCTGGCCACAGATCAAGCCTGCGCACCCAGTAGTCCAGGGGTTCATCGCTCCTCAGAGTGTCGATATCTGCAGTTAATGCCAGGTAGTCCGCTACCTGCCGGTCGAGGCGTTCTTTGAGGGTGGATCCAGAAGGGTTGTGGCGCTGCCTTGGACAGAAAAACATTTGCATGTCTGACGTTACAGACTGGCCAAAGGGCTTTGTCCTTGCAGGTGTGCTCGTGGCAGGATTACTGGCACCTCTGCCCCTGGAATGTTGATGAGTTCCTGAAGTGACATCACCCTTAAAAGCATTGTACAACATGTTTTGCAGGCTGGTTTGTAAATGCCGCATCTTTTCGGACTTGTGGTATGTTGGTAACATTTCTGACACTTTATGCTTGTACCGAGGGTCTAGTAGCGTTGCGACCCAGTACAGGTCCTTCTCCTTAAGCCTCTTGATACGGGGGTCCTTCAACAGGCATGACAGCATGAAAGACCCCATTCTCACAAGGTTGGATGCAGAGCTATCCATCTCCGCTTCCTCATTATCAAGGACTGCATCATCCACGGTCTCCTCCCCCCAGCCACGTACAAGACCAGGGGTCCCCAAAAGGTCACCACTAGCCCCCTGGGAAGCCTGCTCCTGTTGGTCCTCCTCCTCCTCCTCCACAAAGCCACCTTCCTCCTCTGACTCCACTTCTGGCACCTCTCCCTGCGTTGCAGCAGGTGCCTGGGTTCGTTCTGGTGATTCCGACCAGAAATCGTGCGCTTCCAGCTCCTCGTCACGCTGGTCTACAGCCTCATCTGTCACTCGTCGCACGGCACGCTCCAGGAATAAAGCGAAGGGTATTAGGTCGCTGATGGTGCCTTCGGTGCGACTGACCATATTTGTCACCTCTTCAAAAGGTCGCATGAGCCTGCAGGCATCGCGCATAAGCACCCAGTAACGGGGGAAAAAAATCCCCAGCTGTGCAGATCCAGTCCTACCACCCAGTTCAAAAAGGTACTCGTTGACGGCCCTTTGTTGTTGCAGCAGACGTTCCAACATAAGGAGCGTTGAATTCCAGCGAGTCTGGCTGTCAGAAATCAAACGCCTGACTGGCATGTTGTAGCGCTGCTGAATGTCAGCAAGGCGTGCCATGGCTGTGTAGGAACGTCTGAAATGGGCCGACACCTTTCTGGACTGGGTGAGAACGTCCTGGAATCCTGGGTACTTGGAGACAAAACGTTGGACTATTAAATTTAACACATGTGCCATGCAGGGCACATGTGTTAAATTGCCTAGTCTCAACGCTGCCAACAGATTGCTTCCATTGTCACACACCACTTTTCCGATCTGCAGTTGGTGTGGGGTCAGCCACCGATCGGTCAGAGGCACACACATTAAAAAAATCCCACACTGCTGACTTTTTGGAAGTGTGCGATCTGGCGGTAACAGTAGAAGTTGGCGGCATTGGCGGCAATGGCGGGTGCGTTGGCCGGCTGAACACAGGTGCCGATACATGTTGTTGCCCTACTGATCCCTGCGGGCTGTCCTCCCTGCTTCTTCTAAGTCTTATTCTCCTACTGCCTCTCTGACTCTCCGTCTCTCCATCTGAACTACCCTCCTCTTGCTCTCTTCTACTAGGCACCCACAAAACATCAATCTCCTCATCATCATTCTCCTCAGATGCATCAATTTCTTCTGACACATCACAGAAGGAAGCAGCAGCGGGGACCTCCTCCTCATCACTCATTATGTCCATCTCTGTCGTGTTCTCTGCCAGAATTAAATCTGGTGTAAGGTCCTCATCTCCTTCATCTTCTTCTGGCAATAATGGTTGCGCATTACTCAGTTCAAGAAACTCATGGGAAAATAACTCCTCTGACCCCAGTGAAGAAGGGGCACCGGTGGTGGAGGAAGTGTTACGTGGGGTGGCCATAGCAGTGGAGGATGAGGAGGATGTTGTGGTAAAGTTAGAAACGGTAGAGGATGGGGTGTGCTGTGTAAGCCAGTCAACTACCTCTTCAGCATTTTGGGAGTTCAGGGTCATTGGCTTTTTAAAACTGGGCAATTTGCTAGGGCCACAGGATTGCATAGCAGCACGGCCCCTAGCACGGCCTCTGCGTGGCGGCCTGCCTTTGCCTGGCATTATTTTTTAAAAAACAACAACAACAACAAAAACTCAGTTGGTTTTTCTGGAAACGATAATACACACAGCTAGATGGCGGGTTGAAGAAAACAGTGTGCAAATAATGCCTACAAGGTCAACGTATACACTACTACAGCGGTGGATACGGATTACGTAAAATATATTATGGCTGCTTGAAAAAAGTCACTCCGGTGTTTTTTCTGGAGACGGTAATATTATGGATATTTAGACAGAATGTGAACAAGGTCACACAGCTAGATGGCGGGTTGAAGAAAACAGTGTGCAAATAATGCCTACAAGGTCAACGTATACACTACTACAGCGGTGGATACGGATTACGTAAAATATATTATGGCTGCTTGAAAAAAGTCACTCCGGTGTTTTTTCTGGAGACGGTAATATTATGGATATTTAGACAGAATGTGAACAAGGTCACACAGCTAGATGGCGGGTTGAAGAAAACACTGTGCAAATAATGCCTACAAGGTCAACGTATACACTACTACAGCGGTGGATACGGATTACGTAAAATATATTATGGCTGCTTGAAAAAAGTCACTCCGGTGTTTTTTCTGGAGACGGTAATATTATGGATATTTAGACAGAATGTGAACAAGGTCACACAGCTAGATGGCGGGTTGAAGAAAACACTGTGCAAATAATGCCTACAAGGTCAACGTATACACTACTACAGCGGTGGATACGGATTACGTAAAATATATTATGGCTGCTTGAAAAAAGTCACTCCGGTGTTTTTTCTGGAGACGGTAATATTATGGATATTTAGACAGAATGTGAACAAGGTCACACAGCTAGATGGCGGGTTGAAGAAAACACTGTGCAAATAATGCCTACAAGGTCAACGTATACACTACTACAGCGGTGGATACGGATTACGTAAAATATATTATGGCTGCTTGAAAAAAGTCACTCCGGTGTTTTTTCTGGAGACGGTAATATTATGGATATTTAGACAGAATGTGAACAAGGTCACACAGCTAGATGGCGGGTTGAAGAAAACACTGTGCAAATAATGCCTACAAGGTCAACGTATACACTACTACAGCGGTGGATACGGATTACGTAAAATATATTATGGCTGCTTGAAAAAAGTCACTCCGGTGTTTTTTCTGGAGACGGTAATATTATGGATATTTAGACAGAATGTGAACAAGGTCACACAGCTAGATGGCGGGTTGAAGAAAACAGTGTGCAAATAATGCCTACAAGGTCAACGTATACACTACTACAGCGGTGGATACGGATTACGTAAAATATATTATGGCTGCTTGAAAAAAGTCACTCCGGTGTTTTTTCTGGAGACGGTAATATTATGGATATTTAGACAGAATGTGAACAAGGTCACACAGCTAGATGGCGGGTTGAAGAAAACACTGTGCAAATAATGCCTACAAGGTCAACGTATACACTACTACAGCGGTGGATACGGATTACGTAAAATATATTATGGCTGCTTGAAAAAAGTCACTCCGGTGTTTTTTCTGGAGACGGTAATATTATGGATATTTAGACAGAATGTGAACAAGGTCACACAGCTAGATGGCGGGTTGAAGAAAACACTGTGCAAATAATGCCTACAAGGTCAACGTATACACTACTACAGCGGTGGATACGGATTACGTAAAATATATTATGGCTGCTTGAAAAAAGTCACTCCGGTGTTTTTTCTGGAGACGGTAATATTATGGATATTTAGACAGAATGTGAACAAGGTCACACAGCTAGATGGCGGGTTGAAGAAAACACTGTGCAAATAATGCCTACAAGGTCAACGTATACACTACTACAGCGGTGGATACGGATTACGTAAAATATATTATGGCTGCTTGAAAAAAGTCACTCCGGTGTTTTTTCTGGAGACGGTAATATTATGGATATTTAGACAGAATGTGAACAAGGTCACACAGCTAGATGGCGGGTTGAAGAAAACACTGTGCAAATAATGCCTACAGGGCAAATAATGCCTAAAAGGTCAACTTATACACTACTACAGCGGTAGTAAAATAAAAAAAGTAAAATAAAAAAAAAATGAATATTAAAAAAAAAAAATTAAAGTTGGTGCTGCTGAACTACTAGGAGCAGCAGATTAGCACACCAGTCCCACTCCCCAACACTGCTAGACTAATAGCACTGGGCTCTTATAGTAGTAGTAGTAGTAGTAGTAAAACAACAAAAAATAAATAAAAGCAGTCCTTACAAGGACTACTGTTATTGCAGCAGTCAGCAGATGAGATCAGAAGCAGGACAGCTGCCCACTGCAGCTACATACAGAGCACTGCAGTAGAAGGTAGATTACTAGCCAGCAAAGCTACCTAAGCTAAAATGTCCCTCAAACCCCTGCAGACTTCTGTCCCTCCAATAACAGAGCAGTATCAAAACGATTACTAGCCAGCAAACTTTCAACTGTCCCTGAAATCACTAACAGGCAGCAGCTCTCTCCCTACACTATCTCTTCAGCACACACAGGCAGAGTGAAAAAACGCTGCAGGGCTTCGGTTTTTATAGGGAAGGGGAGTGGTCCAGGGGAGAGCTTCCTGATTGGCTGCCATGTACCTGCTGGTCTGGGGTGAGAGGGCAAAAAAAAGCGCCAACAATGGCGAACCCAAAATGGCGAACGTCGCGCGACGTTCGCGAACTTCCGGCGAGCGCGAACACCCGATGTTCGCGCGAACAAGTTCGCCGGCGAACAGTTCGCGACATCTCTAATAAGGGGTTATTTATCAAAATCTGAAAAGTCTGAAAACTACGCAGACCAAATCAGCAGAGACTTTTCCCCCTATTTATCCTCAGGCGGGAGAAAACTCAATAAAATCATTAAAAAAATCCAAATCGTAAAAAAAATTTCAGATTTCACAGCTGTTACTTTTTTGGATTTGACAACCGAAACCACAAAATCTTTGGATTATTGAACAAAACACAGCACAGATCATGATATCAACGGGACATCTGCCATTGACTTCTACATGAACTTGGCAGGTCTCAGTTGAAGTACTTTTTTATTCATACTTTTAACACCATCAGGCTTTATTAAATCACAAAAAATTCACAAAAAGTTTTTTTTTTCTACCAAAAAATGGTAGTTTTCCCCTTTAAAAGTAAGACCAGAAAAAATCGGACTTTAATAAATAACCCCCATAGTAGTTTTAAATAAACTATTCAAAGAACAGATTGTAGCTCTGTCATAGATCCAATATTTCCAATCTGTGAAAGTGAAGTGTAGTTGTAAAGTAACCTGTCACTTCTGAGGACTCATTCCAAAAATGATTCACTTGTAAACCAGATTATTAGTAAGGACCCACTAACTAGCAGATTCTCACAGATTCCGCAATCAGGAGATGTAAATGATTAGTAAATGCAAGTTGTGAGCACCAGCCATTTATTTCTTGGTATGGGTGACTGACATCATTGAACTGTAAGGGGCATGCACACCTAGACCCCATATTGCTACTGGTAAACTTTTTGACTATGGCCTTATCACTATTATTCTTTGCCTACACCAACTACAACCAAGGGTTCATGGTTTTACAAAAAATACAGTAAAAAGGGCTCATCTTTAAGGGTCATATTTATTATGCTGTTATTTAACATTGCTGCCGACAGAAGTCACTCTAAGAGAACACGAGTAAACATTTTACACCATCCTGCCGTTTTTTACACAGTGTAGCTTGGTTATTTGTGGTGTATTATCCCATGTTTTTTAACCAGCATAATAAATATAACCCTTTTGGAGGAATGTAATAAAAGTTGGTGACGGAAAAACTATTCGCAATGTGAAAAATTATGCCTTTACGCGAACAATTTTGCTTTGCATGAATTTAATATAGCTTTTGCGAAACCCAGAAACTGTTTACGACCACTTCCGACAGTGGACCGTTTGCGAATTTTATAGTTGCAGTCAATGTAATTAAACTTCTTACTGAAAAAGTCGTTATGTTTGCTCCATAAGATTATGACACCTTCAAGCACTTCTTAAGAGTGCGCAATTAAAAATTCGCAATGCGCAATTAAAATTCGCACTGCAATAACAGTTTAAGGAACAATATTACATTGCAAGATGTGGATTTTTATTCTTATTGGTGCAAATTTTTTTGCTCTTTGCGACTTTTATTACATTCCTCCATTAGTGTATTATGAAAGACAAACAATACTAGGGTGTAGCCAAACTAAACAAAATTTTTAAAAAAAATTGTCATACCCCCTATATTTATTTGAGGTGGCAGTAGCTCCAGGGTTAATCAGCATCAACTGGCACCATGCATCCAAAAAGACTGACATCGCTTGGCACCATAACTCTCAAGAGCAAGGAGCAATGTTGAACAAAGTACCTTTAATGGAATATATGATTCACAGAACATCTGGGTCCATTTTTATGCAACCACAACTGAGGTTGTAACTGAGCCCAGTAATGTGTAGCACCTGCCTATTTTAATTTAAAAAAATAAAAGTAGAGGGCATATAGTACAGTATATGAATATAAACTAGTAGGATTCAACCTCACTAAATGATTAAAAATGTCAGGAGCATTTGGTGTATAAGCATTATTTCTATAAAGCAGGAACTCTACTCATTTTCATTTTGCAGGTCCTTTTGATCCAAATCACATCTCATTACAAAGCACATTGCTTAGGGGCAAATTTACTTATGGTCGAATATCGAGGGTTAATTAACCCTCGATATTTGACTGTCGAATTGAAATCCTTCGAATATCGAAGTCGAAGAATTTAGCGCAATTCGTTCGCTAAATCCTTCGATTTTAATCAATCGATTGATTTTTCGTCGACCTAAAAAAGATAGCAAAGCCTTTGGGGACCTTCCCCATAGGCTAACATTGACTTCGGTAGCTTTTAGGTGGCGAACTAGGGGGTCGAAGTTTTTTTTTTTTAAGGAGACAGTACTTCGACTATCGAATGGTCGAATAGTCGAACGATTTTTAGTTTGCATCGTTTGATTCAAAGTCGAAGTCGTAGTTGATGGTCGAAAGTAGCCAAAAAAACCACAAAATTCAAAGTTTTTTTTCTTCTATTCCTTCACTCGAACTAAGTAAATGGGCCCCTTAATGTCAGTCTTTTGGATGCATTGTGCCAGTTGATGCTGCGGAACCCTGGAGCTACTGCCACCTCAAATAAATATATGAGGGGGTATGACAATTTTGTCATAAATTTGTTTAGTTTGGATACACCCTAGTATTGTTTGTCTTTCATTATACACTAAAGGGTATATTTATTATGATGTATTAAAACTATTTAAAACACAGGTTACTGCTCTTTAATGGGGTGCCCCTAGGCCAGAGGGTCCTGGTGTCTATTCTCACATCTACCCAGTGTTCTAGATGAGCCAACCATCCTGGAATGCAAAAACATTTGAACTCTTATCCTGCTTGGTCTAATGTGATTCCATATAGAAGGATTTAAAAGGCTTTGTACTATCTGTTTGCTCAGGTTCTATGGTTTTCCACTCACCCTTTGGGCTTCTGCAACCTTTACCAGTACATTTTATCCTTGACTTTTAAGAACAATACAGTACTCAGGGTGATCAGTGATTGCTTTAGTAAGATGATCTTTGTATTCCTCTATGCAAACTTCCATCAACTATCAAACTCTCTCACCGCATTTCACCAATTTCCCCCCCAAATTTTGGAGATCCATTTGTTTCTGTTCTCTTCAGCTTATCACTCTCTGTTGAATGGGGCTACAAAATAGGTTACTAAAGTTTTAGAGCAGTTCTTCTGAGCAGCATTTTTTTCTCAAGATTACTGGTATGATCCACTGCTAGGAGTATGCCATAGCAATGCCCTGATAATACCATAGGAATATTTTTGTGTATATTTGGATACGATTCTATATTATTCCTCCAGAACATTCTGCTAACCAATGTTCCTGCCACAAATGACAACCTTGCTCAAATGTCAGCAATTCAATAATCCACTTCACTAATGTCTTCCATGTTTTCATTGTCTCTAACCAGTTCTTTATTCAACTATTCAACAACCTTTTAGTTTCAGTAGTGGAGATTATGAAGTGTAGAGTATCGTTGATGTATGTGCCCCTCCTCTAGTGCAAGAATTACACCAGAAATTTCCTCAAAACCATCACACCAAAAAATCAGCACCATGTTTGCTACTATGCTGTGACATTGTAGCATAGTAGGGACAAAAATTTTTACTTTAAATTATAAATTCATATTATAAAGGAATGCCTGATTGTAGACCTCTTCTTGGGTATGAATTAGTTTACTGCCTTCTTGACTTAGGCTTTGTCTGTTGTACAATTCCAAGTGCCTTACTTTGTGGTCATACTTATAGTTGTCTTTGTACTGCCTACTCATTGTGACATATTCCAATTCTAACTTATCATTAAGCCCTGCTTCATGTGCCGTTTCTGAACCGCCCCCCCAAAAGATGTTACCATTCCCATAAAATTACATGTTTATTTCTGAAAAAGGCCCTTACAACAGAGACTCTTTTTATGTCAAAATATTATCTAAATCAATCTTATCATGTTTCTTATTTATTGTTACATCTATCCTTATGTATAGTTGCAAATACATGAAAATCTCAAATGCACTTCTTAAGGGGGGCATGATGGCAACCTTTGTGCTACTAAGGAAACATCTAGGCTACAATGGGAAATCATTTTGTTTATTTATCCTAAAGTTTGAAACAATGCTTTCTGGCAATATTTCTCTTTCTGTCTTTCACTCTTTCTCTTCTATTTTTCCCCTGCACTCCCATCATTTCCTAATAAAACACCTCTAACTTCCCCAAGTTCTTGTTTCAAGAGAAAAAACGAATTTTGTTTTTGAACATCTATTTTCTCTGCCTGATACTTGACTTCTCTGTCTTTGAACTTGTTTGATCTTGCTGAGTCTGCTCATCTACTTAGTACTACAACTGCTCCTGCAGAAACAACTATCAGTATTAATGGTGCTTCTACTCTACAAGTGAGCCACATTCAATTGTAAATAGAGTTGGGGAGCAACACAAGCTTTACAAAAATCCTGGAGGTGACACATAAGGGCTGTGATTGACTATTTGGTAGCCCCTTTGTGGACTGGAAGCCTACAGGTGGCTCTGTTTAGCAGTTCAACCAAATCTTGCCTCCAAGCCAAGAATTAAAAAATACGCACCTGCTTTGAGGTCACTGGGAGCAACATCCAAGGGGTTGGTCAGCAACATGTTGCTCAGGTGGCCCTGGTTGGGGATCACTGCTCTGTAGCATTTAGGCCTGTACTAATATTTATGTGTTTTTTTACAGGTGCCAGGTTCAGAAAAAGCTACTCCTCATGTTACTTCATTTATGAAAGTGGTACTGATGACGTTAAGCTTTCTTTCTGGTTTTCATGTATAGAAGAGTCTTTGGTGCACATTTTTGTAATGTTTTAATAAATATACAAATAATTTGTTTCTTTGTATAAAAAACAGTCTTAACATTGGTAAAGCCTCAAGACACTTCACCTACGTCATGATAATGTTAATTGTAATCATCTACAAATCTGGATACAGTAAACAGTGATGGAAATGGAAAATGTAACTTTGGATTCTATTAGGTGGTCAATATGGACACAGACACAGTGACCACAAGATCATGGTCCAAAACTGAGCTTGCCAGATTTTTTTATTTAAGCTACGGGTTCGAGGGCATGGCACCCGAGTACGAAATAAGCTGATTTTATCTTCATTTATTACACTGTACAAACTGTGTCCGAAGGTGACGGACCTGGGGTTTACACACCCAGGTCATCCTCTCCATCGGGTGAGCTGCAGTTTAACTCAATTTGCTGCTTCATACTTAATGCTCTGAGTTTTTATGTTTCTGTGCTAAAATTTCAATTGGTTAGCTTTTCACTTTTTAGGGATTAGAGCTGGTTGTGTATATAAATATAAATATTATGAGAATGTCCTGTCTAACTCTGTGAATTGCATAAACATGTTTCATATGGTAAAAGTCATGAGAGGGTATAGGGATTAAAATATCTTGTTTGTTTTAAAATATGCTTATTTGTGTTATTGACTTCATGCACCTTTAGTATAAAAGCCTGTAGAAAATGTGTTTGTAGAGCATCAGTAGTGTAAAATGCCTTTATTGAAGATTCACATGGCAAACAACCTGGTCCGCAACGTTTCAGGCCCTTAAGGCCTTTTATCAAGCTATAGAGCTTGCAGACCAGGTTGTTTGCCATGTGAATCTTCAATAAAGGCATTTTACACTACTGGTGCTGTATGAACAAATTTTCTTCTGGATTTATGGTGGAGGATGGACCACTGATGGTACGTGCACTGACTATTTTATTTATACTGGGGGACTTTAGCTGACTCAAATACACGATTAGTATAAAAGCCTGTAGCCTGATAATTAAAGCAATGTAATTGTACTACACACAGTGCTACATTTTATTTAGATTATGATAAAAAATGTTTACATTGGTAAATTCTTGACAGAATAAAGTTTATGAAAGGTATTATATAAATAATAGTATAATGTTTTCCATAAGCTGAATGATAGATCTACTTTGTTTCTAACATCTCCAAGGTAATTATGAAATGTTCTGATTCTGAATGATCTGGAAGATATAACTTAATTAGTTCATAGTTTTAAGTGAAAACCATGGGGGAAATAGCTTTTTCTAATCTCATTCCTGTGCGTGCTAGTTCTGCAAGAAAATAAACAGAGAACATCCACTGGTGCAATAGCAGAGGGTGTGCACCCTGTAAACAGACTTAATTATATTAATAACCTACAAACACTATGTTAGTGGTAATTTAATCTATTTTATTGCACAACTGAAGGACCTGCAAACTAAAAGTCTTGCAAGTATTTTTCATAAGTTCACCTTCCTGACAGCTCGTTTCTTTTGCTCTGTCTCACACAGTTTGTGCTCCTGTGCTACTGTATAATTGTGTTATCATATGGGAACATCTGGTAATCAACCAACATGCTTAGCTCTGTATGTCTCTGTATTGTATTGCATTTGTTTATTCATACAGCTTCACATTGGGAGCAGGATAAAAATATACCCAGGGAGTTCACAAATACAAATAAACAAAATCATGTGTATTAGTGCTGAGAATTCATGACACAGTTAGTAGAAGGATACGGCTCTAAAGAGCTCATTGAATAAATATTTATTTTGTGTTTTTGCTAAATGCCTATTTGATAAAATGCCCAAAGGACCTGGATATTTTTTAAATCTACCTACAAGCTATTATTACAGCTATTCAGTCAAGGCATGAACAAACCAAACAGGTATTGGATGTGAGTACCATCTGGTACTGCTTTCCACATCATACTTTCACTAAAGCCCTTACTCATAGCCTTAGTTATATCCAACTTGGTTTGTGGGAGTTGACCCAACAATGAACTGTATTGCAAGGGCTTATGACTTTAGCCCAATAACTGCTCAAATCACATTGCAAATCTGGGTTTCAATGATTTTTCATTAATGGTTAAATACAGCATTGTCTGCATAAACAGTCTCAGATATTTCAGAACTAAATAGAGAACCAAGTAGAACGAAGAACGAAGAGTCTTCAAACCTTTGGGGGAAGTCTTCTCCAAGGGACTTGTTTCAGTCTAACAACCCCATGTATGGAAATAATGGATCGGTTTAATGTTTTGGAGCACAGACTACTTAAACTGATAGAACTGACATTCGTGGAATGGTATAAATTGGAGTTTTTCTTCTGATTGCCAACAAGGCGAGAGCTCAGCAGCTCAGTCCCAAAAGGCGAACCTCATACAGCTCCATTATATGTTCTGTTGTGCACTCATTAAAGCCTGGATTAAAACACTATATTCAAATATTTTAACATTTGCACATATAAAACATTTTTAGGGCAATGGCACACCAAGAGATTCATCTCCTGAAAAAAGGTTCCTACTAGCAATAATTCACAGTATGATAGTATCCAAAATACAATGCCGGTGCCCAAGTATACCTTTGTATTCCTTTGTTTACTTCTGGGCAATAGTGCAACATATCACCTTTCAATATGCAACACAAACAGTCTGAAAAAAAAGCTAACCTTCCTTCTTCAGTGAAACTAGAGCGTTTCCATTTCACCAATTGCCCTTAACTACACAGATATTTTGCAAATGTTATTTTGGGAAGTTACAAATATACAACAACAATCGCTTGTTCTGAACTTTGCATTTCGAAATACCCAAATTTAGGTTTAGTTGGAAAATCAGATATATATAATGAATTAATTAAAGTCCCTGGAACTGATTTTGTTTCAGTTATAATGCTATTCTTAACCATATGTGCTGCTGTCTTAAGTACATTCATATAATTATTTATTATTTGATCATATGCATTGATTCTTTCAGAATTTTCATCTTTGCACTGTTTGTCTCCTTACAGAACTGAAACAACATGAAATTAACCAGCCAAAAAAAATCAGGCAATAGGGGGGGGGGGAGAAGACTGGGAAAGAGGAGTAAAAAGGAAAGATATGAAAAATGTAAATATCTTTAAGAAAGGACACTAAGAATAAACATAATAGGGAAGAACATTACAGAGAGTGTGAGAAGGAAAAAAAGCGAAAAAGTGGAGAAAATATGTTAAAGGGATACTGTCATGGGAAATTTTTTTTTTTCAAAACGCATCAGTTAATAGTGCTGCTCCAGCAGAATTCTGCACTGTAATCCATTTCTCAAAAGAGCAAACAGATTTTTTTATATTCAATTTTGAAATCTGACATGGGGCTAGATATTTTGTCAATTTCCCAGCTGCCCCATGTCATGTGACTTGTGCCTGCACTTTAGGAGAGAAATGCTTTCTGGCAGGCAGCTGTTTTTCCTTCTCAATGTAACTGAATGTGTCTCAGTGGGACATGGGTTTTTACCATTGAATGCTGTTCTTAGATCTACCAGGCAGCTGTTATCTTGTGTTAGGGAGCTGCTATCTGGTTACCTTCCCATTGTTCTTTTGTTTGGCTGCTGGGGGTAAAAGGGAGGGGGTGATATCGCTCCAACTTGCAGTACAGCAGTAAAGAGTGATTGAAGTTTAACAGAGCACAAGTCACATGACTTGGGGCAGCTGGGAAATTGACAATATGTCTAGCCCCATGTCAGATTTCAAAATTGAATATAAAAAAATCTGTTTGCTCTTTTGAGAAATGGATTTCAGTGCAGAATTCTGCTGGAGCAGCGCTATTAACCGATTTGTTTTGAAAAAAAAAATTTTTTACCATGACAGTATCCCTTTAACAGCAGAAAAAAATGGGGCGAGCTGGAAAAATTAAAAAGACAAAGAATAGTATACCAAAGTTGAAGACAGGAAACAAGGATGCCACATTAGAGAAATGGAGAAAGGCAACAGAAAAGTTAAGGACATATGAAAGGTATACAACAAGACAAATATAAACAAAAAAATTATAATTACTATATAATTAATTTAACAGTTAATCTACCCACTGAAACCTATTTATGTACAGGCAGCCTTTGTTTCCTCCTACAAAGCAACCAGATAAACCTCACCCACTGACCATAGTGTCACGAAAAACAGTAGAATGATTGCTTAGTTTTTTAACACGAAATATGCACCATACCTGATAACTATAAGTTACACCAGATACTAATTTGACTGTCATGCAGTGAATCCGGCAAGACGTCTGCCTTGGAGGAACAGCTAGGATGAGACAAAAAGCTGAAAATTAGCCATGGATAGAAATAATTGCCATGTTAGTGCAGCTGGGTAATTAGAATTTGTTTCATGATCTGATGGCCTTATTATAGCAGTAACTTTTAATCTAGACGATCTGTATTATTCACTTACTGTAAAACCAAAGAATAGCCCTATATGTTACATTCTGTTTAATTGTGTATGCATAATGCTTAAGGTTTGAAAGGATATGTAGCTGCTATGTATCTTTTGCAATACACTCTCCCACTAAGTGTTCTCCTAGATAGATTAGACCATTGGTAATGTTCATTAAAGTAACATTAACAGCAAAAAATGAAAGTTTTTTAAAGTAATTCATTTATAATGTAGTGTTGTCCTGCACTGGTGATAGTATTGTGTTTGCTTCATAAAGACAACTTATAATAGTTTATATAAATAAGCTGCTGTGTAGCCATGGGGGCAGTCATTCAAAGCTGAAAAAGCTTGGATTTACATATCAGATAACAGATAAGCTCTGTAGAATACAATGGGAACTTTTCTGTTGTCTACTATGTAACCTGGGCCTTTTCTCCTTTTTTCAAACTGAATGACTGCCCCCAGCATCTTGTTTATATAAGCTATTGTAGAGTTTTTGAAGCAAACACACCAGTTTTACCAGTGCAGGACAACAGTACATTATATTTGAACTACTTTAAAACAATTTCATTTATTGGTGTTACTGTTCCTTTAAGTGCCACCCATTCATAGGGAAAGTGGGTATAAAAATCATCCCCTGCTTATGTTGAAATTATTCAAGAGAAGGAATTTGTTGTAGGGGTCATGATTGTCCAGATTAATGGGCCCCAAAAGCCTGGCCAAGAACAGCCAGGTTTTAGGCTGGACCAGAGACATGTTTGATTGTATTAGGGCTTTGCTTGTTAGTGCAGGGTCTGTTAAGGAAAGCATTTTTGAGATGTCTATTTTGTTTTGTAAACAAGTAACCATACTCTAATGTAATCTCTTTCTATGTAGTATGAAACACAGGGCAATATTGAGAGACATAGATTTGTACACTTAATTTACCAGCACCATAAACCCCAGTTAAAAATGTCATTATGGAAATAAAGCCAAAGCAACATCAAAAAGAGTAAATATATGAATGAAAAACTCTCTAAAATGTCATTAAATATATGTTTTAACATATTATATTACATCAAATCCATTTCCGGAGGTGCATCCTGAAACTCTCAACTACATCTCCTCTGGCATCTGTACCTTTGTAAACAAGACCAATTGTAAGTTCATATGTATAACTTTGTAGTAAAGAGGTTGTCCAATATAGAGGCATGTTCCAACATTCACAACCTGAATATTATGGGGGTTATTTATCAAAGTCTGAATTTTTCTAATATTTTCTTCTACAAACTCCGATCAAATATGCTCGGGTTTTTTGCGCTTCTTTTTCATTACATTTTCCCAAAAATGTGCTCCACGGCAAGAATCAGATTTTCATGATTTTTCATTCATTTTCAATTTTTTTCAGATTTTTCACCAGATTTTTGCCCAAAAAGTCAGAAAACTTGGCAACGTTAGATTTTGCTTAACATAAAACCTGGAAACTTAAAATTTTAAGCACTTCAAGAGTTAAAGCTTGATGTGCTTGTGTTATTATTTTTTACATAACATTATGCAATGCATTAGAGAGAATATTTAATCATTCATTTTAGTCTGACCTCAAGGAAGCTACAGTTTAATTTTCCTACCACAGGCATTCTGAGGTGTTTCATCACATAACCTGAAATCATTCATTGTGATTTACTTGTATTCTGTGCCTTATTATGTTAACTCTTCTTTGCACAACACATATGCTGTCAGGCTTACCGGTGTGATCCAGACGGAGAAGGAGCTGGAGCTGAAGATTTCGAACTCACAAGCGCCTCACACAACCACTACCCACCTGGAATGGAACAGGGAGCAGGGTTGTGGAGAGTAGCCAATGAGACTATCAAACGCGGTACAGAGGATTAGGCAAAGTCGTAGTCAGGAAGTCCGAGGTCAAAGGCAGGCAGCGAGGTTCGTAACGATAAGACAGGCAGAAGAGTCGAGGCAGGCAGCAGAAATCGTAGTCCAGGTTCAGGCAGGGTCACAACAGGAAATTCAATAGTAAGAGATGCTAGGGTTTCAGTAAAATAACCTAATAACCAGGCAATGCATGTCAGTCTGGATCTGGTTTAAATACATATCTTTTGGCGCCAAAGTAGCGTCTTCGTACTGACGTCGCGGAACTGACGCCAGCACGTCCGTCACAGGCGTTTCCGCCTACGTCCCTGCGCCCGCGACCGTCGCCTTTGCGTCCGCGACCGTCGCCGGCGTCCGCGTCACGCCCCCCATCAAGGAGCGGCTTCAGGACGCGACAACCAGCAGGCTTACCAGGATAAGTTCCATGAAATTTTTCCAGCAACTCTGGAGCGTGGACCAATTGTAAGTTCATATGTATAACTTTGTAGTAAAGAGGTTGTCCAATATAGAGGCATGTTCCAACATTCACAACCTGAATATTATGGGGGTTATTTATCAAAGTCTGAATTTTTCTAATATTTTCTTCTACAAACTCCGATCAAATATGCTCGGGTTTTTTGCGCTTCTTTTTCATTACATTTTCCCAAAAATGTGCTCCACGGCAAGAATCAGATTTTCATGATTTTTCATTCATTTTCAATTTTTTTCAGATTTTTCACCAGATTTTTGCCCAAAAAGTCAGAAAACTTGGCAACGTTAGATGTAGCTTAACATAAAACCTGGAAACTTAAAATTTTAAGCACTTCAAGAGTTAAAGCTTGATGTGCTTGTGTTATTATTTTTTACATAACATTATGCAATGCATTAGAGAGAATATTTAATCATTCATTTTAGTCTGACCTCAAGGAAGCTACAGTTTAATTTTCCTACCACAGGCATTCTGAGGTGTTTCATCACATAACCTGAAATCATTCATTGTGATTTACTTGTATTCTGTGCCTTATTATGTTAACTCTTCTTTGCACAACACATATGCTGTCAGGCTTACCGGTGTGATCCAGACGGAGAAGGAGCTGGAGCTGAAGATTTCGAACTCACAATTCAATAGTAAGAGATGCTAGGGTTTCAGTAAAATAACCTAATAACCAGGCAATGCATGTCAGTCTGGATCTGGTTTAAATACATATCTTTTGGCGCCAAAGTAGCGTCTTCGTACTGACGTCGCGGAACTGACGCCAGCACGTCCGTCACAGGCGTTTCCGCCTACGTCCCTGCGCCCGCGACCGTCGCCTTTGCGTCCGCGACCGTCGCCGGCGTCCGCGTCACGCCCCCCATCAAGGAGCGGCTTCAGGACGCGACAACCAGCAGGCTTACCAGGATAAGTTCCATGAAATTTTTCCAGCAACTCTGGAGCGTGGATGTTAGATGCCGGTTCCCAAGAATTCTCTTCCGGACCATAACCCTTCCACCTCACCAGGTACTGGAGCCGCTTGCCTCTTAATCTGGAATCCAGGATCTCTTCAACCTCAAATTCCTCTTGACCATCGACCACCACGGGAAGCGGCGGAGGAGCCGAACGCCCAAGAAATCGGAATGTCGAGACCGGTTTTAAAAGAGCAGCATGAAATACTGGATGTATTTTGCTGAAAGTTTAAGCTGGAAGGCCACAGGATTGACTTGACGAATGATAGGAAAAGGACCCAGGAAACGTTGACCCAACTTCCTACTGGGACAAGAAAGCTTAAGGTTAACAGTTGATAACCACACACGGTCATCCACCTTGAACTCGGGGTCACCTCTCCGTCTCCGATCGGCATAAGTCTTGAAATTTTGTTGAGCCTTCCTCATGTTTTCTTGGAGTCTTTGAAAATTATTCGATAGAAAAGTTAATCTGTCCTTGACAGCAGGAACTAAAATATCAGAAACAATGGCAGAGGGAAAAGTTACTGGATGAAGACCATAGTTTGCGAAAAAAGGGGACTGATTGATTGACGAATGATGGGAATTATTATAAGCAAACTCCGCAAAAGGAAGAAGATTGACCTAATCGTCTTGGAGGTAAGAAGAATAACACCTCAGATATTGCTCGAGAGTCTGATTAGTTCGCTCGGTCTGGCCATTGGACTGAGGGTGAAACGCAGAGGAAAGAGACACCGAAATCTTGAGTGCTTCACACAATGATTTCCAAAACTGTGATGTGAATTGTGGTCCCCGATCAGACACTACTTCATCTGGAAGGCCATGGAGTCTTACCACTTCTTTAATGAAAGTATCGGCAGTCTCGGAGGCAGAAGGAAGTTTTGGTAAAATGCGCCATCTTGGTTAAACGATCAACAAAAACAACAATGGTGGAACAATCACAGGACAGTGGTAAATCAGAAATAAAGTCCAAAGAAACTGATCCCCATGGACGGGAAGGCACTGGCAGAGGTTGAAGACCAATAGGCCTAGAATGAGAGTCCTTAGATCTAGAACAGATTTCACATGAAACAACAAATTTAAAACAGTCTTTAGCCATCCCAGGCCACCAAAATAATCTCTTAGCCAAGATAATAGTTTTTTTTATACCTGGATGACCTGCCAATTTAGAATCATGACTATTTTTAAGGACCTCCAAACGCATTGGTTCTGGAACAAAAATTTTGCCTTGATGAAAAAGAAGACCCTCCTTAGGCAGTAACGATGGTTCAGAGATGTTTAAAGAAGCGTCTTTAATTCTATCCACCAGGGTAGATTGAAGCAGAAGAAAGTTATTGGAGTTTAAAATCGTCTCAGGAGCCAAGGAAACCTCGTCTTCAGAAGAAAACATTCGAGATAAAGCATCTGCTTTAACGTTTTTTGATCCAGGTCGGTAAGTAAGATGAAAATTAAATCTCATGAAAAATAAAGCCCACCTTGCTTGTCTGGGTCTAAGCCTCTTGGCCGAACGTAAATATTCCAGATTCCTGTGATCTGTAAAGATGAGAATCGGATGTTTAGACCCTTCGAGGAGATACCTCCATTCTTCAAGTGCCAGCTAGATAGCGAGTAATTCGCGGTCAGCCACATCATAATTGCACTCACTCTTGGCCAGTTTACGAGAAAAGAAAGCAACAGGATGAAGATCCTCTTGAAACCCAGTTCTCTGTGACAACACAGCACCCACCGCAAGTTCTGAAACCCCACCTCCAGAATGAAAGGAAGGGAAACATCTGGATGGTGAAGAATTGGGCCTGAAGTGAAAAATGTCTTCAGTTTCTCAAAAGTCTCCTGAGCCTGTGTAGACCAAACAAACTTTTGATTATTGCGCGTCAGTTCAGTGATTGGGAGGATAACTTGAGAAAAATTCTTTATAAACTTTCTATAAAAATTTGCAAAGCCGATAAAACGTTGAACGGCCTTCTTAGAAGACGGAATTGGCCAGTTAAGAATTGCAGAAATCTTCCTGGAGTCCATCTGGATACCCTGAGGAGAAATACAGAACCCCAAAAAATCCACAGATGATTGTTCAAACACACATTTCTCAATTTTAGCATATAACTGATGAGTGCGTAGACGGGCCAGAACCTTCTTCAAATGAAATCTGTGTTCTTCCAAAGAATTAGAAAAAACAAGAATATCATCTAAATAAATGATGACAAATATATCGAGGAAGTCTCTGAAAACGTCGTTAACAAAATGTTGAAACGTTGCAGGAGCGTTGCAGAGACCAAAGGGCATGACCAAGTATTCAAAATGCCCGTAACGAGTACGAAAGGCCGTCTTCCATTCATCACCCTCTCTTATTCTGACCAAAGATCCAGTTTAGAAAACATCTTAGCTTCCGCAAAACGTTGAAATAGTTCAGGAATGAGAGGAAGTGGGTAACGATTCTTGACTGTAATTTTGTTCAAATCCCGGTAGTCTATACATGGCCTTAATGAATGATCTTTCTTCTCGACAAAGAAAATCCCGACTCCTGCTGGAGAAGAAGACTGTCTAATGAACCCTTTAGCCAAATTTTCATCTAAATAAGAGCGAAGTTCCACAAGTTCCGACTCAGATAAAGGGTAAACTCGACCAAACGGAATCTGGGCCCCAGGAAGAAGATTAATAGGGCAATCATAAATGCGATGAGGAGGTAACTTGTCAGCCCCTTTTTTATTGAAAACGTCCAAAAACTCCCAATAAACCTGAGGAAGAAGTTCATGGATTTCCGAGGCAGGGGATAAAAAACAGACCTTTTTTGAAGAGGAAATACAACGAGAAGAACAACAATTTGAAAGAAATTTTACTTCACCGGTAGCCCAATTGATGGATGGGTTGTGCTTCTGCAACCAGGGTAATCCCAGAATAACGGGGAATAAAGGAGAAGAAACCACATCAAAGTTCATAATTTCAGCATGCCCTTTATTCAACAAAACGAAAAGAAATGGTCTCTTGCACCACAGGGCCTGAGGTAATCAGAGACCCGTCAGCCACCCGGAGAGCTACGGGATTCTTCTTGGTCTGGAGCGGTTTCTGGAACCTTAGTGCTACTCTATTGTCCAGAAAACATCCACTGGCCCCAGAGTCAAGGATTGCTTGGAGTTCTACCTGTTGGTCTCCCCACTGTAAAGACAAAGAGACTGTCAGGAGAGGCACAGGAACATGGCAGGGGGTAAAGTCTTTTTCGAGCAACTTCTTACCCATTGGGCGGACCGGACAACCCCGAAGCAAATGGCCTGCTTGACCACAATAAAGACAGAGATTCAGTCTGCGGCGCCTGATACGTTCTTCTGGAGATAAAGCAGATTTAATAGCACCAATCTGCATAGGCTCTGGGGCTGTACTGAAGACAGGTGGAGGCATGGCTGAAGAAAAAGTGGACGGCATTCGAACCGGAGGAGGAGCGGCTGGTAACATCCAGGTCTGAGGTGAAAGACCCGCTTTCTCCGCCTTTTCTTCCTCTCTACGCTCCCGGAGCCTCTGATCAAGTTGTATGGCGAGAAGGATGAGGTCTTCCAAACTGTCCGGGATGCCAGTACGGGCCAATTCATTCTTTAATTCGGGAGAAAGTCCAAAGCGGTATTGGTTCTTTAGTGCTGCAGGATTCCATTCAGTGTCGTCCGCCCATTGCCGGAACTCCAACGTATAGTCTTCAGCAGGGCGGACCCCTTGCTTCAGGGCACGTAAGGCAGCCTCAGCGGTAGCGACTCTGTGGGGATCATCAAAAATGACCGCCATTGCGTCAAAAAATGAATCCACCGAAGCCAAGACTGGACTGTGGCGGTCCATGAGACGAAAGGCCCAGGTTTGTGGTTCTCCCGTAAGAAAAGAGATAATAACCCCGACCCGGGTTTGCTCATTAGCGTAAGTGTGGGGCTTTAGAGAGAACAGCAGCTTGCAGTTGCTCCTGAAATTTCGAAACATTTTCCGGTCTCCGGCAAACTTTTCTGGGAAAGCCACCTTTGGTTCAGAGATTTCAGACGTAATAACTTGAACCTCTGTTGGCGCAGGAGGAGTGGCAGCATAAGTGGAAGGGAGTACAGCTGGCGGATGAGATCTGATATGCTCCTGTAGCTGAGCATATCCACTTTGCAGCTCCCGGACCGCTTGCGTGAGTGAAGACAACTGCTGGGTTAGAACAGCAAACGGAGAAGCCCCTTCAGCTGGATCCATAGGGCCTGGTTATACTGTCAGGCTTACCGGTGTGATCCAGACGGAGAAGGAGCTGGAGCTGAAGATTTCGAACTCACAAGCACCTCACACAACCACTACCCACCTGGAATGGAACAGGGAGCAGGGTTGTGGAGAGTAGCCAATGAGACTATCAAACGCGGTACAGAGGATTAGGCAAAGTCGTAGTCAGGAAGTCCGAGGTCAAAGGCAGGCAGCGAGGTTCGTAACGATAAGACAGGCAGCAGAAATCGTAGTCCAGGTTCAGGCAGGGTCACAACAGGAAATTCAATAGTAAGAGATGTTAGGGTTTCAGTAAAATAACCTAATAACCAGGCAATGCATGTCAGTCTGGATCTGGTTTAAATACATATCTTTTGGCGCCAAACTAGCGTCTTCGTACTGACGTCGCGGAACTGACGCCAGCACGTCCGTCACAGGCGTTTCCGCCTACGTCCCTGCGCCCGCGACCGTCGCCTTCGCGTCCGCGACCGTCGCCGGCGTCCGCGTCACGCGCCGGCGCGCATTACCGCGCCCGCGCCTGCGCCGAACAGGACACATGCGTAAGTTCTCACATATGCTGCAGGATTTACATGTGACAGCTATACCCTTGTTCTGCACTGAAATGGGATATATTATTATTATTACTGTTTTCTTTGTAATAATGTCCTTCATTATTAAATGCCCCATTGGAAACTCAGGGAAGAAACAGGGACACGTTATTTACTTGGGGTTTTTCATGCTTATTGCTGAACAAATATCGATTGTGTTTGTAGTCAGAAAACACCGATCTAGATGAATGAGAAAATAATGTTCAAAGATTGCATGGTCTCAGTAATAATAGCACACAAATATATTTAAGGGCCCCATTTACTTTTCTGGGTTGCACCACCAAAGTTAAATTTAATTTGGTATTCTCCAATATTTTGTAATCTTTCATCAGTTTACATCCCACCACCTAGTCCCTTATGCAGAGCTACAAACTACTCCAGTCTGTGAATCATAAGGGCATCCACTATATAAATGAAACATATAGCACCTGGAAATCTGTAGGCGTGTTTTCATAGGATTTACGAATCCAGTCACAAGTGTGGCCACAACTTTGTGTTAAAGAGAAGCATAATATAAACCCTAGCAGTTGTCTTGGACAGCAAGGTGTCTATTGAGGTAGTGGATAACACTGTGGATGTTTTAGGCCAGGCCATTTATCAAGTGTATCAAAATTGTGTGTACATTAATACCATTCAAAAAAGGACATGCACTTATATACGCCTTGCACTTGTGAGTACTTTTCCTGCCAGTTAGCCACACTGGCCTCCTTGCATAGACACTCGTTTTAATACCAAAAAGGTGCGGACCTTTTCCACCTTCACCACCTTAATAATAAAATGGTATGAATAAATAAAAATGATTTTATTGGTACTATAACTCAAGTGTGATAAAATAATCTATGCACTTGGCCGGCCTATCTTATTTCATTCACCAATTTCAAATTACAGATAAAAATTACTTAAATAACTGCAGTTCATAATTCATTAAAAAGCTTAAAAAGACTTGACAGTTCATAGTGATCTAGATTTTATAAATAAGGGTTAAAACTCTCTTAATAGGATTTATAATCTCTTTATAGGATTTATAATCATTTGCTTTAAAGTGCCTGAGGAAGCTCTTATTGAGCGAAACCTGTAGCACAACTATATTACAACGGCTTAATATCAATTGAACCTTGGCTGCAGTTCTCAATACAGAGCATTCATTGTGAAATGTATGCTGAATAAATTCAACGCTAATTGAAAGAGGAGGGTTCCCGGATTTAGGATTGAGAGTGTGGAGCTGTGAAACACAGTATCAACAGGAGAAAGACTGTGGAATCTGTAAGGCGGTGGAGAAGAAGTTTGGAGAGATACCGCAATTGTGGGTGAGATTGTACCAGTTATTGTACTAATAAGCAAATAGCCTTGCTCCCCCCTTTTTTCTCTCTCCCTTTTTGCGCAGATATAGCATCAGGAGGACGCCCCGCAGCAGTCACTGGCGTTACAGAACTTTATTAGAGGCATTTTTTTGGCTTAAGTTAGTAACAAGCCGGGAGGAAATTGCCCTGTGGAAAGCAAAAATCAATTAAATACACCGCAATAGCAGGTCGCACAATTACAATACTAACTTGATTTGAATTGGCAACATAACATCTTGAATACTATCTGAATGGATTGTTGAACTATAACAATATCTGGGAAACGTTTTAACCCTTATTTATAAAATAAAGATCATTATGAACTGTGATTGAAGGCAATTGAAATCCTCAGTGATTTGTTTTTTTAAAGTCTTTTTAAGCTTTTTAATGAATTATGAACTGTAGCTATTTAAGCAATTTTTATCTGTAATTTGAAATTGGTGAATGAAATAAGATAGGCCACCGGCCAAGTGCATCGATTATTTTATCACACTGTGTTTTAGTATCAATAAAGTAATTTCTAACCTTGTAATTACCTTAGCGTGGTCATGGCAGTAGTTCCAATTTACACTAGCTTGTTGCAGCAATTAGCTCCTACTGGCTTGTTCCAGGTGAATTGCATCATAATAGCTAATTATTAATTCCATGTGCATTAGCGTGCTGAAAGTAATAACACCCCACCCCACCCCAGGAGAACTAAACTTAAAATCAGTTGGGGGTACCAAATGTTAGGCACCCCCATTGATTATAATCACTGACCAGATACCCCATGCGACCCGCAAGGTAATTATAAAGTTTTGGCACAAAATTTTGGCAGAGGCAACTTAGCAAGCAGCCCCAATGTAATTTAAAGCTGGCAAAGTAAGAAAAAATACAGAATTGCATGTGTATATATTTTGTTTTCCTGCCTGTGTCATTGATTTTGGTATCTTCCCCCTGACCTGACCCCCTCTTAAATGCAGACTTAAACCATTGCTGCTCTGCCAGTCTTGTGCCCATAATCATCTCCTCCTACATATCTTTAGGCTACTAGGTAAAGTTGTTGTATCGTGTTAGCCAGTAAAACAGGGCAACCCTTTTGAAATAAAAAATAAAGTGGTATAAAGGTGATACCTTTATTGGCTAACTAATATAATCATAGCAAGCTTTCAGAACGTTTTAGTTCCTTTTTCAAGCTGATTACTAGGAAATATCGCATCGAATCCCCAATATAATATATTTCATAATAAAATAAAATTGAATTTGAAGCAACTTTCAACATACATAATTAGTAAGTAAATGCAAAGTAAATAAAATTGTTATTGAAAAACAGTATCTTTCTCTACTGTGCTATTCTCCAAAATGGTTCTATCTACGGGTTCTATTGAAGCAATGTTGCAGTAGTCAGCTCTCCTCAAATGAAAACTATACCCCTGGACATTGTAGGTCTCCATGAAAATATATTGCATGAAACAGCTAAAATGTAAAACTCTTGAGTCATGGAAATAAACCATATTCATAATAATATACTCTTTAAGTAGCATGTGCCATTCGGTGATCCTTAATAGAAAATTGGCATTTTAAGAAGGGCCACCTCCTGTGATTAGAGTTACCACTGGCCGGTATTTTACCGGCCTGGCCGGGAAAAATGATGGTTGATCCCAATGTTATTAATAGGGAAAAAAGATAAATATATAGGAAGGCCGGTATTTTTTTTCCAGAAAAGGGGGCAACCCTACCTGGAATCCTAAGATTCACAGTGCACACAAATAGAGCAAACAAACCATACATGCTAAGTCACATTAGGATTGCCACCTTTCTGTGACCCACGATCCAGGCAGGGGGTGGAGCCATGATAACAGAGGGACAGGCCAGTGATGTTGCAAGCAGAGTGAGAGATGTCACGGGAGCAGGGCTATGATATAGCGATTGCCAATTGGCTGATCGTCATGTCAATCAAGAGAGATCCTACTCAATTTTCCAGATATGGAAAACTGGGCAGACTATCTTGACCTGGGTAGCCCATCTGAAAACTGGGCTGTCTAGGTCAAATCCAGACAGAAGGCAACCCTAGGTCACATGAGCCAATTAATGGGCAAACGTCTTTTGCTTCAACACTTCTTCATGTTACAGATAGTGCAGCATTTCTGGTTAGCTGATCTCTGAGAATATCATACAAAGGAGGCTCAAGGGAAAAGATATATAAAGGCAATATTTACTAATATCTGTATTCCAGTTTGGTAACATTCTTTAATATGACACTTAATATGATATAAACTATCAATGCTAAAGTATTTATTTTGAGGGTATAGCTTTCTCTGATGCGGTGAACAAAGTTCAGTTTCAAACACATTTGCCATGTTTTTTTCATACAGTGCAACAGTTTTCCCCCAGATATCATATATCATTGCGCATGCAAGCATTGAATTGGACAGCTGACTCTTGCGTGCTGTGTCTGGTGCAACTGCATCCAGTTAGTCCAAATAGATGCAACTGCGCATGTGCTGAATGCTTAACCGAGTGCAAGAGCACCGAATATTATCAAAGCCTATCAGGGCGCTGTGGGAACCCTAGAGCTACTGCCTATTCAGGATGTGACAGTAGTTCCATAGTTCACACGACGTCGCATGTCAAAATGCACAGCAGTTCTCAATTTGGAATTGAATACAGGAAGAACTAACCATCACTGAGAGCAACTATACACATTTGGAAACAAGTACCTCTAATGAAAGTAGTTTTTGAAGCAATTTCCTGAGGGAAAAGCACAAGTTGCCCACTATGTCACATAAATGAGCCCTTTTTAACATCCACAATGGGATTCCATATTCAGAGTGATACTAGAGTGAAATTCACCCAGTTATACCCCCCCCCCCACACACGTTAACGTGTAAATAACTTTTGACTGGTATATAACTTTGTATTTATTAAAGGGTGAAAGCGAAATTTCACCCTTTGAGCTGTTGACAATGAGCTGTTGGCATTGACAAATACATTTTAAATCATTGAAATGCTGTAATTGATATATATTGGAAATTGGTAAGCTTATATTTGCATTTTCATCCCTTTTAAGGTATAAGTGATTATATATTGTGAACCTTTTCTGTGCTGATCAGCTTTCACTGTTGTGACTTTACTTATAATAATTCCATTATTTTCATGCATTTGTAAAACTGTGACGGTATAACTGCCACATTTTAGAGAAGAAGCATCAGTATTTTGTATGTGATAATTAATGGGAAGCATATAAAGACTAGTGTTAAAAGGGAAACTGTCACATTAGCAGTAAGAGCCTTTTGTTTAAGGGCTGAACTACATGGCATGTGGAGAAGTGATCCGTCAGCAGGCGTGTCGGGTGTCTAGGACATAATGGGACTGATCGGAAATCGCAGGTTCAAACTACATGTATCTGTCAGATGAAGACGCAGCGTGCTGCGATCATCTCCAACAGTCAGATACATGTAGTCTGTATCTGCGATTTCCAGGGTATCCTGGACGTGTGACACGTTGAATGCTTGTCCTCGTCTGCTGACGGATCACTCCGCCACCGCCATGTAGTTCAGCCCTTAAAGTGTTATATTTTTTCTATCAGATCAAGGGCTGCATCAAAGTGTCTAGGCACATATAGAGATAGTGATTTTTTTTTCTATTTTGTGGCCTTTATACAGTCCTTGAGTTCCCATTTTTTGCTTATGTGACTTGGCTTATGTGCTCTGATTAACTTCAGCCACTCTTTACTGCTGTACTGCAAGTTGGAGTGATATCACCCCCTCTCTCCCCCCCCCCAGCAGCCTAACAAATGAACAATGGGAAGGTAACCAGATAACAGCTTCCTAACACAAGATAACAGCTGCCTGGAAGATCTAAGAACAGCACTCAATTGTAACATCCAGGTCCCACTGAGACACATTCAGTTACATTGAGTAGGAGAAAAAACAGCCTGCCAGAAAGCGGTTCCATCCTAAAGTGAAGGATCTTTCTGAAAGCACATGACCAGGCAAAATGACCGCAGATGGCTGCCTACACACCAATATTACAAATTAAATAAATACACTTGCTGGTTCAGGAATGACATTTTATATTGTTGAGTGAATTATTTGCAGTATAAATAGTGTCATTTAGAAATAAAAACGACATTATCAAAATCATGACAGAATCCCTTTAACTACCCTAAACCTATTACTTTAGGGTTAAGCTTATAAGAGAGGCTAGTCCTCACAGTAGCTAGTGCTAAAAGGGCACTTGTTGGCAAAAAACATTTTCCCAACCAACGGTGGGGACTAATAGAGCCTGCACTCCGGTTGGAACTAATAGCATTTTTTTAAACTGCTTTCCCAACTGGTGCGAGTGTCCTAGTGCTGGTGGGGGATAAATTAAAAATAAAAAAAACTACTGTTATCCCCAACTAAAGTGTTTTAAGGTGTTTTCTTCTTGCTGAGGCTTTTTGGAACTATTTGACATCAAGAAAATGTATTTAAAGAAAGGCAGAAATCTATGATCCCCTTTATCTATCAGATAGAAAACCTGTCTGACAACCCTGCCAATAAAGAATCTCTTCAAGGCATGCCCAGAAAAGGAAAGATGTATACATTACATAAATGTAAATGTAATGTATAAAATAATGTGGAAGCATCTATTTATGATAATGTTCTTTATAAGCAGCCAACAAATATTATAAGAGTTCTATCTAACATACCAGGAGTACATGACCTTAAAGAGATACTGAAAACAGAAAATAATCTTTTTTCATATGCATCATATCATTGTCATTGAATACTATTTATAATTTTGCTATAAAAGTATTTGCTTGATGCTTTTACATTACCTTTCTTACCCCATGTTGCTCTATGAGGGGGCTGCCATATTTGTGCAGCAGTAGTCAGTTAACCTTAGAAACTCTAACTGACAGGCTGAGAAGGAACAGTCAGGTTGGCAAAAGTCAGGTTTAGGAACTTCAAAATTACTTTCAAAAGCAGACCTATTAGCTAAAAATTATCAACGTTACCTATAGGTAACGTTTAATGTAGATTAATATTGTGAAAAGAAAATTTTTAGTGTCGGTATCACTTTAAAGAAGGTCTTATGAACCTGCATCATGAAGCACATGCCAGAAAGTTGCTGTAAACTTGCTAAATTCACTACTGTCCCAGCCATGCTATATACAACCACTACACTGAACAGAAATTCACCCCTAACTTGAAGTATGTTATTGAAGGGTCTAGTCAAAGCAAATTTTCAATTAGTCCTCATTATGTATTTTGCAAGATTGTTGTTGCATCTTCTAGCCTACATCTGAAAATGCTTTTTTTGATTTTTGCTTTAGACCCTTAATTATTCATATTCCATTATGACTGCTCCCTGGTTTCTAGGGTACAACAACAGGTAGAACAAAAAATCATTACATAACTGAAAAAATAAAAAAAGAACCTCAGTTACAAGTTGTCTTATAATTTTGCTACGTTATACTGTAGGGTAATTTGAAAGTGAGCTCCACCTTTAAGTATGACATTCAGAGTTGCAAAAAGCAGTTGCTCTGCAGTAATTAATCGTTATAGCAGCGCACTCTGGGACCTCTTTTGAAAAATCGCATGCTTCCAGATTACGGGTAAAAAATAACAATCTTTATTTTAACATCCGATTTACAATAGATAGCGTCTGACGCGTTTCGTGGCTACGCACTTCCTCAGAGACCTGCTCTGCAGTAATTACACTTCTAAATACAACCTTTACTGACTACATCCAGTGGTGTAACTACAGAGGAAGCAGACCCTGTGGCTGCAGGGGGGCCCAGGAGGTACAGGGGGCTCTAATTCATGAGAAATTTCAACATATATTGCAAAACAGGACAACCTCTGGATATTTTGGGGCCCTAAAATGAATTTGCTGTGGGGCCCTGCAACATCTACTGTAGTTACACCTCTGACTACATCGATTAGTAAATTCTACTTCATTAAAATAATATCCAAGACATTTTATTCTTTCTTTGTAAGTTTATTGGACTTGCCATTTGTCTAGGGTGTTTGCTAGCAACACTGCTAATTTTTTTGGTACAGCTGCAAAATTTGCTGGCTTAATCAAAGCAGTATTGCAAGGCAGCAATGCTAACCACTTTACCACCATGCTGGCCAATTAAAAATTTCTGCGTCAGTGGTCCCCAAACCTGTCCTTGGTGTCCCAGTAAGATGTCCTTACTGATATACATACTACTAATCATGCTAGCACTTCCATTAAGATGTTCTTGCCTCTTCTCTTTGCAGCGCTTGCAGTAAAGGTGTTGTTTGCTTCCTGGGTAAAACCTACATGTACATTTCCTATAAAACACACACGATTTTGAGTCATCAAGTATCAAAATCTTGCACTAATGCATTTTCGACAGGTTGATTGCTCATAATAGAACCACTTATACCCATTTTTGAAAAGTCTGCATTGCTTTATTGTTCTGCCTTACATTTTGCTGTGTAGTAGAAATTGACTTGCTGGATTTTTATTAGCAAAGTCCGTTGAAGCAATTACATGCAGCTGTCACTCCAATAAGATGCATTGTGTCCACTCTACCGTTTAACAGCTTAGAATTCAAAGTTGTTGCGGGAATGAGAGGTCTGATCAATGTTGGAAGTAATAACATAAAAAGGTGATTACTGGCAATACTATTAGGTGAGGAAATCAAGTTCAGTTCCTTTAGTTTAGTAATTAATAGAAACCATGTACTGGTGCCATATAAAGGGTATGTAAATGCTTCTTCACATATTATTCTACGGAACTGAAGAACCCGTGGCATTGTTATTCCTGCTTTATTACATATAAGGGCTTATTTATAAATGCAAGTGCAAAGTCATAAAATTATTGCAAGTCGCCAGGTCTTTTTAACCCATGCAGCATACTCCTACCCCTGATCTGATGTTTAATTTCAGCATAAAATCATAAGGATTGAAGGTAACTTGCCAGATGTGCCAAACTGTATAAAAACATAAAGAAAATATAAAAGACATATTACAAAAAAAAGCCATTTACATTTTAAGCGTACATACATAGTTACATAGTTAAATTGGGTTGAAAAAAGACAAAGTCCATCAAGTTCAACCCCTCCAAATGAAAACCGAGCATCCATACACACACCCCTCCCTACTTTTAATTAAATTCTATTTACCCATACCTATACTAACTATAGAGTTTAGTATCACAGTAGCCTTTAATATTATGTCTGTCCAAGAAATCATCCAAGCAAACCCTAGTTATTTGCAGTCTCCTAAAACATTTACTGACACACAGAGATTGTGGAATTCAAGTTCTGAGTATTTATATTGGTATATAAGTCCAAAAATAAAATCAGTTTTACCAAGTATCTGGCAGCTCTTTGTGTACATTCCTGGACTCCTGGTGACCTAGCACTTTTGGAATGCCTGCCCAATTGAGAGCCCACTGCCACTAGCCAGCAAACTGTTTACTGACTTTGTGCTAAAGGTCAGTTCCTCTAGAGCAGTGATCCCCGACCAGTGGCTCGTGAGCAGCATGTTGCTCACCACCCCTTGGATGTTGTTCCTAGTGGCCTCAAAGCAGGTGCTTATTTTTGGATTCCAGGCTTGGAGGCAAGTTTTGGTTGCATAACAAACAAGTGTACTGCCAAGCAGAGCCTCCTGTAGGCTGCCAGTCCACAAAGGGGCTACAACAGCCAATCACAGGATTTATTGTGCACCACCCAGGAACATTTTTCATGCTTTTGTTACTCCCGAACTCTGTTTACATCAGAATGTTGTAAAAAAAAGGTTGGGGACTTCTGCTCTAGAGTTTGAATGTGTTTGTGTTCACAAGTATTGCAGAGATATTCTTTAACAGGGTGAAGCTGTAAGCCTGTATAGCCTAAAAAGCGTCAATACTCACTTGTGTTTTGTAGTTGTAGTTGATTTCTGTTGTTTATTCTTGATTCTCTTTTGAAAAAAAAGGTAAACGAGCCCTGATATCACTGTTGGCAAAGCAGCCAATAAATAGATCTTACATTGCAACGGGTGAAATAATTAAAATATTGCAGATTTGCAATTCCAATAATTTAGGAAGACTGTTCGAAAAACATTTTAAAATGTGAACGTTTATAAATAAATAATATTTTTCATTAGACAGCTTTATATTTTGAATTTTAATTGAGAATAGCACATGTTTGGCACATTAACAATGCTTTTTCATTTATAGGTTTTGATGTATACTGTATACTACGCTTTAGTGCAAACTATAAAACATGTAATCTGCCAACTAATACGTTTTAAAACTTATGTGAAAATCTTACAAATGAGACCGTTTGCATTGATTCTCATTGTGCACATTTGTTCAGTTTGTGACTTTCATTTCAATCCTCAATAAGGCTCTAGCCACTGCCCAACCATGTGTTAAAATAGTCATGCATTATATGAACCCTATACTGTATGGGACAGTATAGGGTTCATTTACATCCTTAAAGGGCACCTGTTGGAAAAAAACATTTGTGGTAACCACAGCGCAATCGCATCAAGAGAATCACCATTTGCAAAAACAACAACAACGCTACCATTCTGGGGAAAATGGTGCCTTTGAGAAAGAAAAATATGCTGATTGTTCTCGAATCTGCACTGTGCTTACTGCGCAGTTAGTAAGTAAAATGCACCTTTATGTGTCTTAAGACTTTAGGTTAACTCAACCATTTATTTTTTTAGCAGTGCTATTTGCATCTTTCTGAATTTGAGCCCCTGATATGAAATTCTTACCTCTCCTTATGGGAGCACTGGATCTGGTTGTGCATCCATACTGGTGTGTGCATGTGTGTAAATTTCATCCATGCACCCTTATTTGTCATCTTAATTCTCCAACTCCACCAGTCATCAACTGTTTTAAATGTTTTGCCCTCTGTTCATTCATATAATTGAACTCTACTCCTGCATGTAATGATGTGCATTGTCTTATTTATGTTGTGTTTTCTACTGCAAAATAGATGATAAGGGACCTCCTGTTCCTGGGCCCCGTTGAAGTGGCAACCTCTATATCACTTGTAGTAACAACCATGTACTTATATACGTGCAGGTCTAATGAAGGTCTTGATGCCTGAGTGGTTCTATGGCAAAAAAAAGTTTTATGTTTTATTTCTGCCTGTATGACAGATCTCAAACTGCTGTGTCAGTGTGGCCTTTTCATTCTTTTTTTTATTGACCACTTCCTCAGTGCAGCTTCCTGACCCTCCAACTAATTTTTACAAACAGGACTAAACTAATCCAGCCTGATAGCACTGCTAGCATACATATAGTACAAAGCTGGGGTGGTGAGGAGCCCTTTGCTATATACTGGAATACCAATCATATTCTTTACTGCTTAATAATACGGATAGTCTCTGCTTTCCCTTGCCATGTGCCTGGAGTAAGGTTTTCTATGCAAATGTTTATGAATCTAAACTGCAATATTTTGATGGCTATTTTTGTAAATGCAATTGCTAATAGAAGCAGTAGCTGTCTGGCCCTTGCTATTTTCTGCATTGTCATTTCTTACTACAGAAAGAGTATAAAATAAGTTAGAAGACTTGTGAAATAAGGCAGAACTAATGGTAGGCAAAATAGAAGGGTGTTGCTAGGCACATAGCTCAGCTACCTGCCTACTACTAGTTTCAGCTGGCTGAGAGAGCAGTACTGTATTACAATATGCCCCCCATTGCATTGCCTCAACACCTGCCCATCAAACCCTCTCCTCCCTGATCCACATTGCATCATACCCACGCTCCTCCCCTCACTGCGGGGGCAAGGCATGCTAGACATTGTAGAATCAGAGCTTTTTCTGAAGGAGAGCTGGTTTTGATACATTGCTTGATACATTCAGTATTAGCAGTGCATAACGGGACATACAGCTAAGCTTTCAGTAGCAGTTCAGTAAGTTATAATCACTAAAAATCTCAAATGAATGCCTAGGGGAAAGTTGCTTAGAATTACACTTTTTTTCATTAGGCAAAATTGTATTTTGGGGTTCACAACCCCTTTCAGTTGAAAAAAACTGTGATATTGTCTCATGAATAGAGGGCCCTACAACAAAGTGGTTTATTGGGAAGATTTTAGATAAAATTACATAGTACATAGGCTTATTGTGTAGCAATTGTTACATTTTGCAGAAGCTGTAGTTTAACATAAGCTTGAGATCCAAAGCTACATAACATACTGTAAGCTTGAAATCCAACATCTCTCATTTACGCAATTCATCCATTGTGATGAGGGGCCCAGGCTTTCTGCATTGACAGGGATCCCTATTTACTCTTATCATCATTATCACCATCATTTATTTATATAGCGCCAGCAAATTACGAAGTGCTTTACATTCGTTTATAACAAACAAGGAACAAACAGCAAATAACAAACAAAGGTTTACAAAGGATGAAAGGATTAGAGGACCCTACTAGCAACAGTGAACTCAAAAGTTTGGAAAGTAGGATAAGATAAAGTCTGAAAGCTCAAGGCAGAGAGATCCAGAGAAAATCAGTAGCCTGAGAGAAGTCTTATAGACAGGAATGGGCTAAAGTGATAAGATGAGAGGCGAAGGTCAGAAGCAGAGTGAAGGTTGTATGAAGGAGTGTATTTGAGATCAGAGCTGAAATATAGGGAGAGCTTCATTGTTAACGGCTTTGAATTTAGTAATTCCAATTTGATTCTAAAGGAGATTGGAAGCCAGTGCAGGGATATACATAGGGGAGCAGATGATGAGTTGAGTGGTGAGCTATTGTAGATTAATGAGTCTAGCAGAGGCATTTTGAACAGATTGGATTTGTGTTAAGGCAACTTGCAATAGTCAAGGAGGGAGATAATTAGAGACAGGATAAGTGTTTTGGTTGTATCTGGACTGTGATATGGTCATATTTGAGCAAAGTTGCGCAGCTGAATACATCAAGATTTGGCAAGTGTTTGGAGGTGCTATGTGGCATTGATATTTGTGATTGTGTGTGTTTTTAATTGTCATTTCATACATTTAGTTTTACTCTCAGTGGTGAGGACACTATTTATGGTTGAATGGTTAAATGTTAGTATGTTATGCCTTTATCTGCAAGACTTTTGGCTGCACAGTTAGAGAAAGATGATATGCGCAGGTAAAAGTAACAGGAGCCACAGGCTGCTGTGCCCTCTGACTCTGGCAGGTCTTCAGTGAAATCAACCCCAGTACTACCAGACAGGAACATGTTTGACTGAATGCAGGGTCATTTGCCTGTAATTTGCTACCACACACTAGACAAAGCCAAGGACAAAGATAGTACAGTAATATATTTGGCTAAGTAAAGTGTTTTGCATGAAGATAAAAGTGCCGAGTGTATTAAATATCATTGTACAGAAGTGACACACTGCTGTAAAAAAACAAAACACAATGTATCAAGTCATTCGTTTTGACAGCTTTCCAGAGTGCCACACAGATAATGCTCTAACAGAAAGTTACTAGTCCAGCAATGGAGATGGTGGGAAAGAAACAGAGAAAGAACTGTTTGAGGGTAAAGGCAAATATGGCATTTTTTTAAGTGGTTTGAGTGCTGGTTTTTAAGTAGCCCAAAAATTGAGAGCCAAAACTAAACCACCCACCTATAGACTTGCAGTGAAAGCACACCCCTTGCAATAACTAATGGTCAGAATAATATCAGTCTATACATAGACAAGCATTTAGATCAGGGCTGTCCAACTGGCGACCCCCCCTCATGTGGCCCTCCACATAAAAGTCTGCCTGCTGTGTCTGTTTACCATATGTAAACTTTAAAAGGTATCACTAGAGAATAACTGGCCCTTGCATTGTTTAAACCACAAATTCAGACTAATCTCCTGCATTGTTCACACCTGTGATCCCCCTGCATTGTTCACATTTGTCACACCTCTATTGTTCACACCCCTAAAGCCTGTACTGTTCACACCTGAGACCCAGACTGAAACTGCCCACATTGTTCACCTGTTCACACTTTATTCAAAATGCTAATGGGGCCCCTGCACTGTGTAACTGTATGTAGTGCATATTAGACTGGTCCTGATTCGTGTCTCCTGCTCTGTTCTGAATTCCATATGCTCCCTGTGTGTGTCATACTTTGGTATTTGTTCTGGGGGTCTGTTAGCATTTGAAAATTATTGTTAGGGGCCCCTAAGGTGTTTAATCATATGCTGGGGTACTGTGTTATACACAGGGGAGGAGGCATATGGATTTAAGGGTATGTCTTAAAATGACTTAACATTTTCACATATGAGTGACATCCTTGACAGGGCAGGCATAAGGTAGTTTGGCACCCTAGGCAAGAGCTTCAATCAGTGCCCCCCTGTCCTGCATTACAAATTCCCTCCTTACCATGATGGTTTTTAAATAAAGAAAGCAAGAAAATGTGCAACACTTTTTCATTTATATTACTGCCCCCTGTACCTGTGCAAGCAAGCTCAGCAGCCATCCATTATACAGCCCTCCAGCAGCCATCATATTGCACCCAATCTTTACCTGTTCCAACAGCAGCCAAAAATAAATCTGATCACATCCTATTGCCCCCAAGTATTTATGTACCTGTGCCAGCACCCAGCAGCAACAGCAAACATATGGCCCCCAAATCTGTACCTGGCTGTGCCAGCAGGAAGCTTCACACTTTACAGTAATAGAAAGAATGTCTTCAGTTCAGTGCAACTGTGCAAGGCTGAGAGCAGTGAAAGCCACACCAAGCAGCCCCCCAGCTCTCTGCCTCTCTCTGTCATCCAACACATCAGTGACGTCATTGACGCGTGTACGCACGTCGCGCTGCACGGCACAGAAGGAGCAATTACTTGCCGGCAAGAGGGAGAAGGGGAAGGAGATGGATTCCACCCAACTGGGTGACCATGATTACTGAAACAAATTATTAAATAAATGCTTGAAAAATGTGCGCCCCTCAATGATGGCGTCCTAGACAGCCACCTACTCTGCCTACCCCTAGTTCCAGCCCTGATCCCTGTAGTGAGCACCAACCATTTGTTTTTTTGGTGTGCTATTAATGTGGGCATGGTCTCAGTGGCGGAACTACCGGTGGCGAATATATTACCTAATTTCCCCAGAGTCTCTCCTGATAGTCGATGCCTGGTGTTGGCTGGAGGGGTCGGCACCTCTCCCAATCGTATCTATAGAGAAAATTAGCCGAACAACACAAGCTGGTGTAGCGGGGATCTCCCCTGCAAGTTTATTTAGTCAAGTGATGTAACGTTTCGGGGGCGTGCCCCTTCATCAGACTACCGGTGGAGCAGGGGGTGCGAGCGGGCCAGGGCCCGCACCCACTCAGGGCCCCCCGGCAGTCCGCGAAGTCCGCGCTCCGCGCATATCCCGGACAGTTTCCGGGTGTACGGAGGGGGGCGGGGGCCCGGCTGCGCGTCCTGCACCAGGGCCCGCCCCCCTCTAGTTACGCTTCTGCATGGTCTTGTGGTAACATGGGTGTGGTTTAAAGTGGGTGTGGTCTAAAACAGGGAGTGGCTAACACTGGCTTCCATTATTGGCCCTCCACCATGTAGATTGGAAAAATTCCGGCCCTCGGTACCATATAAGTTGGACAGCACTGATTTAGATGATTGATAGAGAAATAGCCCAAGGGACTTGTTTGTGTTCCACTGAGTTACGCATTTTCAGGGTATTTGTTTCCTGACAGCCGACACAGCTGTTCAGTGATGCTCAAATTGTTTTTGCTGTGGGCAGTTTCCTTTATAGACAAGATTATATATTCATTGTTGTCTTAATTGCCATAGATAGAGTGCCACACATAAATGCTTCCCATATATGGAAATGATGCAATATTGCATGTATAACTGAGTCTATGAAATAACGGAGGTACATCTATCCCAGCCTGGTAACTCACAGCAACCAACTAGTTGTTGCTGGGTGCAAAGTAGTTGGAACAATGAAAGCAAATGGCTGATGGGTTACTATAACCTCCAATTTATATATAGAGAACCATTATATGATATTTAAAAAACTGCTCTATAGTGCTTGCACCCTGGGCAAAGCTAATGACCCCTTATTTTTTTATGATTTCCTATGTAGTATATACACTTTTATAAGCAATGTAAGAAACGTCTACGTGTTTTAAAATTGGGTTTAAGTAAAAGAGATAATGCTTGAGAATTTATTAATGATTTGTGGCCCATCCACATTCTTGCCAATATATAATTAGATCTGAAACATTATTGTCAGTGCCTTAATTTTCTCTCTCATTCTATGAGATGTTTGCTATTAAACAGGTGGCCAATAAATGTTATTTGCTGATTGGTTGCTAAGGCTTACTGCACCTGGGAAAAAGTATGCTTATTATTACCTATCCCCATATTAAGTATAAGTATTATTGCTCACCTGTACAGTGGGGAATAAGTATTGTAATTAATCTTCATTTTCCTGTACATGAGTTGATATCAATAAAATGTTTAGTAATATATCCAGCTGATGGAGCACAACAATCTCTAACTTAACTGCCAGAAATATAAGTTTAGCTAATTAGGTTTAGTGTTCAAAATATAATTCAATAAGGAGTTAGAGTACAACAAAATTACATTTGGAGTGATGAATAATTTTTCACCTGTTGCAATCGCTAGTGTGCTGCTCAATTCTTTAGTGTTCAAAATATATCTGCATTATTACATGAGAAAGCTCTTTATCATAACTGATCTCATAAACCTCAAGCTGTAATGGCACAAGGGATACCCTGCAATTAGATTTTATTCTGACATATAACGGCTTCTTGCACTTATTTCTTTGTAAGGGCAATGCTTGGATATGTTATAAAAAAAACATTAGATAACATTGTTCTTTATAATTACACTCTTAGGGGCACATTTACTAAGCTCGAGTGAAGGATTAGAATGAAAAATACTTCAAAGTTTTTTTTGGCTACTTCAACATTCGACTACGACTTCAAAATCGTTAGACTATTCGACCATTCGATAGTCTCTTTAAAAAAAACTTTGACTACCTACTTCACCACCTAAAACCTACTGAGCACCAATGTTAGCCTATGGGGACCTTCCCTATAAGCTTTCTAAGCTTTTTTTGATCGAAGGAAAATCCTTCGAATCGTTCGATTGAACGATTATTCCTTCGATAGAACGATCAAAGCATTTGCGGTAAATCCTTCGACTTCGATATTCGAAGTCGAAGGATTTTACTTCGAGGGTCGAATATCGAGGGTTAATTAACCCTCGATATTCGACCAATAGTAAATGTGCCCCTAAGCGTTTATTTTGTCAACATTGCATGACATGCCTGCTCAGTTTTGGCTGCCAAGCAAGAACAGTGGGTGACTCTTATTTTACTTGTGAGCGATTATTTCATATGATAATTCTGTAAGCCTGTGGTGAGGTTTGTGAATGTGCTAACATGTATGTTACCCAGATAAAGATAGAGGATTGCTGCAGAAGTGATAGACGACAAAACAGATGGAGACAAAATGAATTGCTGCAGGTTGCTGCAGGTTGCTGCAGGCTGCATTTCTAATAATAAATGAAACCTTAAACTTTGAGATTCAGCTGTAATATAAGGTCAAGCAAGTTCCACCTGATAAAATGGAAAGTAATATAAATGTGGTCAAACCCAATTTAGAAAGCAGTGGCACTTTAACACATATATTTATTTTAACATCAAGCCTATATTCCCCACAAATACACAGTCATTTTTCATAAAAATTACTGTTACTTTGACTATGTCTTCAAAAAGGTTCCCATAGTGACACCAAAACCATAAATACTTCATTCAATGCAATTGCAGTGGTGTTATCATCTTTCATCTGTATCCGTGAGTAACAGCAACTGTTTTATACACACCAATCTGTTACACAAAATATATTTGAATCAATACATTCCCACAAGATTCTCAATATTACTGTGCAGATCAAAACTGGAAGCACAAGAACTCGTGGGGGTCACTTGGGCAGATATGAAAGAGCCGTCTCTGTTTGCCATTGAGGAGGATGTAAAGACAGGGACAAGTTGTGGCCTGCCCCCTATTCAGATATGCAAGTTAGGGAGCGCATCTGCATTGGGGGTAGGCCTCAACTTGACCCTGTCCTTACAGTCTACTCAGTGGCAGACAGAGATAGGCTTTCCTCCAGGCAGAAGTGCCCCATCGATAAGCACTAAGGAATGTACTTTTAAATAACCCATGAGTTTCTATGCCCAATTTTGATTTGTAAATTAATACTGTACTTCAAGAATTCAAGGATGAACAGTAGTATGTTGGTTTTATTTCAACATGAAATTGAAAATCTTGTTTGTGGGTCTGTATTGTTTCAAATTCATGAAAATTCTGTGCTGAATGCAGGCAGCATGATATTAATGGGGGTAGCTGCAGATCTTTGTGCAACCTGCAGCTATTTAACATTGAAGGGATGCAGTGTGCGAGGAGCAAAAATGTATACTGCCTTTACTGAGCCATATTTATATACTTAAGGATTGCTGGGGATTTTATTACAGTCATTAAAACTTGAGTTGATAACCATAATACAGAGCTGTCAAACCCTGTTTTGACAGGCGTTACCTGGTTTTAGCTCCGTTCCCCCAGTCTCTCATCACTTTACCGCATTCTCACAATTCTTACGATTTTTCATGGTTCTCGTTAAATTCTGTGGTTCTCATGTGCAATAGCATCTATTGAAAGTCATAGTGGAGCATTTGTGCATGCATGGGCAGCATTCAGTGGCTTCAGTTCAGAATTTTGATGCCGCCTCCTGTACACCCTGCGGCACAATGTGACATCACTTCCGGGTAGCAGCAAAATTTTCAGGTGGTGTACATGCAGTTTTGTAATAACTCAGGTTGACAACTCTGATAACAGTATCCTGGTATTCACATGCCCATACATTTGAACCCAGCTGCTAGTGTTAACAATTACCACTAAGTAGTGGGAGGGATCATCTACATAAGTAAGTTCAAATTATAAAAAGAAATAGAATTGTTCCCTCACAAACTGAATGCTATAATAAAATTTTAGACAAGTTCAAAAGTAAAATATTGTAGGCAGAGCTTTCACTATCAACCTTTGATAAATACACCTTTAAAAATCCCATAGAAGTGAATGGCAGTATTTCACTCTGCGGACTCTAACTTCACTCTTTGATAAATTTACCCCATAATGAGCAACAGTTTTAGAGCTTGTGATAACAGTTTTTGTGCTGCAGTTATTTACCATATTTCAAAAAAAAAAAAAATTGTTGAATTGTTGAAACAACTAATAGCAAATCACTTAAACACAACCAGCTACAATTTATCCCCATAAAACACAAATGCTGCATTTTGGAGTTTAGTACATTTATCTCAAAGACACAAAAAATGACACAGTGAACTTTTAACTCATATCCAACCTACTGGGACTATCATCAATCACATTCTACAAACTAAAATTTAAATACACTGCCCTGTCGTCTCTGCATTCTTTTGTAAATAAAAACATGGTTAAATACAAACATAGCCCTGTAACCTCTAGTAACCCATTATATTGTTCTTATTCTAACAAGACCAGTTAAGCATTAGTTAGTTGCTCTGAGTTACACAGATAGGTCACACTTTCCTTGTGTTTCCTTGTGTTTACTCCTGATAGATTTATATAGCATGCAGTGACTAATTAGTGTCAGTTAGCTTTCATTAAAGGAGTGGTTCACCATTAAGTTAACTTTTAGTATGTTATAGAATGGCCAATTCTAAGCAACTTTTCAGTTGGTCTTCATTTTCTTTTTTTTGTATTATCTTTAAATTATTTGTCATATATTTCTGATTCTTTTCTGCTTTCAAATGGGGTCACTGACCCCATCTAAAAACAAATGCTCTGTAAGGCTACACATTTAGGGGCCGATTCACAAAGGGTCGAATATCGAGGGTTAATTAACCCTCGATATTCGACTGGGAATTAAAATCCTTCGACTTCGAATATCGAAGTCAAAGGATTTTAGCGCAAATAGTGCGATCGAACGATTATTCCTTCGATCGAACGATTCAAAGGATTTTAATCCAACGATCGAAGGAATATCCTTCGATCAAAAAAACTTAGGAAAGCCTATGGCGACCTTCCCCATAGGCTAACATTGAGTTTGGTAGCTTTTAGATGGCGAACTAGGGGGTCGAAGTTTTTTCTTAAAGAGACAGTACTTCGACTATCGAATGGTCGAACGATTTTTAGTTTGAATAGTTCGATTCGAAGTCGTAGTCGAAGGTCGTAGTAGCCCATTCGATGGTCAAAGTAGCCCAAAAAACACTTCGAAATTCGAGGTTTTTTTACTTCGAATCCTTCACTCGAAGTTTGTGAATCGGCCCCTTAAAGTTATTGCTGCTTATAATTACATGTATGGGATCCTTCATCCGGAAACCCGTTATCCAGAAAGCTCCGAATTGCGAAAAGCCTGTCTCCCATAGACTCCATTTTATCCAAATAATCCAAATTTTTTTAAAGTGATATCCTTTTTCTCTGTAATAATAAAACAGTGCCTTGTACTTGATCCAAACTAAGATATTAGCAATCCTTATTGGAAGCAGAACCAGCCTACTTGGTTTATTTAATGATGATTTTCTAGTAGACTTAAGGTAGGAAGATCCAAATAACGGAAAGATCCATTATCCGGAAAGCCCAGGTCCCGAACATTCTGCATAACAGGTCCCATACATGTATTAGTCTTTGTATTCAGGTTCTCTCCTATTCAGTCTCTTATTTAAATAAGTGCATGGTTGCTTGGATAATTTGAACCCTAGCCACCAGATTGCTGGAGTTGCAAACTGGAAATCTGCTGAATAAAAATCTAACGCAAAGACCACAAATAAAAAATGAAAACTAATTGCAAATTTTCTCAGAATATCACCCTCTACATTATACTAAAAGTTAATTCAAAGGTGAGCAACCCCTTTAATTGTTCAACACGCTACATGTATGTCTTATAAACAAAAAGCCTTAGCCAGTTGCTCATCTATTTAATAAGACTTTCAGTTATACAAAGTTACAAGAATTGTATATCCCAGTGACATTCTGTCTTGTTTTTTCCAACAGGATTAATCAGAATTAATAAGAAATATAATGCCTTATGTTGCCGGTGTGAAGATGGTTATTCCACCAGTGCAGTTGCCAGAAGCTATTATCTTCAATTCATCCATAGAAACTGTTTTTGATTTTGTTTTAATATCGACCAGGCTGTCCCCCACAAGATAAATAAGATAAATAAGATTTCAAGGTAAGTATAACCTTTTCTCTTTTCTGTCTCAAGGTTAGTATGACGTTCTTATTTGCTTGTAAATACTCAGCCTGACTCTTCAGACAGCAGTTATGTCATATAAAGGCATGAGAAAGCAGAGAAAACATATAGTTGGACACAGGCCAGATGATATGGGGATGAAAAGGAGCTGCTGTTATGATGAGCAGCTAAAATACAGTGTAGCTACACATTCCTTAAAATCCATATTTTCTTAAACTGCACCCCCTCTTGTTCCATACGTAGGTGCCTTGCAATTAGGGAACTCACTAAGCCACTCACTTGGGGTTGCTTAACTCAAGTGAGTGGCCTAGTGAGTTCCCTAATTGCAAGGCATTTTTCCCTAACAAAACTGTGTACCCTGTGATTGATTGTTTTGTTCCCAGTCAAAAACTGTGGGCATTTCTTGCTATAAAGAATGACAAATGTCACAGCTGCAGGACTCCCACTAAAGACTCAGCTATTGAATTATGCAGTGCCAATATCTGCAGAGTCTCAAGTCGGACACTATTAACAGTAAACTCGAATTTGTGAGTTTTTTTCTACTTCGAATAAACAATAACAATTTAAACAAAGTCGAATGTTTGTTTATTTATGAAAAAATCCAAATCTCAAAAACTCTATTAAATACAATTGTTGAAAAAAACTCGAGGATGGACACAAAAGATGTACACTTTTTTTTTAAATATAAAGGATTCTGAAACTTTTTTTTTTTTCACGTATGCTAACAATAGACTGCGTATGGAGGATATCCCTTTAAAACCCCATCAGGAAGAAAAATGGGGAAATTATCTCCTTTTACATATTATATCAGTTATAATACACAGAATCTGAAAACTTGACAACATATTCTGTGCTGAAATGCAGAAAATTATATTTGTCATTGCCACATACATTTAGGCTATGGTTATGAAACTGAGAGAAAACAGAACAGATATTATATGAATTTATTCCATGTTTGGTTCTGCACTCAGAGCAAGACAGCTACCACACAGACTAACAAAATGTTGGCATGTGTAAATAGAAGATTTGATTCAAGCAATCCAAACATAACAGTTGCTATTTATAGATAATTGGTATCACCATGCAAGGTTACAATGTACTTGTGGGCACTCATAAACAAAAATAAAGGCAAGACAACTGAAATTTGACAAAAGGGCAATAAGGGAAAAAAGAATCAGGAGGTATTCCCATACATTAGTTATAATGGAGGGGACAAAAAGGGGGAAATGGATTTCCAGTTATGTAATCTTGTAAGCAGTAAGGTACACTTACCTATATTAACAGGGGGTCCAGGTGCTCAAGTCCCAGACCTTCTGCTTGGGGAAGGTCTTGGGGAATTGAACACATTTGTGTTCAATTGTAGGCTGGCACAAACTGGACTTCACTCCATTATTGATGCAAATAAAAATTTATTTATTAAACAAAAAAGAACATCTCAAGGGGTAGCCTTATGCGTTTTGTGCCTTGTGGGCACTTAGTCATAGGCTAAGGGTATTCTGTACAACAGTGATATTTAAATGGGAACAGACCAATCAAAAAAGTGCTTTGGACAGACAATCATAAAGGTTAGTACATATGGGATTGGATTGTCCAACAAAACAAAGTATACATTGAATCCACATGTTAAAAGCTTAAGAATACATATTTTTACAGATAAATTATATTTTTTACAACAGAAAGAGATTCCTTTAGTTAAATAATTGTATATAATGTAGTTGAGGGACCTGTTTGTGCAGTTAGCAAAATGTCAGGCCACTGTGGTTAAGTATTTTTAATGTTAAGTACGTGTTCCCTATTTCTTTCAGTATTAACCTTTCTGATTGGCTGTCCAAAGCACTTTTCTGATTCCGGTCGGTTCCCATTTAAATATCACTGTTTGTACAGAATACCCTTAGCCTTTGTCTTAAGTGCCCACAAGGCACGAAATGCGTATGGCTACCCCTTGAGATGTTCTTTTTTGTTTAATAAATTACTTTTTATTTGCATCATATTTTGGAGTGAAGTCTGGTTTGTGCCAGCCTGCAATTGAAGACAAATATTCCCATACATTAGGGATGCACCGAATCCAGGATTCGGTTCGGGATTCGGCCAGGATTCGACCTTTTTTAGCAGGATTCAGGGTTGTTCCTTAGGATCTCTGTACCATGACCTGGATCCCCACACGTTGGATATGGGAAAGCACTAAACCTAAATCTCTATTACACTACAGGCTAGCCTTGACTGAGGGGAGAGCTACCCCCTTGCTATACCTCCTAGTTGGAGCCAGGCTGCTCTTGCTCACTAGTTATATCTGTCTCACTTTCCTAGAAAGTGCTGTTAAATAGAACTACCCTGTCCTGACCACTCCTCATTCATTTGGGGTCCCTGTATCCCCAATGTCACCAAAGCCTTCCCTTTACTGGGGCCTAAGCGCCAGGCTTCCATTATCATCTACTCCCTCCTGGAGTGGCATGGGAAGGAGGAAGCTCCATCCTCTGCCCAGCACTATTCTGAAGTGTGGCAGGAACTTGTAGTAAGCCTCTGGGCCAATGATACACTGTACACAATAAAAGTAGATATATGGGCTTTTGCCCAGCAACCAGAGAACAAGGAAGTGTAGGCATTTAATGCCACAGGGGAGCGTTAACCCTATGGATCCTTATGTCATATTTATAAGGCTGTTATCATAGTTGTGACACATAGGCATATGCCACTGTTATGATGATAACAGCCTTGTATGATGACTGAGTGAGAGAGCACAATACATAATTATTCTTCATAGGACTATAAAGCTAAATCAAACCTTTTTTTATGAAAGACCATGTTTTAAGATCTTGAAAAATACATGTTGTAAATGGGTGTGTGTCTTTATACAGTGATAGCAGGTACTATTTATATGCTTACACAGGTGGAGGTTGGGGTGGAGGGTTTGAGACAGTTTTCAGTGGAACTAGTACACACAACCAGCATTTTTCCAGCTCTAAATATGTGTTTAACTGGAATTATGTACATACAGAACAAAACCCAATCTGAATTCTGTGGTAGTAGTTTACACACAAACAACTCGGACTGCATGTAGGTTGCTGGACCTTCAGTTCTGTCTTTAAAGGTGCTGCATGTTGCTAAATGTTTTTGAAAATTGTCGAAAAAAAAAGGTTGAATAGGAGGTTACTATATCTAATTTCCATAAGGGTCGGTGTTGAAGCTCCTGAATATTATTATTCATTATCTTTTATTTATAAACACTTATTAGTCCACAGATCTGACTGGACTGATCCACTCTAATGCCCAGAGACCCACTGTATAGTACACTGGATGTTTCTAAACATTGGTCAAATGAGGGCCAATCTAAGCTCTGGGTAAACTTCTGGACCTTCTGAAATCATACCAATGCTTTATCACAGTGATAAAGAGAAGAGTGAAACTAGGCACTAAACAGACATATGAATACCATTAAGTTCCTGGAAATTGTAACAGGGATACCTGCCAATACCATTTGTGCCAAGCTTTATTATTTGTGCCTTATTATAAGGTAGTAGAAGTCTCTATCTCATCAGTGGCTTTATAGACTATTTTAATAAATTACACAGATTTACATGATGAAATTTCTTTTTAACTCTGCCTACATGTGTCCAACAAATGCATTACTGATACTAACTGCTAGAATTTGTGGTTGGTGAGCATAATACTGCAGAGTATCAAAGGGTATCAGCTATGCTGAAACTAGGGCAAAAGTAGCCCTCAATATCTGCAGGAATTGCAGCAGGTTAGATATTTCTGATGTTTATCCTGAAAATATCTATTAACTGTTTGACCCACCTTTATACCCCTCCCCACCACACACATGGGAAACCCAGGGCAGATGCCTTCTCTGTCCTATGCTAAACTGGCCTATCACAGCCTTCAGGCCCATTGCAAAAGAGAGTAACTAAGAATTCTTATGTATTAAGAAAAGCATGCTAAACATGTAAGAATGCATATGATGCATTTGTATGCACACGCACATTTTTGTCAGTTTGAAACACAACCCTCTATTCTACTAAAGTAACAAAAATTACTAAGCAATAGTGACTGAGATATAATTACGGGTGTCACTACTTAAATTACCATAGTATCTCTGTATTCTATTGTCTTTAAGAGACAACCCAGCCCCCTCTTATGTCTTGACAAGGTTAAAAATCAGCATCAGTACTGGCGAGAATGGGGGTCTACCCGGGCTTCAGCCTCAGAGGCCCACACCTCCCCTGGCCCCAGGAACAACCCACCTCCACCTCATTTTATCTTGTTATGCCCGTGATTTTGATGGGGGGTGGGTGATTAAGGGTGCAGCGCCCAGTCAGAGGACAGGTCTGTGTCAGCGGGGCCCTCTGGGTTTTTATCTAGTGGCCTGCCAGTCCAAACCAGTTAAAGATATAGGAATATATTAACAGTCATTCAAATATAGTTTCCAGGGTCAGACTGGTGGGTGCAGGACACACCAGGGCTTCTGAAATAAGGGCTCTGTGCGTGCCCCCACACCACCCCTTGCAGGGGCCACCACTACCCACCCTGAGTACACGTAAATTAAACTTACCTTCAGTGCATCGGGGGAGGAAGATCAGTGGTCTGGGGAGCGCCAACTGCAATCAGGTCTGGCTGGGCGGGGCCCACCAGGTTTTTTCCCGGTGTCCACCGGCCAGGTCCAACCCATATTTTTTTAAAATTCACCCCAAATTTTACCCTAAGTGACCTTCAAGCCAGGCTTCCAGTTGTATGTAAGTGTAAATTGGGCATTCTTCCTATATCCTACCCAAACTGACATGGATGCTGAGCCCTCTGAAAGTGCCCCAACCATTTCCTCATCAGTGGGTGGAGGCAGCCTCAGAGTTTGGGAACCACTATAACAAGTAACTAGGGTTGCCACCTTTTATGTAGAAAAAATACCGGCCTTCCTATATATTTATCTTTTTTCCTTATTAATAACATTGGGATCAACCATCATTTTTAATGGCCAGGTGGCAACCCTATAGCCTATAACCCTGAGAAATAAATGTTTCCTATGTATGTACAAGGCAGCCTTCCAGATCCTGTGCGAGTAGGAATCCAGAGCCAGAGCTTAGCAGTGACTATTGCACACTCACTCTCTCTCACACACACTGGAGAGGAAGTAACCAGAGACATCACACAGCCTCTCTACTAATGTTCATAGATCATTGCACAGAAGCACAAGGCTGTCAGCAGTGGAAGAGAAAGAAGCATTTTGCACGTTAAAGGAAAATACAAACAGTGAGCCCTGTCTCCCCCTTCATAAAGAACAGGACATGTGGGCCCTTGGTTGTTCCAGGGAAGGCTGAAGAGCATAGCAGCTGTTCCAGTGCAGAAGGGACGGATAACTAAGCTCCGTGTGATTTTGCTAATCAATTTTGATGGATGGTTTTTGCTACAGGACTGCTCCCGACTTGTTGCCTTTTCTATCCCCTGCTGCAAGTGGAACAAGACTGGTTTTATGTTGACGCTAAATGGAGCGAGTGCAGCGGGGAATGACTCGTTCCTGACTGTACCATTGAAGCAGCAGCACGGGGGAAAGGGCTGCTTCCATAGAGCCCTGCTCGCTTTCTTGGCCTGTATAGACTCGTACAACACTTCACTGGGTGGCCCACTGCTGTCTGCAAATCACTGGGACAAATCGCTGCCACCTTCTCCGCACTGTGGGGCCATAAGGATTAAGGCCGGGCGACCTGCAACATGTTGGAAGGGGAAGTTCCGAGGCTGTTTGTAGGCAATACTGTGTGAATAACCATGGCAGCAACCTAAGGGCAGTCTCTTCAGCCCTTCTTTGTGCAATAGGAATGAGCCCCCAGCTTATTAAACAGTGATTTGTGTTCACAAGCCCGGTGGGAGATATCTTGCAGCCACAATACAAACTGGCATTTCTGAATGGAAAACGCCTGGGCTGGGGAACTGGATATTAGTATTGCCCTTTCTTTCCCCTCAGTACAGGAGAGGCCCACAGCTTGGGTATTGATTTCACTTGCTAGGGCTTTATTACAGGCCTTGGGAACCCCCCCAAAAAAGCTACAGTGCACCCCCCACACCTCGATCCTAGTGTAGCCCTCTGGTATGGAATCTGCAAACCAATTAATCTACATGTGAAGTTGCACTGCTGCTTCCTGCTTATAGGATTGCACTGCAGCCTTTATTTTGTTTTATTGAGGAATCCGGGCATCTCTATCTGCTTTCCCCCTTCCTGGATATTTTATCTTTTGGCCATATTTTATTAACTGCTTGTGCTGTTGGAGAGGAGCAAAATTCTCAGCTCAGTGTCTGTGTAGAAATCGGGTTTGGTGGTGAGTGGATCTACAGCTTTGTCTCCAACATGGCAGACCTGGAGGCGGTGCTGGCTGATGTCAGCTATCTGATGGCGATGGAGAAGAGCAAATCCACCCCGGCAGCCAGGGCCAGCAAGAAAATCATCTTACCTGAGCCCAGGTAAAGTAGGTGGGCACTGATATGACTCCCCTCATAATGTCTCCTTCACATTGTGAAGAGGGTCTTCCTTGTGTGGATCTGGTGGGATTCTGGGAGTTGCAGTTCATTAGAGTTGGGCGCTGCAGAGTGAAATATAAAGTGGAATAAATAGTAATGATTTGCCAGGCATTAGTATTATTTACAATCATGTATAAAAAAAGCCCACCGTATTCTGGGAAACATACAGCTTACATTGAGGAAGCAAATATGGCCCTCCTAATAACGGTTTACAATCTATAGTATTCTAATCTTAAATAATTTTCCACATGAACACTAAATTAAACCTATGATAGAAATCACCAACCGTGAAACCTGCAAATGCTTCATCGTTGGGATTCCAAACATGTGGAAACACTATATCCAAAAAAGATGTGAGGACCTCCAATAATGAAGAAGCAATTATGTTAAAAATTAGAAAATTTATGAGGACATGAAGACCTTCATGTCCTCATAAATTTTCTATTTTTTAACATAATTGCTTCTTCATTATTGGAAGTCCTCACATCTTTTTTGGATATAGCGTTTTGGACTTGCACCTTGGGACTGGGGTGAACTGTGAGTAAATCCTCTATAATTAACCTAAAAAAAATAGTATTTTTGATTTAACCAATGATTTTTCGAGTAGTACCGTATATACTTTTTTTCTTATGTGGCATTAGCACAAACCTTGTTATTATATTCCAAACATGTGGCCCTCAACTGTCAGCTGGTGGCCTATAGGGTATTGTAAAGTTCCCATCCCAACACTACAACATAAGGGAATCGATAATACTCTTCAGTCTGTGTCTGTAATGCAACAGTGTAGCAAACATGTAACAGAACAGGGCTTCTATTGTGATGGTGCAACTGCCAGTATCACTTGTCAAATTTCAGATTTTGAAGGGTTTCGGGAGTTGTAGTTGCACTAAGCTTGGCTGGTTGCAGGTTGTAAATTACATATACATAAGGGGCCTTCAGATGGTGTGTCTTTTATAAAGGCCATTGTGTTGGAGTGTAGCTCCTTCTATAGTATACTTGTTGTCAAACCTGCAGAACTGTAACACTGTGTTAAGGTAATTTTAATATTACAGTTGTGGTATCACGGTAAGGGTATAATGGTTTCTAATTGTAGAATTATGCCATTAGTCATGTATTAAGATGTATTGTATTTTACCACCAAGTTAAATTCTAAGAGGAAATTCAATTTCACCTCTGAGTCTTGCGACTAGAATTAAATGACTTGGCCTTTGGCCCTGTGCATTATATGGTAGAAGGACAACATTTGCTACTTCACATAAGGGCTACATAAGTGTCTTTCCATAGACTGAGGGCACACACGTGTTCCTTCTGCTTGATGTTGATATGTAAGATGCCAAAATATTGTTACCCTGCAAACAGTTATACTATGTACAGTGGCCATATGCCTTGTATTCAGTGAAGTAAGTAGATGTTACTGGGCCCCACAGCAAATTAATTTTAGGGCCCTCAACATATCCAGAGATTGTACTGTTTTACCAGTATGTGTTAAAATTGCTCTTTATTTGGGACTCATGGGGCCCTCTATATACCTCCTTGGCCCCCCTGCAGCCGCAGGGTCGGCTTCCTCTGCAGTTACGCCCCTGCTTGTATTATAAGGCTGAGGGCACACATGCGTTCCCTCTGCTTCTCTCCGCCAAATTAATATTAATGAGACGGAGAGAAGCAGATACACTGAAATTAGCGCTGCATTTGAAATAATGGTTTCCGCTTCCGTATGGCTACACAGAGCGGCACAGTATAACTGTGTGTGTTTGCAGGGTGACAGTATTTTGGCATCTTACTTATCAACATTTACTGCTACTGCAGTATTCTAAATTATCAACCCTTTTACTTGAATGCAAATCTCATACTGTGCTTAGAAACTGTTTAGTTGGCTGGCTTATATATTCTGTGCTCTGTAAACCGTATCACTGTACTATATTTAATTCTTTGTGACAGTTGTTGCAGTATACAAGGTGGCTACTCCTGCAGTTCACAGGTCTCACTGAGTAATTTTATTCAGGCGGTAATGCTACTGAATAGCCATATTTTCACTAGAACTGTATTGTGCAACGGAAGCCACATCTAGGTTATATACATAACATGATTCTGATACTGTATTTCTATTCACAAAAGTTGAAGCTCTGATATATACCAATTACTGTGATAAAAGTGAAACTAGGCACTAAACAGACATGTGAATACCATTAAGCTCCTGGACATAGCAAATCTTTATAAGGGATACCTGCCAATACCAAAGGCTTCTAATTATGCATAATAATACATCTGTCCCTTAGTCTTTAAACCAGGGTTGCCACCTCTTTCTTCCTTTAAATCTGGACAGGGGGCAGCACCAGTGATGTCAGAGATGGGGTTGATAATGTAAGGGGGCTGGCCAGTGATGGGTCAGTAATGCCGGTGATGTGGAGGGGCGGGTCAGTGATGCGGCAGCTCATGATTGGCCAAACTGCTCCAGAAGCAGGGGACAGGCTTGCCCGGTCTTTAGACTTTTGATAACCAGGCAGTACTTTTCCAACCAGACAGCGGGTATGTCCGGTTCAAAACTCTACTTTAAACTCCCAGGCCAACAAAAACTGAAAGAAAGGAGGTATTTTAGGGTTTGTGTTGAAGCAGATGGGAGTTGGAACCCACAAATTGCCGGTGTTAGGCAAGAGCATAGACCATATGGCAGAGTATAGAAGGCAGAGAGATGCTAATGGGTAGGAAGATGTGATAGAGCTGAGACCCAAAAGCAAAACAGAAAGCTATTGTGAAAGCAGAAGGGCTGATAGGAAGGCAAGCATGGTAATACAGAGGTTAATGGGATACTGTAATAGGAAAACATGTTTTTTTCAAAATGTATCAGATAATAATGCTGTTCCAATAGACTTCTGCACTGAAATCCATTTTTCAAAAGAGCTGTTTTTTTTTTATATTTCATTTTGAAATCCGACATGGGGCTAGACATATTGTCAGTTTCTCTGGTGCCCCCAGTCATGTGATGTGTGCTCTGATAAACTTCAGTCACTCGTTACTGCTGCATTGCAAGTTGGAGTGATATCACCCCTCTAGCCCCCTCCCCTCCAGCAGCCCATCAGCAGAATAATGGGAAGGTAACTAGATAACAGCTCCCTGGTAAATATAACAACAGCACTCAATAGTAAAAATCCATGTCCCACTGGAACTCCTACAGTTACATTGAGTAGGAGAAACAATAGCCTGTCAAAAAGTAGTTCCATAGTGCAGCACTGGCTCTTTCTGAAAGCACATGACCAGGTAAAATTACACAAGATGGCTGCCTACACACCAATATTACATCCAAAAAAAAAATATGCTTTTTGGGTTAGGAATGAAATTTGCATGTTAACATGAATTATCTGCAATGAGAACAGTGTAATTTAGAAATAAAAACTACACCAAAAAAATAATGACAGATTCCTTTTAAGAAGGCAGTGAACAGGTTGGAGGCTAATTCATTTAGCTGAATACAGGCGGGGGTGGGGCCACACACAGGCTAACATTCTCCTTTACAGCACTTTGCTACAGCTGCAACACAATCCAGTTTGTGGGGGCATACCAGAGAAGGGCTGTGAATTTCATTCAACTGCTGCTGAACCTGGACAATTCAGGCTGTGCAAACGGCAGGGTCAGAAGCTCTCCTTTCCAACCAGCAGTTTCTACTGTGGGTAACTTCCGCCCACGCATGTGCTTTAGTGGTTTTCTAGCCCCTCCAAAGAGTAGTTCTGCTCATGTGCACAATCCCATTTTTACTATATTATATAGATAAATGCACTGATCCCTATCACCCCCCTTTCATTTGTAAATAACAGGACATGTGGGCCCTTGATTGTACCAAGATTCAATTGCAAAGAGCATAGCAGCTGTTGCAGAGCAGAAAGGAAGGATATCAGGGCTCACTGGGTTCCTTGCAGTTTTACTTGTTTCTTCATCAATTTTCATGGATGGTTTTTGCTAGAGGACAGCTCTCAACTTGTTGCCTTTTCTATCCCCTGCAAGTGGAAGAAGACTAGTTTCCTGACTATATCACTGAAGCAGCAGCACTGGGGAAAGGGCTGCTTCCCTGAGGCCCACTCACTTTCTTAGCCTATACAGCACATCACTAGGCAGCTCATTGCTGGGACAAGCCTCTGCCACCTTCTCCATACTGTGGGGGCCGTAAGGATAAAAGTGTACGGCTGGCCGACTTGCAACATGTAAACAGAGGAAGTTGCAATACTGTGTGAATTACCATGGCAGCCCCCTAAGGGTACTCTTCTTAGCCCTTCTTTATGCAACCGAAACTCCCTCAGGTCCAGACAAGGAACCCACAACTTATTAAACAGTGATTTCAGTTCACAGGCTGGGGGGGGGTATATTTTACAGCCCTAATACAAATGGACATTTCCCATTAATTAAAAGCCCAGGGAACAGGATGTTGGTAGTATTGCCCTTTCTTCCCCCTCAGAACAGGAACGGCCCAAAGCTTGTATATTGATTTCCCTTGCTAGAGCTTTTTTGCTGGCCTTCGAAAAACTCCACCAAAAAGCTACCGTGCCCCCATCTCGATCATAGCCTAACCCTTGAGTACAGGATGTGAATGGCAATAAATATCCATGTGAAGTTGCACCGTTGGATTATGCTTATAGGATTGCAGCTTTATTTTGTTTTATTGAGGATCCAGGCATCTGTCTTATCTTTTGGCCTTATTTTATTAACTGATGGTGCTGTTGCATAGAAACATTTTCAGCTCAGTGTGTGTAGAAGTTTGATTTGGCAGTGAGCAGATTTGCAGCTTTTTGTTTCCAACATGGCCGACTTAGAGGCGGTGCTGGCTGATGTTGGCTATCTGATGGCGATGGAGAAGAGTAAATCTACACCAGCGGCCAGGGCCAGCAAGAAAATAGTCTTACCTGAGCCCAGGTAAAGTAGGTGAGCACTGATATGATGCCCTGCTTTTTGTTAACCTCTCACAATGTCTCCTTCATATTGTGAAGGGGGTATTCCTTGTGTGGCTCTAGGGGAATCCTGGGAGTTGTAGTTCATTAGATTTGGTAGCCTCAGAGTAAAATGTGAACTGGCATTATTAGTAATCTAGCTCTGATTTGCCAGTTATTAGTATTATTTACAAGCATGTATAAAAGAACATTTCAATGTAAATGTAAAAAAGAATCCAGGAACACTAAATTAAACCTATGATACAAATCAGCAGTGAAACCTGCAAATGCTTCATTCCTGGGATTCTAAACATGTTGCTATCAACTGTCAGCTGGTAGGATATAGGGTGTTCTAGATTAGCATCTTCTGGAAATGCTGTAGGGCTCCCATCCAAACACTACAACATAAGGGAATTGATGTTACTTCTCAGTCTGTAATGCAACAGTATAGCAAACATGTAACATAACAAGGCTCTTGTTGTTGTGGTGCTTCCAACTGGAAGCATCACTTCAGATTTTAAGGGGGACTGGGGTGGTAGTTGCACTATGCTTGGCTGGCTACAGGTTGTAAATGCCATATACTGTACATAAGGGGCCTTCTGATGGTGTGTCTTTTATAAAGGCCATGGTGTTGGAGTGTAAAAGCAACTCCTTCTGTAGTATACTTGTTGTCAAACTTGTAGAATTGTAACCGTGCATTAATGGAAGTTTAATATTACAGTTGTTGTATAATTATGCCATTATTCATGTGATGAAATGTATTGTACTTTATCAACAAGCTAAATTCTATGAGGACATTAGATGTCACTTCAGATACTTGTTACTAGAATTAAATTACTTGGCCTTTGGCCTTGTTTATTATATGGTAACAGGACAACATTTGGTACTTTACAGTAGAGGACTACCGTTGATCTCTGCTCCGCTTGGCTCTGTGTAGCCACATGGATGTGAAAACGGTTCTTTTAAATGCAGCAATAATTTCAGCGCACCTTACATTGCCGGCTTCCAACTTCCGGCTTCCCTTTTTATAGACGTGCACCTGCTTGCCATGCCCGGCAGGACGGCGCAGGTCTATAAATGGAAGTCTGGCTCGGGCGGGCGTGGGTGCAGGGAGGCCGCGGTGTGTTCGGGCCCGTCGGGTTTAAGGCGACCCGCACATCACTAATATGCGTCTCACCATCTCATTAATATTCATTAGGCGGAGAGAAGAGAGAGAAGCAGTGGCAACAAATTTGTGCCCTCACCCTTAAAATACAAGGCATGTGGCCACTGTTCAAAGTATAACTGTGTGTGTTTGCAGGGAGACAATATTTTTGGCATCTTACTTATCAACATTTGCTGCTACTGCATTATCCCTTTTACTTGAATGCAAATCTCATACTGATGTTTAGATTACTGGCTTATATATTTTGTGTTGTGTAAACCACTGTACTATATTTAATTATTTGTGATAGTTGGTGCAGTGTACAAGGTCGCTACCTCTGCAGTTCACGGGTTCACGGGTCACGAGTAATTTTATTCAAGGGATCATGTTACTGAATAGCCATATTTTTACTAATTGTATAGTGCAACTAGGGTTGCCGTGATGTAAAAGGGGGCGTTGCCGGGACATAAAAGGGGCAGGCCGCGTTGCAGAGATTGCCAGAAGGAGGACAAAAGTGACGTTTCATGGGGTTTGGGGGCGGGCCAAGGGGTCTTGTTAAGGTTATTACAAATTTACCGGCAGCTACATTGCCAGTAAATTTGTAATACCGGGCTCGGCCTTGGCCGTTGTTTTACCGGCCGGGTGGCAACCCTAAGTGCAACGGAAGCCACATCTAGGTTATATACATATGTGATTCTGAAATTACTAATCACAAAAGTTGAATCCCTAAAGTGCCCATGCTAATCTAACGTCTAATGCCATTAACCCGCATTTAGTCATATCCTTTGCAACTGAATATTATTTTTTATTTATAAATACTTTAAAGAGAGACAATACTCTTTTAACAGTCCACAGATGTGACTGGACTGATCCACTCTGATGCCTAGAGAGCCACTGTATATTACATTAGATGCTACTAAACATTCTGCCAAGAGGGCCAATCTAAGCTCTGGGTAAACTTCTGGAAGCTTCATCATTTTTATAGAGAGAAGAGTGAAACTAGGTACTAAACAGATATATGAATGCCATTAAGCTCTTGGAAATAGCAAATCTTTTTAACTGATTTACATGAAAAATCTCATTTTTGAACACATTTTTGTGGTTTTTATACAGTTTTGCTAATGAAGGTAAATTGCCCTAAACTGTGAGTTTAAGTTCTCCCAAGAGACCTGCGTATCTTAAATTGTTACAAAAGTATCTATTCTGGGCTCTCTGCCGAATGGCAATTAATTTAGAAACGTTGTACCTTTTTCTGGCTGTTTAGTGCAGGCGATCAAAGAGAAAGTCGAGGCATTTCAGTAACAATCCAGGACTGCAGGTTGAGCTGTCAAAATACGGACTGTCCCGCAAAATTAGAAGAAAGGAGCTTCTGCCTAAATATTCAGAAGGGGTTTTTTACAGTGAGAGCTGTGAAGCTGTGGAATTCTCTCCCTGAATCACTTGTACAGGCTGATACATTAGATAGCTTTAAGAAGGGGTTGGATGGCTTTTTAGCAGGTGATGGAATACAGGGTTATGGAGATAGCTCATAGTACAAGGGACTAAGCCGATTGCCATTTTGGCATCAGGAAGGAATTTTTCCCCTTCTGAGGCAAATTTGAGGGTTTTTTGCCTTCATATGGATCAATTAGCAGATAGGCAGGTTAAAATAGAGTCTAAAGGTTGAACTTTATGCACTTGTGTCTTTTTTTAACCTAACTTATTATGTTACTACTATGTTACTATGAATAATGGAACAGTTGGGAGGTGTGGAATTTGTGGAACTTACCTTTTGTCGGCTTTGGCTCCTTTCCTACAGTTTATGTAGCAGCTTTGGCTACTCAAAGGGGGTCCAACAAGCATAGCATGGCTGGAACCCAGAGGAGATGCCTTCTCTGTCCTGTTACCCTAAACTGGAGTGCATTGTCTACTCTATGACATTGAGCCTATGATTAAGTATCTGAGTGATATGAAATGCGTAAGGCTGTATCCTTGTGTACTGAAATAAACTACTGAATGATTTGATAAGCCTGTCTAGAAGACTGGTCTCTGCTAGTGCCTGCCTTTTTGCTTTCTATGGTGGTCCACTCCCCAAGCTGAGGGTTCAGGGCGGTGCACCTGGACCTCCGTTCACAACTGGGGAGTTCTATTAAAAACGCCAATATTTTTCTACTTTCATACTGACTTCTATCAACAAAAGTGTGTGATCTATCATCATCATTTATTTATATAGCCCTGTCAAGATACACAGTGCTCTATATGCGTTGTCTATTATCCCACATCTTTGGTGGGAGAAATATTTTGGGCTAAAGGCAGAGATATACAGTACGCTGCTATTTCAGAAGATTAGTCGCTCGGTGACAAATCACCTCTTCGGACGACTAATCTCCCCGAACTGCCTTCCCTCTGGCTCGAATGTAAATTGCCGATGGGATGGCACTCAAAACGCTTTGTTTTCCGAAGTCGCCTGAAGTTGTCTGACAAGGAAATTTCGGAAAACGAGTGCCATCCTGCCAGTGATTTACATTCTAGCCAGAGGGAAGGCTTTTCGGGGAGCATCTGTCTCTGCCCTAACAGGTGCCCTTTAAGATTGTAGTGCCATATCAGTTCTATGTGACGTAACTTCCCTGCCTGAGTATAGCTGTTTGCTCCACTCTGGGCTCAGATTACAGGAGGGAGAAGGGAGGGGTAGAGAGGGAGAAGGGAGGGGGGACAAGGAAGAAGGGAGGGGGAAATGAGGAAGAAGGGAGGGGGAACGGAACGAAGGAGAAGGGGGAGTGAGGAAGCTGTGCAGGCATGCTGCCGGCAGAAGAAGGTTTGATCTGTTAGAAGGAAATCTGATAGCAAGCCCATGTGTAAAGAATAGTAGGAAAGGAAATCAGTGGCTCTTTTTACAGAGCAGCAATACTGTGAGTGTTTATGGATACATTTGCCTAGACCTTTCTGATAAAGTTTCCTTCGTTTAAACCTAAAATTCTCCTATAAAGATTAGCGTCTATCTGGGTGGGGAGTCCGGGGTCCACCTGGGCAAAATATAGTTTCACCCCAAATCTTACCCTAAGTGACCTTTAAGCCAGGCTTCCAGTTGTATGTATGATTGTAAATTGGGCATTCTGCCTATATCCTACCCAAACTGACATTGATGCTGAGCCCTCTGCCAGTGCCCCAACCATTCCCTCATCGGTGGGTGGAGGCAGCCTCAAAGTTCGGGAACCCCTATAGCCTGTAACCCTGAGAAATAAATGTTTCCTATGTATGTACAAGGCAGCCTTCCAGATCCTGTGCGAGTAGGAATCCAGAGCCAGAGCTTAGCAGTGACTATTGCACACTCACTCTCTCTCACACACACTGGAGAGGAAGTAACCAGAGACATCACACAGCCTCTCTACTAATGTTCATAGATCATTGCACAGAAGCACAAGGCTGTCAGCAGTGGAAGAGAAAGAAGCATTTTGCACGTTAAAGGAAAATACAAACAGTGACCCCTGTCTCCCCCTTCATAAAGAACAGGACATTTGGGCCCTTGGTTGTTCCAGGGAAGGCTGAAGGTGAATCCATTGCACAGAGCATAGCAGCTGTTCCAGTGCAGACGGGACGGATAACTGGGCTCTCTGGGCTTCGTGTGATTTTGCTTATTTTGCTAATCAATTTTCATGGATGGTTTGTGCTACAGAACTGCTCCCGACTTGTTGCCTTTTCTATCCCCTGCAAGTGGAAGAAGACTGGTTTTATGTTGATGCTAAATGGATCGAGTGCAGCGGGGAATGACTCGTTCCTGACTGTACCATTGAAGCAGCAGCACGGGGGAAAGGGCTGCTTCCCTAGAGCCCTATTCACTTTCTTAGGCCGTAAAGACTCGTACAACACTTCACTGGGCAGCCTACCGCTGTCTGGAAATCACTGGGACAAATCGCTGCCACCTTCTCCGCACTGTTGGGGCCATAAGGATTAAAGTGTACAGGCCGGGCAGCCTGCAACATGTTGGAAGGGGAAGTTCCGAGGCTGTTTGTAGGCAATACTGTGTGAATAACCATGGCAGCACTTCTTTATCCAGTAGGAACTCCTTCAAGCCCAGACAATGAGCCCCCAGCTTATTAAACAGTGATTTGTGTTCACCAGCCCAGGGGGATATATTTTGCAGCCCAAGTACAAACTGGCATTTCTGAAAAATAAAAAGCCTGTGGAATTGGATGTTGGTGGTATTGGCCTTTCTTCCCCTCAGAACAGAAGAGACCCACAGCTTGGATATTGATTTCCCTTGCTAGGGCTTTATTGCCAGCCTTAGGGAAACCCCACCAAAAAGCATCCTGCCCCCCCCAACTCGTTCTAGTACAAGATCTGCAAACCAAGAAATACACATGTCAAGTTGCACTGTTGGTTTCTGCTTATAGGATTACACACTTTATTTTGTTTTATTAAGGAAACCAGGCATCCATATCTGCTTTTCTTTGCTTGATATTTTATCTTTGGCCTTAATTTATTAACTACTTTTGCTGTGGATAGGAGCAAAATTTTCTGCTTAGTGTGTGTGCATGTGTGTAGAAGTTTGGTTTGGAGGTCAGCAGATCTGCAGCTTTTTGTCTCCAACATGGCGGACTTGGAGGCAGTGCTTGCCGATGTCAGCTATCTGATGGCGATGGAGAAGAGCAAATCCACCCCAGCGGCCAGGGCCAGCAAGAAAATCATCTTACCTGAGTACAGGTAAAGTAGGTGGGCACTGATATGATGCCCTGCTTTTTGTTAACCTCTCACGATGTCTCCTTCATATTGTGAAGGGGGTATTCCTTGTGTGGCTCTAGGGGAATCCTGGGAGTTGTAGTTCATTAGAGTTGGGAGCTGCAGAGTGAAATATGAAGTGGCATAAATAGTAAGCTATCTCTGATCTGCCTGGCATTCGTATTATTTGCAATCATGTATAAAAGCCCACAGTATTCTACAGGGCATTTCATTGTATACGGGAAACACAACTTATATAAAGGAAGTAAATATGGCCCTCCTTATAAGGGTTTACGATCTACAGCATTCTAATCTTAGAATTGTCCGATGCAACACTTAATTAAGCCTATGATATAAATCATCAGTTAAACCTGCAAATGCTTCATCCCTGGGATTTCAAACATGTGGCCCTCAACTGTCAGGTGGTGGGATATAGGGTGTTGTAGATTAACATACTCTGGAGGGGCTGTAGGTTTTCCATCAAAAAAATACATCAGAAGGGAATTGGTGTAACTCTTTCATCTGTATCTGTAATACAACAGTGTAGCAAACTTGTAACTGAACAGGGCTCCTGTTGTGGTGCTTCAACTGCCAGTATCACTTGTCACAATTGTAACATTGTGTTTATGAAAGTTTAATATTACATTTGTGGAGTAGTGATGGGTGACTCTCTCCTGTTTCATTGAAGTCTACGGGCGTCAATTTTTCTTTGACACATACATTTTTTTTCACCAAAAAGGGCTACATAAATATACAAGGCATGTGGCTACTGTACACAGTATAACTGTGTGTGTTTGCAGGGTGACCGTATTTTGGCATCTTACTTATTAACATTAACTGATGTTTAGTTGGCTGGCTTATATATTTTGTGCTGTGTAAACCATACCACCGTACTATATTTAATTCTTTGTGACAGATGGTGCAGTATACAAGTAGTTCACAGGTCTCACTGAGTAATTTTATTCAGGTGTTAATGTTACTGAATAGCCATATTTTCACTAAAACTGTGTAGTGCAACTGAAGCCACATCTAGGTTATATACACACCTGAGTCTGATATTAACTAATCACAAAAGTTGAAAACCTAAAGTGCTCATGCTAATCAAACGTGTGATGCCATTAATCCTCCTTTTATCATAACCTTAGGATCCGTCATCCTATTTGCTACTTACTGTAACTGGCAGTTCAGCGGTGCCTGCATCCATTTTTAGACTTCCTTGAGTACCACTTATAAGCTTTGATGGTGCCTTGGGTGAATGTCTTGCAGGTCACCTGTTAGAGGCCAGTGTTGCACATATTTTGTATAGCATTAGCATGGCACTTGATTGCAGAGCAGTTGTGTTCCTTATTATTATTTATTAAGTTATTTCTTTATAATGTTATGCATTTAAATGTAAATTGTTGCTGCTAAAGATGGCTTTATTTTATTTTTTTGATTTTACTGCCAGATCAGTATCAGAAGTATTTGCTATAAATGTTGTTTGCTGCAGAATTATATACAGTGATAGCCATACCAATATTCCGACCAAGAGCTTGTATAAGCAGGTTTATCTAGTACACAACGGAACCTAGTACACAATTGTATGTCATATAACTAATCAGACAAAGTGATTTTAGTCCAGTTGAGTTTGTGTGCAATTGTTTACGTCCCCTTCTCCCCATTGTCACTTGATTGATCAAGTTTTTCAGCCTAAACAAAGAAACATGTATGGACTGAAGATCCAGTTTGGCATGTAGATCACATATTTAGACAACCTAGCAGTGAACAGACTCACACGTCCCCACCACACTTGTGTGGTCAACTGCACTTGTGATGCAAGTACACTATCTGGTCAAATGTATCTGAACCCCCTGATTATTGAACCTTTCTCCCTGTCTTAGTGATCCCTTGCAGCAGCCCTGAGCTGTACACATGCTCCGTAGAGTAAAATCAGAATTTTACTGTGCATGGCCCTGGGCAGCTGCAAGAGTGCTGGGATAGGAGGCAGGATGATCGTGAGGTGCTCACTAGTACCCAAACCAGTGCATTTTTCAACAAAGCGGAGCAATGGGTTAGCAGGTTAATGATTACAATTACATGGGGGTACCTAATCAATTGGTCCCCAGTGAAGGCTGGCATCCTTGAACTTGCGAAACATGTTTGGGGAAAGCCCTCTCTTTTTCAGTTGATCTTCCTCCAGTGCACAAAGTGTCCATCTGGAGTTTGAGATCAGAGTTGAACATGACTGGCTTGAACATAGCTCAAATCAAATAATTATTTGTGGTTATTTAAATGCCAGCTGTAACTCCAACTGCAAAAACCTTACTTTTTTTTGGAAAAAGCTTCCAGATATATTTTATTCAAAGGGCATATATCAGGATTTGTGTTGTTTAAACGCAAAGAACTGTCCTTTTTTTAAAATTTTTACTGAACAAAAGAAACTTGATTCCTTAGGGTAAGGTCACACTGGCCGATTTGGGGAGATTTAGTCACCTGACGACTAATCGCCTCGTCTTTGCAGCGACCAATCCCCCCGAATGCTTTACCTCTGTCTTGTGCCGGCTAAAATAAAAAATTGCCTGCGGCAAGTCGCCTGAAGTTTCCTTGCGAGGCACTTGCCACAAACATAATATATTATGCAAATGAGCATTGAAAAAAACAAACGGCAAAGTTTATTGTGTATTTGCATACTTGTGCAATTCAGCTGTGTGTGTTTGCAACAAAGCCAACACAACTGTTCCGGGTACAGGCAGGAGAGGAGGCTAATGCCCGTGTGTGGTATTGTGTGTCTGTGGCAATAACCTAAGCCCATATGTTTGTTTTTGGGGGATATAGGAAGCAATCTCTCAACAGTCCCGTTTTCTCCAGGACAGTCCCAATTTTTACAGCTCACCCTGCAGTCTTGGGTTTCTTACTGAAATGTCCCGAGTTTCTCTTTGATTTCCTGCACTAGTGCCAGTAAAAAGATACAAAAATTCTTTATTAAAATAAGAGGCTTTTGGCAGAGCCAGAATACACTGCGCCTGCACTTTGATACATTGGTAACAATTTAAGATACGCAAAGATACAATTGTAACTAATAAGATAAACAAGTTTGTTGGGAGGCATAAGAGGCGGGACAGGCAGTATTTGATTGACAGCTGAGATTTTTATGAGTTTACAACAGGTATGAATGCTTTAATAAAAAATAGAAATTGGATTTTATGTGTTTATATGAAATTGGTTTTAATTTGAAAATTACTTTTATACAGATGTTTGTGTCCGGGTGACAAGTCCACTTTAAAGTAATACAAATATAATGCCGTGTTGCCCTGCACTGGTAAAACTGCTGTGTTTGCTTCAGAAACGCTATTGTTTATATAAATAAGCTGCTTTGTAGCCATGGGGGCAGCTATTCAAAGGAGAAAAGGCTCAAGTTACACAGCAGATAAGCTCTGTTATCCACTATTTATCCTGTGCCATGTAGCCTTTTTTCAATTTCCGGCATTGCTATTCAGCAGCTTGTTTATATGAACTATAGTATTGTTTCTGAAGCAAACAGATCAGTTTTACCCATGCAGGGCAATACTACATAATATTTTCATTGCTTTAAAACACTTTTATTTTTTTGGTGTTACTGTTTCTTTAAGGGAAAGTGCACTCTTGGTCTTACTACTGACACTGTTTGCTGGGGGACTTGATTGTAAATGCACTACAAACTTAGAGTGCTAATGGCTAGTTTAGGACTCGCGTACAATGAGGGGCCTTGACGTGGCATGTGAGCCAAAGTGTCATTTTTTAAATAATTATTTTTAAAGGTAACTCGTGCGCTGGCAATTTCACTTTCTTTGTGTACAAATATTGTATTTTTATCGTTTATAACAGCTAGTCAACTCCAGAATGTGGGTTGGAAAGAGCGCTGGCACATAGCAGCTAGTCAACTCCACAGCGAGCACTGGCGATTATTTCTGAAATTCTCCTCCTACCTCAACCATCAAGCTTGTAGTTCACCCAATACAGTGCTATTAAACCCGTGCCTGGACCGGAACTACTTTGTCCATGGACAAGCGGCTGCCTCCAGATACTCTAAAACCCTAGTAATTAGCAGTCCCAACAGATAAGTACAATATATGCATAATGCATGGAAAAAAAACGACTCCATTTGCTAACCGCCAATGCAAATGCCCATACAGTAGTTAAATGCAGTCCAACCCTAGGGAAAACGGGCTGGAGGAGACTCCAAATTCCATATTCTGTGATTATATATCTGCTAAGTATACTGTTTGACTGGCAGCACATTGTATCTGCTTTACAAGATATTTTCTATGAATTCACCACATTGCTTGCTAAAGCTGCGAGTAGTGACATCTTGATGAATATACTTGCAGAGGCCAAAGGCCATTCTTTTCAGATACAAAGTATTTTTAAAACATATTTGCAGTGTTAGTCATTCGAAAAATATAACAACAAACTGACAGTAGAAACAAAGGCTGTTTCTTTTTCTTCAGGAAACGCCTTCTTTAAATAGGTAGTTCACCTTTGATTTTGCTTTTTGTATTCTATATAATGTTCTGGTCTTGGCAACCTTAAATTGGTTTGCATTTTTTTAATAGTTTTTAAATGATTTTCCTTTGTCTTCTGCTTCTTTCCAGCTTTCAGATGGGGGGTGGCCTTAGCAGCCGACAGGTTACAATTATTAACAATTATTATATCATCATATTATATCAGTTTTTATTACTTAGGATTCTATCCTTTCATTCAAGCCACTGATGGGTTAAGGGTATATGGGTTGAGGACATATATGTCCTTCACAAAACATGCTAAATTACTAAAAATAAATGCAAAAACTAAAAAAATTAAGACCACTTGCAAAGTTTTCTACCTAGAAAGTGTTCTGAAGCTTCCAGGTTGTGTGCTTTGTGGGTGGTATTCTACAGTCACTGACCGTGGACATTATTAGAGGTAGCACTAAATAGCTAGCTGAGGTAGGTGAGGCAAAGTCTGCTTATCAGGGAGATGAAACTTCCTTTCTTACCTAGAGTGTGATGTGTTGTCAGCTTTGGCTAACAGGTGCATTCTCCAATGTGCCAAAGCTCAAAGCCTGTGCTTCAGAAAAGGCTCAACCCCTGACATACAAAAGAGCAAAAATCACACTCGGAATAGAACAGTTTCTTAGAAATCTTAGAAAATTAGAATTTTTTTTTGAAGGAATCAGTCTCCAGCAAATAAGGTCAATTTACTAGAGCAGTGATCCCCAACCAGTGTCTATGTTGCCCTCCGACCCCTTGGATATTGCTCCCGGTGGCCTCAAAGCAGGTGCTTCTTTTTGAATTCCTGGCTTGAAGGCAAGTTTTAGTTCCATAAAAACATGTGTACTGCCAAACACAGACTCCTGTAGGCTGCATGCCCACATAGGGGCTACTAATAACCAATCACACCTCACATTTTGAACCCCTGTTATCTTTTTGCATGATTATGTTGCTCTCCAACTTTTTTTTTTACATTAATATGTGACTCATTGGTAAAGAAAAAAAAAAGGTTGGAGACTCCTGTACTAAGTGCCAGACTGGGGGGTGGGGGATTTTTCCCACCTAGGCTGCCACATCAGGTGGTGCACTCACCTGCTCCGGACCGCTGACCCCCTTTTCTGCCAACTTCACGAATCCCTCACCGGCCTCCCCAACTCTCCTCCATCCTCCTCACTCCTGACAAGCGCATACCTGCTTTTCTTATATTGCTCATGGTGGGGAGAGATCAGGGAGTGCAGAGTGTCAGGCTGGTGGGATTGGATCTGGGCCAGGGCCCACCGGGTTTTTACCCAGTGTCCCGTTGGCCCAGTCTAACCCTAGAAACAAAAATAAATGCAGTCAAAGTGCTTCTTAGATTTTCTTTTTGTTCCATCATGCTCAGTATATATGATCCTACATCTTGGCTTGGGAGCTGCAGCTTTCCTTAAATGCTGCAGTGCTGGGTGGGTGCAGGGTTAATGAATTATGTAAATGGGTTCTACAGTGAATAGCTTCATTGCATATTAAAGGCTTTCTGGCATGTTTGGCCTGTGCTAACAGCATGTGGGGTGATTTGGGATGATTTTTGGCCTTGATGTGGGTGATGTGGAAAAAACAAACTCCTCTTGATATTCAAATATATGTACATGGCCAATGTGCATGCATTATTGGTAATACAATAAACATTGGCTGGTTTACCTATTAAAAAAGTTGATTTTTTTTAAACATGACATTTTGAAGTTTCAAACATGACATTTTATTTAAAGGAAAGCTATACCCCCCAAATAAATACTTAAGCAACAGATCGGTAATATCATATTACGTGATATATTAAAAAATCTTACCAAACTGGAATATATATTTAAGTAAATATTGCCCTTTTACATCTCTTGCCTTGATCCACCATTTCGTGATGGTTTATGTGCTGCCTCAGAGATCACCTGACCAGAAATACTACAACTCTAGCTGTAACAGGAAGTGTGGAAGCAAAATACAGAATTCTGTCTGTTAATTGGCTCATGTCACCTAACAAGTATAGTTTGTTTGGTATGTTTGTGTGCACAGTGAATTGTATGATCCCAGGGGGCGGCCCTTATTTTTTTCAAATGGCAATTTTCTATTTATGATTACCCAATGGCACATACTACTAGGAAAGTATATTATTATGAAAATGGTTTATTTACATGAATCAGGGTTTTACATATGAGCTGTTTTATGCAATGTCTTTTTATAGAGACCTGCATTGTTTGGGGGGTATAGTTTTCCTTTAATGTAGATCAGGCTAGATCAGAACTGATGGCAATGATGTCTTGCTGCCTATGGAAGTAATTTGTCTGTGGTAAAACACAGAAGAAGTGATAACTGTTAAGCGAAAAAAATATTCAAACTAATAGGTGCAATTATCTAAAAGTGATTTTTTTTTAGAAATGGCAGAGCTGTTTAAGAGCTAAGTTTTTATCTACCCAACCAGCACCTACAAATAGAACTACTTCTTGACAATACATTTTATATACAAAACTTTTTCATTTCTTAAGTTTTGTAAGTGAGGGACTGAAGCCATAGTACTCTACAAAACTGAATTCTACAGAATCTTTAATCTTGCTATGTAAGTTTGGCTTCACACATGGATGAACAACAGAGTAATTACTAGAAGTTTATGTACATTTACAAATATAAAGCTTGGCTTAGAGGTGCTGGTAAGAAACTGAAACTTGTTTTCTGGGCAGAACTGGAATATTATCTATAGATTTCTAAGCCTTTTGAACTGATAAATTGGAAACATGTTTTGTTCTTGATTCGTTTTAAATATAAGTGAAGTATATTAGTTTTAAAATGTGTAGCAGTTAACACTGCATCAACTTCTCTGATGTGTAAATGCCAAGGTAGATTTTTGTAGTGTATTTTACATAGTATTTTTTCATCCGCACCAACTTAATTCATTTTCTGATTATTAAATAAAGCATTACAGAAGGGAAAATACTGTAAATCCCAGTGAGCATTGGGTGTGCTGTCAGTACCTTTATATAACTTGAAACCTGTTTTCCCTTATTGCTCATAATAACCTGTGGGAAATAAACCTTAAACACAATGCAATTAGAGGCTAAAACATCTTGTTAAATATTGTAGATACCATCTGCCTCCTGAGATTAAAGCTAATTCCAGATGGGTCATTTATACGCCAGCGTGGAAAAGCCAATCCACTGCTTTCCACATCCTGAGTGCATGTTCTCTGACAGACATGGGATCAGCCAGTAAGTGCATATAAACAACGTGTTTCAGCACGAAAATGCTAGAGTGTGCATTTTGGTAAAACAACCTGTCTGCCATTAGCCTAAATTACAGAACAGTTAGTATAATAAATCCCAACAAATAATTTAATCAATTAAAGGGCATAGGTAATGATACGGTGGGGGGAAATACAATTTTGTTCAACAAATGCTCATAGGAAGTCTAATTTTGTGGCTCTAAAAAATGCAAATAAGGAGAGTCCCAGCTATGTTATGTGCATGCGTGTAATTTCACACAGATGCGTAATGAACAACCTGAAAGACTTGCTCATATATCCAAATATGGTCGCCTGCAACACAAGCTCCTTCCCGGTGTGAATGCCCTTTAAAAAAAATGACATCTCCTTAAAGGAGAATTAAACTGTTTTTTTTTTTTTTTTAAAAGTATAAAGTTAGGGGCATTTCCCTGGGGGGCCTGTCTGGTGGGAAGGAAGGAAGGAAGGGGGGGGGGGTCTACGTGGGGTGGGGGGTTGGGTTTTTTTAAAAAAATTCTCCTTTGATGTAATCTTAAAGGGTGCAAGATAGCGTATTATAATAGGTAGTATAATGGAAGTGTGCTTCAAATGCATATTCAAATACAAAAATTTTTTTTATCATTATTGTAAAGTTGCTAAGCTGCTATTCCGCATCCTCTGGGGATAGTTTTCATAAACTGGCATGTCCTTTCATCACTTGAGAAAGGGCACCAAGGGTCCCAAAACATGTTGTGTCTGACAGTCTGCAATAAACATTAATCATTGCAGTTATTCTGCTTTTTGAGTGCTCTCCTCCTTCTCATCTAATGCTTTCATGTTCCTTCCTGGTTTCATTATCTTAGGTTTGTGTTTCCTGATGTAGTTCCAGGAATAGCTAAGCTGGTGCTTCCCAAACTGTGGGGCTGCCCTTTAGTTATTTCTGGAATCCCGTCTTGAAGAGAATTAGAGCAGGATTGTGAGTGAAAACATATATTTTTGTTAATATAAAGGATATCATATATCTACATTTCTGATATTGTGGGGTTTTTGTATATCCATAATCTTGTAATGAAGGAGGGGACTTCAACTGAATAACTGGGAAAAACACTGATCTAAGCTTTTTCCATGATGCTCACCCATATTTGACTGGCCGTTAGGTATGCACAAAGCTGCACATGATCTTGTACATACCCATAGATGTTGTTAAAATGGAGTGTGCCAATCTGGGAATCTTTTGGGGAGCAGGGCATTGGCAGCTGCAAAGCACAAATACTACATTATAAGTTTTATTGAACTGCACAAAACATTGAAAATATTATAATGATTGTCACATGGCATAATAATATATGATATTATATATAGGTAATATGACTAAACTTTGTTTTTTTTATTTATAAAATTCCACACATTTTTGCAGTACTGTGTCATAGACTGAAACAAATCTAAACAATGCAAGCATAAACAAACACAGACGAGGTCAGGGGACCTGGTCATGGGAGCTTACCTGTACTGCATGGGAACAAAAAGAGACATGCCATTTGTTGTGTGCTGTGCTATGCTAAGGTATTATGATATTTTATGGTTCTTTGTAACAGCCACAGACGTATCTGGGTTGTGATCCCAAGAGATTGCTAGTTAGGTATCCTTTACTTGGATTGTTCAAACTGTTTATGTACAGATTGCCATCGTTTAGGCAAAAATATACTAGCCATGCAGGATGGGGGAAGCTGGACCATGAGGGAGCGTGGTGATGATGTAAAAGGTGCAGATTATGACATTGATAGGGAGGATCTGTAACCAGAGGCGGGCCATGCCGGCCAGTCTCCCTAGGCAACCTGGCCGGTCCCGGCGCCAGCTTGATGTGTGCATGTGTGAACTGCCAGTCGGCACACATGCATGCGCGAATCGACACACGCATTCGCAGAAGCACAAATAGACCGGGAAGTTAAGGGACCAGACATGGGGTAGGCAACAGAGCAGGTACAACAGTTAAAGGGGATGTAAAGGCAACAAAATAAAATCCCATTTTACTTTCCTTAATGAAAAAGAAATCGTATCCCCAAAAATGTGTACCGTTTTTATAATAAACCTGCAGTGAAAATGACCCCTTCATTTTACTTGCTCTGACTGCTGCAAATAGGAAACGGTCCCTAACTGCTCTGCATGGAAACAATCATACTTTCAAATGGCACGGGGTGCCCCCCCACACCATACTTTCCTGACCTCAAGCAGCTTTGTTTGTTTCCCTATAAAGTAGCCAGCGATTGTGTAGAGATTTGTATGCTCAGACCCAGTGCAATCTGCACATTCTGATTATTAATCACTCTTGCTATTTGACTTGTGCTGTCTTGATATTTTATGACGATCCCTAAGCTTAACCTCCCAACAGATTCCCAGACCACACTGAGCATGTGCGTAATCTTGGTCTTACAAAAATGTTTAAAGGAACAGTAACACAAAAAAGTTAAAGTTTTTTAAAGTAATGAAAATATCATGTATTGTTACCCTGCACTGGTAAAACTGATTTGTTTGCTTCATAAACACTACTATAGTTTAAATAAACAAGCTGCTGACTAGAATGGTGAAAATTGAAAAAAGGCTATACGGTACAGGATAAATAGTTGATAACAGATAATACCATTATGTTCTACAGAGCTTATCTGCTGTGTAACCTGAGCCGTTTCTCCTTTGAATGATTGCCACCATTGCTACACAGCAGCTTATTTATATAAACAATAGTAGTGTTTATGAAGCAAACAGCAGTTTTGCCAGTGCAGGGCAACACTGCATTATATTTGTATTACTTTAAACCAAATACATTTTTTGATGTTACTGTTCCTTTAACAAAGTAACAAGATGTCACCACTCTGCGGCCAAATTTGAAAACAAATCATTTGTTTAATTAGGATTCTAGTGCAGTAAGTTCATGTTTATATTTAGTATACAAAATACAGCATTGCTAGCATTATTTTATTTTAGTCTTTAGTTCCCCTTTAATTTCAATACTGGCTTTAGCTAGTGAAATACTGGCCAGGTGGCAACTCATATGTACAGATAAAGCAGACAATACATTCTTGTGAACATTAAAAACAAATGACTTGCTCAATGAACACCTTTGTAAGCAGCACCTTCTTATACAACATGCATCGTCACTTTTCTCCCTGTATACCTGTATATTCAGACTGCATCAAAACATATTCAGTGATACATATTTCTTTCTTAGCTGTTCATTTATGCTCTGGAGAGATTCTTTTGAAAATGCATCCCTTGCATACAGCCTGTTCTTGTCCCCAATCAACTTCCCTATTGGCCATCCTGTATGTGTTGCTCAGCCTGTGGTTAAGCCATGGTGGGAGTACTCTTAAGTTTACTTATCAGCAGTTTTGACAGCTATTGTTGGCTCCCAAAGGAGGAAGAATGATCTGAAGGCACGTCTCCGTTGCAACTGTTTCAATAAAATACATTTGTTTGCCTGCCGCTTATAACAAACTGAAGCAAATAATAATATATTTCTTATAAATTAGTAGGGAGTGTTTTCTTTAGATGCCTTTCTCCAGTCACCCGTTTAATTCCATGGTATGCCATGTAAAATAGCAAGTATTTAAGTGCTGTTTATGACTTTATGAAGATGTGTGGTGGAGTGAGAAATTTTCTCATACAAGAAAAACTTTTTTAATTCAACATTTTACTCTATATTTAAGACCTTAATTAAATCTGTTTTTAATATGTTTCAAAAAAAATCCTAACCCCATAATCTAACGGAAAATAAAAAAAGTGTCATTGAATTATGACCGTATAAAGTGACTGCAGGTCGAATGCTTTAAGTCACTGAACTCCTCCTGTAGGGAGATCCTTACATCATTAAGTACTGATTATAATAGATAATATCACTTACCGCTGTTTATATAGTGAATAAAGTACCCCTATTGTAAAAAATATAGTTATTATAAGTCACTGAGGAGTTCCATGACCATATAGGTATAGGCAAGGTAATTGGTCGTAACATTTGTGTGTGTTTTTTATTTTATTCTTATGACCCTCAGTTTCTAAGCATTTCTGGATTATACCTTATGCCTCATTATTGTCTTTAAAGGAGAATTCAACTGTTTTCAAAAAAAAAATAATAATTTTATGTTTTTTATGTTAAAAATGTGTGATTGAAAGAATGTTCCAAACCAGCATTTTCTTTAATTGCATCTGGAATCCTCATTTTGTTGTGGTAGCTTATCAGCTAGCTGCAGGCATTTTTCATGTGTGGGACATAGAAACCCTCAAACCCTGCCTATGGAGAAAAGCCCTTCAGTGTAAAAAGTAGTTACACAAGATAAAATATGTATTTATTTATAATCTGTAGACTTGTGCTGAGCACTTTCAGGTGCTTACTGTGCCTGTGAACCACACTTAGATAAAATAAGTGGTTTGCATTATGAAAAGCAATCCAGCACTGGAAGCCACCGTCTAGGCCATAGCCTCCACTGACTCCATAAACTATTCAACCCTCCCCCTCTCTTTCCTATCTGTCCACTCCTACTCGTTGCTAGCCTCCACAGCACAGAGGAAATGGTCTGGAATCATGCAAATATAGTATGAATATTAATATAACAAGATTGCAATTAATACTAGCAATTTTACCCAGTTAAAATATTATCCATTTATTGCGGACTTTGACCTGTTCCAAATGTTCATTTTAGCATTGATAGCATTTAAAGGAATTGTTCAGTGTAAAAATAAGAACTGGATAAATAGATAGGCTGTGCAAAATAAAAAAAATTTCAATATAGTTAATTAGACAAACGTAATGTATAAATCCTGGAGTGACTGGATGTGTAGCATAATAGCCAGAACACTTCCTGCTTTTCAGAGCTCTTGCTTTCCACTGATTGGTTACCAGGCATTAACCAATCAGTGACTTAAGGGGAGCCAAATGGGTCATCACTGATGCTTTTGAATCTGAGCTGCATACTAAGGATCAATTGCAAAGTTACTGAACAGTTATGTCCCATGTGGTCCCCCTTAAAGGAGAATTCAACCCATTTGTAAAAAACCGAGTACCCCCCGCCCCAGTTAGACCTCCCTCCCTCCCTCCTCCCCCCAGGCTAACTGCCCCCCTGGGAAATGCCCCATACTTTATACTTACCCCTCAGTGCAGATTCTGCCAGCGGAGTTCCACGCATCCATTTTCCGGGTCTTTGGTAAGCTGACTGCGAGATCGCTAATTCCATGCATGCGCAGTTGTCGCAAACCGGCAAACTGCTCCAACTGCGCATGCACCAAAATACCGATCTCCCAGTCATCTTACTGAGGACCCGGAATATGGATGCTAGAACTCCGCTGGCAGAATCTGCACCGAGGGGTAAGTATAAAGTATGGGGCATTTCCCCGGGGGGGGGGGCAGTTAGCTTGGGGGGGAGGAGGGAGGGAGGTCTACTTTGGGTGGGGGGTACTCGGTTTTTTACAAATGGGTTGATTTCTCCTTTAAAGTCGCTGACTAACTCAGAGTTAGAGAGCTGAAAAGCAGGAAGTAGTGCTTTGTTCTGTTATGTTAGACATCCACTCACTCCAGCCTTTATACATTACATTTTTGGCTAACTGACCATGTTAGAAACATTTTTTATTTTACACAGCCTATCTACTGTATTTACACCATTTTATTTTTACACTTAACTGTTCGGATAGAGCTCTGAATCTATCTGATGTCAGACAAAACTTCTTTGTTTATCTTTGTTTTGCTGCAGCAAGTACTGAATCCATATTTAAAATAAGGGCTAGGGTTTGGAACCAAAGAGACAGGGACGTATTTATATTAAGGCTCCAGAGGGCCTGTGCCTAGGGCTGCGCGGATTTGGGGACTTAAGGGGCGTGTTTATGTCAGTTGCCTAGGGCAGCATCGGAACTAAATACAGCCCTGCAAACAGAGAGTCTGGGGTTTGAGGACCTAAACATTTCATTATGTGACCAGTAGAGATGGGTGAATCGAACCTGTTTCGCATTGTCCCAAACACATTGAAGTCAATGTGCAACTTATTTTTAACGTGCATTAGTGTCTATAGCTTTTTTTTTTTTTGCTCATCCCTTAGCCTCAGATTGGGCATCTGATTTAGGGCAACAATCCATTTTCCATTCTTTGTCAAGGACCAGCATAGTTACCTACAAAAGTCCAAGGTAGGAATGCAGTGCAGTGGAGTACATCACATCTGACAGGGGTTTAGTAGAGTTGCATGTTTCTGTGCCTGGCCTTACTAAGTGATGTTTGCAAAATTCTATATGCAAGAGACTAAAAGGCTTTAATTGCAGTTGTGGAGAAATCAATTTGCCTGCTCCAGCTTGAATCAATGCTACTGTATTCACTTGTGTTTATAATAAGCACCTTGTATTTGCTGCTCTTTTAATTTGCTTGTTAGGGAACAGCCATGTCCCCTAGGACAACTTACACAACAATGGTGTTTTCTAGAGTTCTTTTCCATGAGTTATTTTTATGATTTAGCTGTTCTGTAACAGTGTTAAATTGAGACATATTCACACACAAAATATATTTGTATGAAATAGATTAAAAAGTGTAAACCTGTAAGGAGTCGTCTTCAAGCTGCCTGACTGCTGTGAAAACACTAGGTTTTTATATGGTTACATGCATTGATTGATTTTTTTGTTGCTCTCAATTATGTTCCCTAACACCCCAACTGGTCTTTATTTAAGTATAGATGGCATAGAAAATGTTTCACTCTTAAGATTACTGATTATTTGTACAAATGATGCAAATATATGCAAATTAAGAGTATAAATATATTGACTTACTGTATACAGGGCAGCATATACAGTTACACTTCATGTTGAATTATATTATGCTACCCATACATTTGTACACTTAGGTTTTCTTTTTAAAATTTAGCAACATTTTTCAGATGTTTCTGTACCTGATGGACTGGCACACTTAGGGGCCGATTCACTAAGCTCGAGTGAAGGATTCGAATGAAAAATACTTCGAATTTCGAAGTATTTTTTGGGTACTTCGACCATCGAATGGGCTACTTCGACCTTCGACTACGACCTTCAACTTCGATTCGAACGAAAAATCGTTCGACTATTTGACCATTCGATAGTCGAAGTACTTTCCCTTTAAAAAAAACTTCGACCCCCTACTTCGGCAGATAAAACCTACCGAAGTCAATGTTAGCCTATGGGGAAGGTCCCCATAGGCTTGCTAAACTTTTTTTGATCGAAGGATTTTCCTTCGATCGTTGGATTAAAATCCTTCGAATCCTTCGATCGATTGAACGAACGTTTAGCGCTAAATCCTTCGACTTCGATATTCGAAGTCGAAGGATTTCAATTCGAGGGTCGAATTTCGAAGTATTTTTTACTTCGAAATTCGACCCTTAGTGAATCTGCCCCTTAGTATTACCTTAGATGTTTGTGGAAGTACTGTCATGTTACAAAATCTGCAGAACTGTTATATAAACAAATACATTACTTAAATTACATATTAATAGAGATTTTGGCACGTTACTGAGAGGAAGCACCTGGATGGTATTTAGTAGTGTAGATTATGGCTTCTGGAGTTCTGATTTCAAGCTTCTTTTTCCTTTAGTGTAATGTTTCAGTAACATGCAGATTGTCAAGGTCACTTGGGTACTTAAGTTGCCCAGTGTGGCCCAATCTAATATAACAAGCTCCCCTCAGCAGCTGACTGAATCTGAAGTTTTTTCATCATTCCCTGGCTCAGGTATGGGACAGATTATTAACAACAGTTCAGTTTCAGGATATTAAAGCTAATAAGTCAATATATGTTATGGTTGTTATAAATGCTGGTTGGAAAATGTCTGTTTTCAGGTGGTTTAATAGGGACGATAAGATAAATATCTTGCAAAATTTGCCATCAGGTCTAACCTTAAAGGGAATGTCAACCCAAAAATAAATATTTTTGCATAATAACAGAAAACATAATTTTAAGCAACTTTGCAATATACGTGTGTTACAAATTGTCTATGTTTTTTTTAAGTTATATGTTTATGTATTGCTGCTTTCAATATTTATAAATGTATATTGGAAAGTTGCTTGAAATTATGTTTTCTTTCATTAGACAAATTTTTATTTTGTGGTTGACTTGCTCTTTAAAGAATCCTTTCCTTTATTACTGGACATGCCACTTATTGAGAACTGCTAAGCCCCTGCATCTGTGCTTGGCAACAATCCGGTTTCACAGATTGAAAATAGAAAATGTTTTGCAATTTTGTTCTCCCCTCGCTCAGCGCTAGAGTTGTCTCCTTCCTGTTTAGATGACATTTAAAACAAGGTTGTAGTGTGAAGCTTTTCTGATGGGCCAGAGACTGGCTATAACCATTTCATGCCCTCAAAGTGTTCCACTAAATGTTTTGCAACAGTTTTGGAAGAAGCACAATTAAAACAAAATTTTACGATTTCTTGAAATTAACTGTTTCCCTAGGGTCCCTAGATTGTTGTGAGATGCTATCTGCATTCCACTCTTTTAATCACTTTAACCTTTAAATTACCAGCATGGTCAGCAACAATATATACTATAAAATGATTAAACATTTGCAAAAGTACATTAAACGATATGGATACTTTACTGGCTTGTATTTCTATATGTAAAGGGGGCTTTTTGGTTTATAAGGTGGAGCATTTAACCTTAAGTTCCTATTTTTTTTTCCTGTGTGTCGTGCACACATAAAAAAACTATGACTGTTATAAAGCCATATAGAGAAACACAATGCCCAGTATATTCATGGTTTGTTAGGAAGGAAATTCGCTATGTTCACATCCTGTCTATTCACTTGCTTCACAGACAATGCAAAGACTTAAAAAGCATTATTTCATGGTAGTGTTAAAGGCTCTAGAGCAAATTTATCAAAGACAGAGTTCTCCCCAAAGAACATTTCTCAGTATTTTATAAAGAATTTTGCCCAGTAGTATCTATTCAGCTGTTGATAATCTTGACGTAAAGCATTTTTCATGAAGTTTTCTTTTTAAGCCTTTACACTACTTTGTAATTCACAGTTGGCAGTTTTCTTTAGTTTTGAGTAATTTATGTTGGCCTTATATGTGCCTATATTAGCTGCTGATTTGGCCTCTCCAGACCAAGACAGTAGCCTGTTGGGGCCCCACAACCAAAAAGCAGGCAAGATATATCCATCAAGCAGGTTTAAAGTCCCTTTGTGTGAGAACTGTGTTTGCCAATTGCTGCGGCCTTCTCCTAATAGCTCTTTACAGGCCCACATCATTCCTTTATTCAGAACTATTTTGCTATTTTAATTATTTGTATACTTGCTTAGAGAGAATTATCTTGACACAGCTTTCATCTCCTTTTGTGCTTTATGACATTTGTGTCACAAATGTCCTTCTTTACATTGGCAGACCCTTTTGGTCTGAGAATCGTAGTATAGTAGTAAAGGCTGTTTTACCTGAAATCTGGAAATGTAGACTGAACATCTCCCAGCACTTTGTATCAACCATGGGAACCATGTAGATTCTTTGTTAGCAGTTGAGTCAATAAAGGCTTCTGGATGCTACAACCTCATCGGTTTTCATAGACTTTTCCCTGATCCCTGATGTTTTCTTTTCCATCTTGTATCAAAAGCAGTGGCAGTTTGGCAGACCAGCAGCTGTTGGCCCTTATTGTGCCATCATAAGCTATTTATGTAGATATAAATGACAACATTAATTGTATGTAATAATTCTAAACACCATTCTAAACATTCATTAAAATAGGTTTTAAAACTGTTTGTAAAGGTTTTTTTAGTTCTTTAAAGGGGACCCGTCACCTTAAGAAATAATTCCAATTTCATTTGTATTGTGTTTGTCAATCAAAATAAAGTTTACTTACAATATATAAATTATTTAAAACTTGTTTCCATCAGTCTTGAAATTACACAATCATAGCAAACAGGCAGCCGCCATTTTATCAACACTGTTATTAAGGCCACAATCTTGTTTATTTTTGCCTAAATAGAGGACTAAATGGACATGCACTGGCTACACAATTAAATGGTGAGGAGGGAGGAGGAATGTGAGGCAGGAAGTTAAATCTAGGAAGTGCAGAATTAAAAGAGAAAGTAATTGCCTGTCCCGCCTCTATTCATGAGACATAGAGGTGGGGCAGGCAATGTAAGATTGATACCTACGATTTTTAAATACCTTTTATAAAAGGTATGGTTTATTTAATACAAAAAGAATTTGGGTTTCATGTTTAATTTGAAAAGAGCTTTTATTATACAGCTTTTCATGTCTGAGGGACAGGTCCCCTTTAAGCTATCGACTTCAAAAGTTTACTTCCTTGTAATCTATCCCTCAAACAGCTTTGATTATTCCCAAATGTACTTTTTTTTTTGGGCAGCATGATCCACCTTTATCATTAAATTTAGAAAATGATACATGTATGGGATCTGTTATCCAGAATGCTTGGAACCTGGGGGTTTCCGGATAAGGGGTCTTTCCATAATTTGGATCTTCATGTCCTAAGTCTACTAGAAAATTATGTAAACATAAAATAAATCCGATAGGCTGGTTTTGCTTCCAATAAGGATTAATTATATCTTAGTTGGGATCACATACAAGGTACTGTTTTATACAGAGAAATAATTTTTTTAAATAATTTAAAAAAATTTGGATTATTTTATTATAATGCAGTCTATGGGAGACCGACTTTCTGTAATTCAGAGCTTTCTGGATAACGGATTTCCGGATAACAGATCCCATACCTGTATATACCTGGAAAGTTGCACGTGTGGGTACAGTACACATACGTATGTAATCAACTGCAGCATTTTATAAACATTCATTGCCTGAAACCAGATTGCACATGTTATGCCTCTGCAGAATACTTCTCTTATGGGGTTTGTGTAATAAAAGGCACTACGTTTTCCCAGGAGCAGTAACCCATAGCAACCAACCAGCAGGTATAATTTACTGGTCACCTGTAAATTATCTTATTGTTTGCTGTAAGTTACTGCTCCTGGGCAAGCTTGGTGCTTTTTTTTTTACATGTGGGGGTTAGTGTATAGTTGAGCCTGTGCAAGTGGCTAACCCTATTAGGATTAACATCCCTGATATGTTTTTATTGCTCTAACATTTCATTTGGCCATCTGACTGCATATTCGTTCTCAAGCTGCAAGCATAATAATATAAACTACAACAGTAAAATGGTGATGTTATTTGTCCTGTGGTAAAACATTACACTTGTTGAAGAACTGGTTAGGAACTATTACTCTCCAATAAAAGCTGCGCTTTGGCAATCCTCTTTTGACTGTACTTTTACTATGTGGCATAGGGCATTCTTGTACAACTGGTATTCCAGTTCGTAATGACTTAAGCTTGGGTGTTTTTATGGTTTTCAAACTGCTTGACTTTTATTCTGCTACTCTTCAACTTAGTTTTAAATTTGCTTATTCTATTAAAGGGAAACTGATGCTATTAAATACAATCCACTCCACCAATCCACTCCACAATAATCAGCCTCCAACACAACTTTGGAGGCTGATTTAGCAAATTTCAAGTTACAGGGGGTAAAGAATAGACAAAATGTGAGTAACTTTTTGAATGTTTTCCTGAGCAATAGAGCATTTAAAAAAAAACAGCTTGAACTGAACAGTTGAGTTCACAGTATTTCGTGGAAACAAGTTTTACTGAAAAACTTTATTTATATTACCAGTTTACTAAAACGTTGGTTGAGAATATTCCCACTGACATCTATACAACCTTCCGCACTTTGAATTAAAGCAAGGGTTTTCCTGCAAATCAAGCCTTGTGTGCTGGTATCTTTGTTTCATTGCCAAATCTTGAGGTTGCCGTATCCTCTACTACTGAGCACCAGGCTGTTCTCTCTAGGGGTTGCCGTGGGTGTGCGCAGGGCCGGAACTAGGGGTAGGCAGAAGAGGCACGTGCCTAGGGGGCAAAGCTTGGGGGGCGCCAGGCACATACCTCATTTGCGGCCTACCCTTAGCTTCCGTGCAACAGCAGTGGCAGGCAGGGCCGGACTGGGAGTAAAAAGCAGCCCGGGCAAACAAATCAAAGCAGCCCACATGTAAACACTCAATGGACTTTTTATTCAGCAGTTCTCCATTTGCAGTTTTAGCAATCTGGTTGCTATGGTCCACATTACCCTAGCAACCAGACACTGTTTTGAATAAGAGTCTGGAATATGAATAGGAGAGAAGCAGAATAGAACAATATAAGGCATAGGCAAGACAACAAATAGCCAGAATAAAAAAATAAGGCATAAAACAAAAAATTTTATAAAATAAAAACTGTAACTAATTATTGTGCAATAACAGGTGGAGGTGTGAGGGAAGTACCAGACCAGAAAATATCATCAGACAATTAACATGCTATGCTGTATATTATCCATGAATTATGAATGATTCATGGATATTACAGCAGTAGAAAGTCATGTTACAGGGGGTGAGGTAAGGAGAGGAGTCTCTGACTGAGTCTTTGACCCTAACTTACTACTGGAAGATATTATGGAGGCCCAGAGCTGGAAGGAGGCTTGGGTGCAGCAGGTGCTGACTGGAGAAAAAGAGGAGTCGACCGAATGCCGAATAGCCTATCCAAAGACATGGTGGTGGATGCTGCAGCCAGCCAGGCTAGTATGAGACAGTGGCAGTTCGACCGGCGAGCAGCTGGTGCCTGATGGTGCGGTACACTTTCTTTGACCGGTCCTTCCTGACTGAGCGCGCCTGGGGGAGGCTGGTACTGGTAACGCATGGGGCCTGCATCGCATCATCACTGGTCAAATCCTGCGCACGTGTGCGCAGCACAAGCACGTATATATGAGAATGGACTGTTCCATGTGAAAAATTAAAGAGGGGGACACTGCTTCGAGCAAGTAGGTGGAGGATTATTATTGCAGGGCAGCGCTGCAGTCGGGTGCGGGGCCCCCAGTGGCATGAGTTTCTTATGATCAGGAGCGGCCCACATGAACACAATATAGATGCGGCCCCTCGGGCATTTGCCCGAACGGACAGGTTACCAGTCCGGGCCTGGTGGCAGGCCACCCACGGTGACAAGCATGGCCAAGAAGTACCTCATTTGCCACCTATCCATAGTCCAGGAAAATGTTTCCTGTTTTCCCATCCTTGGTTGTGCATGCACGCCATCAGTAGCGTCCGTGCAACCATGGTGGAGCAAGCGTCCACTGTAACGAGCATGGCCGTGCGCATCCTCTGTTGCACACAGCCGCAGCTGGGGGCGAAGTGGCCGGCTGGGTTGCCTGGGGCACTCAGTCGGACTGGCCCGGCACTGGGTGTGCGTCTGCTCTACCCAATTCTAGAATCTATACAACCTTGCCAGCTTTTACTTGCCAAGTTTTTTCTGATGACCTTTTTCTTAAATAAATTTTGGCTATTCTAGGTTTCATAAAATACGTAGATGTTTTCTTGGTTCCCCCTTTTTTGCAGCATTTTTCTTGAATTGTGGGGAAAAAAAAGCCAACTCGATATTTTATAAATCTGCCCCATAGTGTATGCTTAATGTGTTTGTCACACGTAGGTTTTATCATTTACAGCTTTTTATATATAAATAGTTTATTAGTGTACTTCCCCAACCTTATCAGAAAATATTTTACTGGTTGCTTCAGTTGGGGAACTTGAGCAATAATTTTGACTGCAAAATTAAAGATTTTCAGAAAAAATGAAACTAAGAAAAGAGTTGCTAAATATCTGGTATAACATTGACTGCATCAGTTTAAGGTGAACAGCCCTGTACAGAGAGAGTTTATGTTCTAATTTGGAGGATTAATCCTTTCACTTTTGTGTCTTCTAATGATTTAAAGCATAGCCACTGTAATCCGCTTTTCTTGTATTCTGCCAATTAGGGGTTTCTATTTTTAACATGAAAGTCTGATGTTAGAGGTTAGCAGCCATGATTCACACAAAGATAGATCAATGTGATTCCCACTCCTGACTCTACATTTATTCCACATCCATATAGCTTTTGTTAGAAGAAAATACAATTGGGCAATTTTTTTTGCATTTTAGCCTATTCAGTATCTGAAGGTGACATTAAACTGCTCAGGAAAGATTTTTGAACCCACATTATTTTTCAATTTTATGCTATAGAGTAACTACAGTATCTAAATTTGTCAACAATCTTATTTGTGCTGGCAACTACGGTTGGATGAACATTTCATTCATATTAAATAATAGGCGACAAATCTCCTTCGTGACGACTAATCTCCCTGATCTGCCTTCCCCTGCCTTCCGCTGGCTAAAATGTAGATCGCCTGGGGGCAGGCACACGGAGCGCTTCATTTTCCAAAGTCGACCGAAGTTTCCTGGTGAGGCAATTATGGCCGACTTCGGAAAAAGAAGCGATCCGTGTGCCTGCCCCCGGGCGATTTACATTTTAGCCTGCGGAAGGCAGGGAAAGGCAGAGCGGGGTGATTAGTCGCCGCGCTGAAGAGGAGATTTGTCGCCTGGCGACTAATCTCCCCGAATCTTCCCATGTGGCCAGACCCTTATATGCAACATAACTTCTGGGCCCCATCTTTTAATATCTTTTTCAATGGTTGCCTAAATATAATAATGTGCAATTACCATACCCTTCTGCTGCTTTTTATTTTCTCTAATAATTAAGGTCACATCTTCTTTTTGGTTATTTATATTTGGAAATCAGGCATGCGATTTGGCTATATGTGTAATTATTTAATGCTCTGAATCACTTAGAGACATGCCTTGGTGTATGTAGTTCTGTTTAGGTTTGTTTTGTTAATGACGTTATAAATGACCTTCAGACTAACCACTTGCAGAATTTGAGAGAAAAACAGTTGGACTTATCTAATGGAAATGGAAACACAGAATTGGAAATGTAAACTAATAAAAGAAGTACAGTACTTGTGTTTTGTCTAAAATGGGATTTTGAATCAAGCTGCATACTCCCTTAAATATTCTGAAGTACAGGTATGGAATCCGTTATCGGAAACCTATAGAAAGTTCCGAAAGGCCATCTTTCATAGTCTTCATTGTATCCAACTAATCCAAATTTTTAAACATGATTCCATTTTTTATCCGAAAAGCACTAGGTCCTGAGCATTCTGGATAACAGGTGCCATACCAAAATGGCTTTATATTAAGGTACTATAATGACATATACTGTAATGTGTTATTCTGTTATACTCTGCAGAATAATGCCATTGGGCCTCAGGAATTTCAGAATACTATACTGTAGTCTGCTCTGTGTGTTGATAGGTTGATGCTATGTCGCTGATGCTATGGCTGTGTACACACATTCAGGGGACATGTGTTATTAACCATATATTCTATATTAAGAGACATACACGATAAGTGAACCGCCCAATATTGTAGGCCATTATTTTAGGCAATAATGTGTTATATATGGTGTTGGTTTTACTTTTGGCTAAAAATAAATATCTTTAAAAATGTCCCCTTTATCGGAGCTCCCCATAGATCTGCTACAGTTGCTGTCTGAGTTCAAATTAGGATTAGGCATGTCCTAAAAAGTCCCTGCCAGAAGCACAGTAGGGGGGGAATAGCCAATCATAGCCCAGCAGTCACACAAGCAAAGACCAATTTCAGTTCTCTTGTCAGGTCAGCCTAGCTGCCGATTGGTTCCTGTCCTACAGTGCAATGTGCTGAGCGCCGCCGGGTCCCCTGCACAATCTGGGAATGGAGGCAGCAAGAAATGAAACAGACTGGTGGGGTCTTTATAGACATTTTCAGGAAAACAACCTGAAACACTACTTTCCTTATGTATTTAAAAGAGTATAATGCACTGGCAAGTTTTTGTTTTTCTCACAATATGTCTCCTTAAAAGGGGTCCTGCAACCAAAATTGTTATTCTAAGCAACTCTCTATTTTTCAGTAATTAAACATTTGCAACACTTTTAAACTTTTTTGTAATTGCAATTGCAGTTGAAAGCAGAGTATTGTTTTGTACTTTTTTATCTTTAAAATGACTGAAAGTGTTCACTGTGTTTTTTGCTACGTTACTTTCTACACCATGGAGAGGTTGGTTCATTAGGAATAACATGACTTCATACTTAATTTGTTTCTCAGTGCTTTGAACAATCGGCCCTGGTCACATTCTAGCAGAATCCCTTTGCAACTTGAACACATTTGTTCATACACTTGTCAGTTGGATACTGTGAAGCAGGCTGAAACAATAGCAATCAGCATTGTATCCCCCATTGCACAATCCTGCAGCAGTAAAGGTGGCCATGCATGAGGCGAGGTTGCCAAACAGGCAGATTTTTCCACCAATGGCAAGGCGATATCAGGTTAATCTGATTGATCGGCCCTTGGGCCAAACTATTGGATTATAATGAAGGAAATGGGCTCCGACTGGATGAGGACTGCATAAAATAGCCAATGCAGTTCTCAATCACATAGAAAAATCAAACCTCCCTGGCCAATTTATGCCTAGAGATCGATCAGGGAGACCCGTCGGAAGCCCCTATACACAGGCAGATAAAATGCAAAATCTATCGGCAGCTTTAATCTGCCCATGTATGGCCACCTTAAGTATGATGTCAAGTTTCTGTTTAACCTACTATAGCACGCTAATTTATTCTCCAGCCTGCAACGTCTCTAAAATGCAATATAATTTAGGCTTTCCTTTCCTCTGCCAGAGGCCTCTCTTCTTTCATGGTGCAATGCTGTTTTCTGGAGAGATGAGCACTATCCTGTACTTCAGTGAAGTTCCATGACAATAGTGTTCATGCCCTGAGAGAAACATGGTACTTTCACTTTGAAAATTGAGGACACAGAACATCAGCAGGTCATGATTGTGACACTGCACTGGGCAAGGGAAAACACTGCACCATTTCTCAGCAGGGGGGGTGAGAGAATTAATCCCATGGTTTGATGTCTGACAGAAGAAAATAGTTTTAATAATTTTGTGCTGTTTCATGTGTTATATTATATATTTATGCTGCAGTTCCTTAAAGGAACAGTAACATCAAACAATGAAATTGTTTTAAAGTACTAAAAATATAATGCAGTGTTGCCCTGCACTGGTAAATTGTTGTGTTTACTTCAGAAACACTTATTATTGTTTATATAAATAAGATGCTGTGTAACAATGGGGGCAGCCATTCAAAGGAGAAGTGGCTCAGGTTACACAGCAGATAGCAGATAAGCTCTGTTATCCACTAACCTGTGCCAAATAGTCTTTTTTTTTTAAATTTCTACCATTGCTACACAAGCAGTTTGTTGATATGAACTATAGTAGTGTTTCTGAAGCAGACAGGTAAATTTTACCAGTGCATGGAACAACAGTACATGATATTTTCATTACTTTAAGATACTTTCTAATTTTGGTATTACTGTTCCTTTAAGTTTGTTGTCTCATTTAACTTTTGTCTGCAAATCCTTTTTCATCACCTTTGGCTGGGTGCCAGTCCAATGTGAGCCAATTCATGTGGTTTGGCGACAGTTGAGTTCTACAGTTTAAAGTTGTTCTCTGCTGGAAATTATTTGAATGTCTCCTGTCAATTATTTATAAAGAAAATGCAACCTTATCTTTCTTGCAACAAAGCAAATAGGTGTGTGTTGTTAAAAAAAATATATTGGTAAATCAGGGGCCATATAATTATGAACGTATTTCTTTGGCATAGCTCCCATTAATAGCTAATTAAAGGGGCATGGCTTTTTGTGCAATATCATAAGACCACTCCTGTATTTTGCTTGGATTTGTACATAGAACATTTACTATAGGGTAACCACAACATGACATAGGATCATACTAAAAAATTATACTTTGTTTCTTCTAGTACCCATAGGTGTAACCCAGAGGGTTCATGAATGCTACAGGTTACCTCAGACCTTAAGCAGATTGGATAGATTGAGTGAAATGAGTTGCAGGATAGTGCTCCAGAGAAGTGCAAGATTTCAAATACACACATTGCTATGTTCATTTTAAATGTGTGGGTAACCTTATTTTCAACATTTCAATGGGCAGTACACTTATTTAACATGAGTTCAACAAATGTGGCCTGTGCTGAACATACTTTATGACTAGTGTTTTAATTTATAAAAAAAAAAGAAAAAAAAAGAATGGCTTTTGTTTATTGTTCTAGGGCACAGAGCATAATGTTAATTTGAAAGTACAGGTATGTGACTTGTTATCCAGAATGCTAAGAACCTGGCGTTTTCCAGATAATGGATCTTTCCATAATTTGGATCTTCATACCTTTATAGTCTATTAGAAAATCATTTAAATGTTAAATGAATCCAATAGGCTGGTTTTGCTTCCAATAAGGATTAATTATATCTTAATTTGGATCAAGTACAAGGTACTGTTTTATTATTACAGAGAAAAAGGAAATTGTTATTTTTAAAATATGGATTATTTGGATAAAATGGAGTCTATGGGAGATGGTCTTTCTGTAATTTGGATCTTTTTTGATAATGGATCCCGTACCTGTACTTTCTTTTTACAGCATCCTAGCTTCAGTTCTGCAAGTGCACAGATAAACCCCTTGCATAGGTTTGCCACCTGTCTGGTTAAAATAATGGTTGATCCCAATGTTGTTTATAGGGAAAAAAGATAAATATATAGCAAGGCCGGTATTTTTTTTCCAGAAAAGGTGGCAACCCTACCCCTGCTTAATGACAATCTGTCCCTGTGCTTGAATTAGCGCTCTTCTGAGCCTGTACCCAGAGCTACTGTGTTTGGGACTGGGTGTAGGCACAAGGAGTGGATTTTGTTGCGGAAAAGCATACTCTTGCTTTTTTGTGCCGAAATCTGCATTGTGTGCCTGCACCCAAACCGACACATCGGCTCTGGGTGCAGACATGGAAGACTGCTGATACATGCGTCGGGACTGATTTAAACATAGACAGAAATCAACCCAATGTGGCTGTAGCCTACATTCAAGGCACTTTAGACCCAGTGCTATTAGTTTTACAACCCATGTCACTTAAAAGGGTAAACAGAATCTGCTGGATACAGTCAGTGGTAACGCAAAACCTGTGCGTGTATTTGGGTGGTGCTCAATCTGGAAACCTTGCTGCAAACCTTAGTTTCAGTAATCCGTATATAGTAGACAATCAGATGGCACACACTCTGTCAAATGTGCATAAAACGTTGTAGTTTATCGAGATCCACACATAACATTTCTGCTGGATACAGGGTGAGGGAGGGGAATTTAGTAAGGGTGAAAATAAAACAATGATCTTTTGGTGCTTTAGAAGAGAGAATATGTATTTTTTTGACAATTAAATGAATAGGAAATTTCACAAAAGCTCATGCTGAGCCAAGGTATACTGTCCCTTTAAGAAAGCTATTTAAAAATTGCTTTTTTACTGGGCTACTATACCAACATTTTTATAGCTTTCAATCCGGCAAATTTCATTGGTCATTTTCAGTTCATGTGAATTTTGAAAAAAATACAACATGCAGCGAAACACAGCTCTGTGAGAGTCTATTTAGCTCAGTGCTGATCACAGCATAGATAAAGTGAAGCCTGAATATCTATAATCAACAATACCACAAAAATTATAGCACTGTACACTCTGTTTGCCAGTCCTGCACTGGTTTCAATCAAATGGGAAAATTGCAGCTCAAACAGAAAAGTAGTGCATAGAAACATGTTTAATTTGGATAAAATGTTTTTTTGTAAAAATCAGCACCTATATTATGTTTTTTAAGTTGCTTACTGTATTGTAGCATTGCAAATTGTGTCTCTTATGTTTAGTGTTTTGATACTATAAGTTCATTGAAACTGTGTTTGCCTTTTTGGTGTTTGCTCTGGTTAAATGTAGTAATTATCTCCTTATTAATTCCTATTGAATTTTACATTGTACCGTTTTGTTTTGGATTATGGAAATATTTTACTAAAAACTCTTTCTGACTCTTTGAATTCATTGTAGGTAATCCACAATCTATTATGAGCTATTACTCAATATTAAATACTGCTTTTGAAAGCAGTTTAACATATTAAGGACAATTTAAGGAAAATTATATGACTTTGTTAGTAATGTGAGCACCTATTTCAAAAATTGCATTTGGTGTATTATATTACAAGCAATAAATAATTTCTGTTAACGGTGTATATGGAGAAATAATTTGATGTACATTTTGCCTTTTTTTTTGCTGTGTATAGTCACTGTGCTGTAGGAGGTTTAGGCATTAGCCTTACCTCGTTAGGGAATTGAGAAGATAAATGGCATAATTACCAAGCCCTAGAGAAGGGCATTAGTTATTGTAAGAATTTTTATTTATTCTATATCGTTCATTCTTTTTTTCCTTTTTTTTTATAGTATTCGAAGTGTTATGCAGAAGTACCTTGAGGAGAGAGGTGAACTTGCCTTTGACAAGATATTTAATCAGAAGATCGGTGAGTGTCTTTTATTATGAGACTTTTTGTTATAATTAAGTAAAGGTTTTGTGTATCAAAACAATTGCAACCTCTTTCACTTCACAGACTCATTTAATTCTTTTTATTACATTCTTTGGGATATTTCCATGTTTTTTAGACCTTTTTTTGGGTCGTCGTATGATTCATAGTCAGCAAATCAAACAATGACTCTTGATTCTTGCCTTGAGAGTTCTTGGAATTTAAACACTGTGACATTTTTAGTAGCACTGGAAAATTCTTTGGCTTAACTGTTTTTTTTATGTACACTGACAAGAGAAATAATATCTGACTTTGTTTGTTCTTCCTAATATTGGTTACTGAAGCCACAGGGAAGGTTCTACATGCAAACTGTAATAGAATGAGAGCCTACAAGCTGAGGACTGTGATGGCATACTGTGTACTATAAACATACCCTGTTATATGGGTTATTTTAATACAAGGCATGTGAAACAGAGGGTTAAATTCAGAGAAATGCAGTAAGGGCTGCAATAATTCTAAAATGGGGTGGGTGGCTGCATTCATACTGGAGAGGGTTTATAATAATAACTAGCAGTTTACGAACACCTCGCTTTTGTAGAGATTATTATAAACTATTAAGTTTGCAGTGACTGAAATGTGTGCTTTCATCTCACCATATTTAATGGCAGTTTAAAATGCAAAAATTGATTATGATGATTATAATAACATAGCCTAACTGCTCCATCCACCATCTCACACTCCATCCACCATCTCATACTCACTGGAAGCACAGTCCAGCTGGCTTTGTAAAAATTCTTTGAGGGCAAGAGAGGTGAGGCAAATGTTTGTTTATTTTTCAACCTGGTACATTTTTCCCCCAGCCCATTAGATTTTTTTTCCTGAGGAGAGCATTGACTGACCCAAGGTATTTGTAATACAAAAACCCTTATTCATCTGAACGTCAATATAATATGGCAGGCAGTGGAGTTTGTTTGCTCTCACTGAAGTAGACATGATGCTCAGCTGGACCAACCGCATTGAGAGCAGATAAATGAGAAAATGGCGATGCCACAGGAGAAAACACAATTTTTTTTAAAATAGTCATGCTGGTGAGCCCCCTGCCAACAAGTCTTAAGCATAAGTTTGAAACATGTAACACATATCTATAAATATCTACATTATTGTAATTTTTTTCTATCATAACATTGTTCTTATTCTATCACCTTTCAATACATTTTTAGTTGCCACCTAAAGCCACTTTTGACCTGATCAGCAGGATTATTGGTATATATTTTGACAAAGGCATTGGTTTCCTTTATAGGTTTCTGACTGGCGCCTGGCCAGATATTTCTTGGACTGTTTAATTGATCCCCCCAGCGTAAGAACCACTTTGACAGGTGGAAATGTACTTCTGATTGGATTGTATAGTCTTCTCATGTAATCCCAAGAGCCAAATAATCAGATTAGCCTGATTTGGCAAACTACTTTAGTGTCTTTGATGGGGTTGTTTGTAATCCTTAATGATCAACTTGATCTAAGTGTTTTGTGGTCAGTTTCCATTTCCTGAAAGGGGTTGTTCACCTTTAAACAGCTTGTTTTTTTTTTTAGATAGATCACCGGAAATAAAGACTTTTTCCAATTACTTTCTATTTTCTCTGTGTCACTGTTTTTCTAATATTGAATTGGAAAGTGTAATTTTTCACCTTCTAAGGCATCTCTGGGGGGGGGGTTGCCGACCCTGTAAACTGCTCTAAATTTATACATTTAGTTGATACATTTCTTATGTTTGTCCCTGCTGAGCAGAATCTCTGGGTTTCATTACAGTTGTTAGAATTGATACAATAGTTGCCAATACTCCAGAGATGCTGCTGAGAAATGTTGTAAACATTGTAACACTAAATGTTGTAAAATTGTAACAGTTTAGAGTTTGCGCCTGAATTACTGAGCTGCCAGACTCAAACAAACACAGGGACATTCAACTTTAAACTTAGATTTTGAAAAAAACGTAAAAAAGAAACAACGGAAAGTAATTGAAAAAAGTCTTTATATCTGGGGAACAATATGAAAACTGAACTGAAAAAAGTGTTTGGTAGGTGAACTTTCCCTTTAAAGGAAACTTAGGGGAGAAAATGTCAAAATATGTAACTGGAATTTGACTTATCTGTATTGTCATCCTGCTTGGATTGGAAGTGTAATTCATACATCAGAATAGTCTGTTTTTTTAGGAATATATGAATCAACCTAAGTAGCAGCTAAGGCAAACAAAGCTGTGAAACCCAAACTTTAGCATAGAAAATACTTTTCTAGCCATAATCCTAATATAAAATTGCTATTTTATGTACTTAGGGCCGCTTTAAAAGCTTTGTCTTTTGCTCCCACACTACTTCCTGTTCCTGAGCTGCAGTTTTTCTGGTGAGGTGATCTATGAGGCAGCACAGAGAACATTATAGATTGGAGGCTCAAGGGAAAAGATGTAAAAGGGCAATACTGTATTTACTAATATCTATATTCCAGATTGGTAAGGTTCTTTATGACGCCACTTAATATATGTGTGTACCATAGTAAACAACAATTTACTGTAGAAGATAGGTATTATTTGATTAATTAATTATGATTAATTGATTTCAGAGCAGTTTTCCCCTCCACTACTTTGCAAAGCTTTGGTACTCAATATCCTCTTTGAATCATCTCTGCGTTTGCATCTTCAGTGCATCAACTATGTTCTCTCGTAACGTTATTATGTGAAATTAGCTAGCATTTGCTCAGACTCCTAAGTGTGAAACTGAAAGGGCTGAGTATTGAAACCAAAGAAATAACAAACTGAAAGAGCATTCTTTCCGACTTGCCAGATGTAAAGAGAGGGGCAAAGTTCAACTTATTTACTGTGCACTTCAATATAGATAGATATAAATAGAATATGGAAAATTAGCTTGTTTTCTCTCTCACTGCTAATAGTAATTATAAGTATCATGAATCAATTAAATGTGTGTGTGTATGTGTATATATATACTAAGCAGCCTAACAGCAGCTTAGTAGCTATATTAAATTTAATGGCTCATAGGTTTGCTTTCTGCAGCTTTTATTAGTTGTCTGAAAACCTACCACCAAAGTATGTTGAGCCTGTGTCTAGGGAGGCACAGTTTTGGGGGCAGCCCTCGAAGTGCCTATTTTTTATGTTTTTGTTTTTTATAAACCCCCCCTCCACCATGGATTTCCATAGGAAATCGGTTGATGGAGCTGAGGGGTAGGGGGGCAGAGGAAGCATGCGTAAGTGACGTCACATGCACGGCGCACTGATGTCACTTTCGCATAATATGTCACGTGGCGTCACACGAATGATGTGATGACATCACACGGCGTAAGGGAATGTGTTTTGGTCCGATGCCTAGGGTGGCATAAGACCTAAATACAGTCCTGATGCTAAGCATAGTTGCCATAGTTAGAAAAGGCATGTGCCTAAGGCACAACAGGTTTTGCAACTCCTACCCTACGAGCAGGCAAGTGGAGGTAGTGCACAAGCAGAGAGTGGGAAGAGAGAGCAAGTGGAGGCATGTGGGGGATGGTGAGGGGTAGTTATCTGAGTTGATTAGATGACAAGTGGTGGCTATTGGGAGAATGCCGGCGGTCAGGTGCCTGGGGTGCCCTTACTATGGACCTGCCTTTGCTATGATAAGTCTCTAATATGCTTCATCCCAGAGTAGTAGTACTTTATGATAGCAGCTTTTGCAGTTACACATAGCAATCAGCAGTTATGAGTTTAACTGCTATTTTGAAAACAAATTTCTATGCAGAAGTCTGCTGGAGCAGCAAAAAAAAAAAAAAAAAAAACGTTTTCCCATGACAGTATCCCTTTAATGACTTTTACCTGGACACTTGTTTTTCTCATTAGTAAATAGGTTAAAAATCTAGTTACAGGAGAAGGAAAACAAAGAATGCTTTAGATTCTTTTTGTTCTGTAACATTAATTAATAGCAAGGGGCAGATTTATCAACGGTCGAATTTCGAAGTGGAAAATACTTCGAAATTCGGGCATCGAATAGAATCCTCCGACATTCGAAGTCGGAGGATTTTATTCATCGTATGATCGTACTCCGATCGTACTTCGAAGATCGTAAGATTTTCCTTCGATACCCAAAAACGTAATGCTCTGGCAGGTCCCCATAGGCTAACATAGCACTTCGGCAGGTTTAAGTTGGCGAAGTATTGAAGTCAAAGTTTTTTTAAAGAGACAGTACTTCGACTATCGAATGGTCGAACAATCGAACGTCGAAGTCGTAGTATCCTATTCGATGGTTGAAGTATCCAAAAAATTACTTCGAAATTCAAACTTTTTGTACTTCGAAAATTCACTCGAACTTAGTCAATCTGCCCCCAAGTGATACTTATGCGAACCTATCAAATATAGGAATTCTCCCAGCAGTACTAATAGGCAGCGCTAAAGTATACCCACCTCTAGTCTAGTGTTTCATATGCTTGCTGTGCTTGACTGGGTGTGGGAATACTAGAACTCTAGTCTATTAAAGGATTGGTGGGTTGGGGGAGTTTAAAATAATATAAAATCTGCACATCTTTGTTTGTGATACTGACATAATTGCTAAGGATTGTGTCAGTGTTTCATAATAATACACTGGCAGCATGCTCTAGGAATATCAGTATTCTTTCTCACCCAAAAACAACATGTTTGCACAGTCAAAGAAAATGTATTGTGCAACATTCCATCATATATTTTAATGTAACATGTTTTTCTAAATGTTAAAATATTAATATAACATTTTTGCTTAAAGCCACATAACAGTTCACAAATTTCCTGAGGTTTCCTGAGCAAAACAGCATGGTTTTTGGGTTGTTGGTGGGAAAGTCTTGCCTTTTAATGAAACTTTATTTTTACTTTTATTTAAAAAAAATGTTCACTTTGGAACTGGACAAACTTTTCCCCAAAATACTGTAGTTGCATAATTGCATGACAGTTACAGTATGTTCTGTCATTTCTCATTTGATTTTTCTAATGTAATTAATATTCTAAATATATTTCCAGGATATTTTACTGTTTATTCTGTATAAATATTTTTTTCCTTTTATCAAGAGCCAGCAAGTTCTTAACTGTTGTAAAACTATCTTGAAATACATTCAAAAATTGGTGCTGGCAGTGTTTTCTGTAGTATCGGTCACCTCTTATACTCTTCCAGTTCCCTAGACAGAATTCTTTCCCATGATACTCCACTGTTTACATGCTCCACATTTCCAGTACTTAAAATTATAAGCATATTATGAGAACAAAAAGCTAATATGTACATCATCCATGCTTTTTAGTTGTACAAAAAAGTGTGCTGAATGAAGGCAGATGTGGGATACTGGCAAATTTACAGGCTCAGTTTTTGTTCCCAGGGACATTCCTAAAAACTTAGCACTTATTTTAAATTGTAACAATACATTGCATCAACTTCAAATAAGGAGGTCGAATTTACACAAAATATTTTAGCTGCTATTAAGATTCAGCTTCCTGGGCGATTATCTCTTTCAACTGGTAGTCAGTAGTAGCTTATGCACTTTGAGAATTGGTGTAAGAGGGCACCTTACTGATTAGTGGTTGACTGTTCGTGTCTCATATAATATATTATCGAAAACAAATGTTTGTTTGTTCATCTAAGACCTACAACTTTAATAAAGCCAATTTTACCTCTCTATGAACACACAGAATAGGATGATACTTTCATATATAAAAACACTGAGCAAAAATGTGTATTCTTTAGGAAAAAAATACCGCCCCTATTTACATAAGATTATTCATTTGGGCTTATGTAAATCAATGTTTTTTCTGTTGAGCTGCATCCGTGTACTGGGTTCATTTATTTTATGTCAAAAAGCCCCTCAGGCTCAGCAGTGTCATACTTCTACCCTTGACTTATTCATTTTGAGAAGTGATGGATTCCCTCTTTTCCATAGTTGGTGGTGCACACAGTCTTTGGAAAATGCCCCATCCAAACTAGTAGTATGTTTACTCACCCCAATACCTTTATATGAGACATTTCTGTTAAAAACTGGAATAAGTAATTTTCCTTTTAAAACATAAATCCTAAAATGTGCCTAAAATGAAACACTGCCATTTTGAGTATATCTAATTGTGATAACCACTATGCTAGCTCACACAGCTAGAGCATATACATTCGAGGTTGCACCAGCCAATGACAGAGGCATGGCTTTTACTCTCACACCTTCTTCTGTTACTCATTCCTCTTAGGAGTTTTGTGATCCATTGCGCAGAACATCACAAAATATTGTCTCAGGGATAAAAGACGTTATACGGAATTCTCCTTTTAACACTCAACTGCCAATACAGCAGCCCTGGAACAGAGCTGCTGAGCTTGCATTTAGATATTACCATTGTAAGGGCTAGGGAGATGGCACATTTGTCACCCTCGCTTAAACATCCAAAGTTACTTTCCTACAGGAATTATGTAAATCCCTAGTGGTCAAATATATATCACAAAGTAGCCCAAAATTGCCTTCTAAGACAATTCCAGGCTACAACGTGATATATGTACATATGTTTTATCACCAGCAATTTACATTAGTCCTGGTAGAAAGGAAATTCAGACTTATTGCCCAACAATAAAACACAAAAATAAAAAAAATGAATATAGTAAATAGTCAAAGTTATCATAAGAGCATTCTGTTTAAGTTTTCAGGAATTTAGATTGTCTTTAAACAGCTGGGGGCCTCTCAATATAATTTAAAACCATTATAATGTACAATATGGGGCATATTTACTAAGCTCGAGTGAAGGATCGAACGATTTTTCCTTTGATCGTTCGATCGAACGAATTGCAGTAAATCCTTCAACTTCGATATTTGAAGTTGAAGGATTCAACTCCGATGGTCGAATATCGATGGCTAAGTAACCCTTGATATTCGACCCATAGTTAATGTGCCCCTTAATGTCAATATATGTGTATTGTGCTATTTGCCTTCCCCCCCCCCCCCCTCTTCACTGCAGTACTGGGGATCCTGGAAACTTTCCTCTTTGTCTCACCATAATATATGCCTTTTGAACAAACAAAACCTGCTTAAAAATAATGAGGAGAAACCCTAAGGTGTGAGTGCATGTGTGGCATACAGTACAAGAGACTTGGGCTACACACAATTATAAGAGCAATGATATTCTTCAATGCCATAACTTTTTCCAAGATCATTTACATTTTTGTGGGCATGTGTATTGGAAATATTTATTTTTAATCCAAATAATATTGTTGCGTTAGCTGCTCATTTTACTTCCCCTTTAACGGGACATTTCACGAATAAAAACAATTGTTTTGATCTGGTCTTGCATGTAAACTTTATCTGTAAATCTTGGTATGGGCTTTATAATGATTTATGACAGATCAGCCTTTAGATTTGAAATGGATGTTTTTTGGAATCTATTATTTTTGGAATCCTTCTTGCATGTGTTTCACTAAGACACAGACTTTCCAGAAAACACATCACTTTCTGACATTTCAGCAGAACACATTTTTCAAGACCCTAAAAGGGAACTTGCTACTAAAACCACTGTTATCTTGTTATGGCCTGGTTTGCATCATCCTTAGCCTTGTGACAAAGATGCTGAAGTAGATCCAGTGCTCCCTCTGTTGACCTTGAAATGATGAACATGCATTACATGACATGTAAGTAACTCTGTAATGTAACTCCAACAATGTACTGCTGAACTGAAGTTGTTTTATATCGATTCTGGATATACGCTTAGCCAGTAGATTGTTAATGTAATTATTTGTTTGTACAACAATGGTTTCTTTTATTGCACAAGAAAGCAGAGTACTACTGAGATCAATTTACTAAATTTATCTACAGTCTTACATTTCCTCCTAAATTCATAATTCTGATTTCAGATATTGTCACTTACTTAATATAAGTACATGCCCTCCAGTAAGGGGCTGGCTTCTATGTTACACAGAGTGACCTAGTAGGCTGATGGCAAAAAAACCTTGTGGTCACCATTACACAATTTTAATTTAGTAGGCTGAGGCACAAAGGATGTGATGGTCACTGCTGTGCCCTCAATTAAAACACAACAATAAAAACACCCATCATCCATATGCCTTAATTCATTTGTATTATAGCTAACTCTGACAGAAAATCTGAAATGGCTGTTGGAAGGCAGGAGCTTTTTGAGTGTTGGCAATCTCTATGACACTATAATCAAAGTGGTGCATTGGCTGCCAGCTGTAAGAGCAAGGGCACACAAAGCTTAAGGAATGCTTCTCTTGGCCTGCAATTTGAAAGAAGCAGATCAGCTCAAATCGACTGCTTCCTCTATCTGTGTGTGTACACAAGGCAGAGCAAGGTCTGGCGAAAAAAATCGAAAAAAGTTTGATTCCCACTTTGCTCTGTGTATCCACATGCGGATGAAGACTATACTTTTAAGTGCATATAGAGAAAGCTACTAATTTGATGTGATCCACTTTTCTCTGCCTCATTTAAGTCCCTAGGTGGAGAGAAGTGTTCCTTACCCTTTGTGTGCCCTTGCCCTAATGGACTTTTAGCCAACTAGTTGTTAATTTAGAGGAAAACAATGTAGAGTTAAACCGTGACACTCCCCTTTCATACCATTGTGTACTGATTGCAACTAAACTTTTTACCAACCAAAATCTCATGAGCTGTTACAGTTAGGTAGCAATCCATATTCAAATCTTTCCCTGAAAGCACCTTGAAATTACCATGTAGATTTTAGATTGTTCAGATATTGTTTCAGTTTGTTAATTTCCATGGATGGCAAGTATGAAGTGAACTAATAGATGTCATGTTTAGCTGTCCATACACAGACTTACCTGGGCCCAATTTGGCAACCCATGTGATGGGCCAAATGATCGGACTATACAAAGGGGGCCTATAGTGATCTGCCGGTAGAGGACTGTATCGATATGCAAATGTTCTCCTTGTCCAACAGGATTGTTAAAACCTCAGTCTATATGCAAAAGGGTGAATTTTGTAGTTCTGGGTCTGGTGATCATTTCTTTATACATTGTGGCAGAGTCAACTTTAAAGGTGGCCTTGACGTAATGATTACGATGTTTCTTGGAAAAGATCTTTCCAAGAAAGACCGTTCGTTTCAATATACACGTGTAGAGCTTAATCGTCAGATATACATGTAGAAACAATAGAATTCTACCTGTATCTGACGATTCAGCAATAACAATGGGTGATGTTTGGTTGCCTTCAAAGGCACCCGATCAAAATTTTCCATCCAGCCCAATTGACGAGCCGACCGATATCCAAGTCTTCTGCCGGTTCTTTTCCCACCATACACGGACCGAATATCATACAATATTATGTTTGCGTCTATGGCCACCTTTAGCCTTTGGAATTGCAATTGCATTGGGTGGCCAAAAATCTGATGGACATTCAAGACAAAAGACATAACATTGTATTAAACATTTGCATGATATCTAGCCAGCTTTAGGTTGGCGCTTTAGGTACAGGAAAATTTGTTGTACATGGACATAAGAAACTGCCCCAACATATAAAGGCATATTCTAGACAATGATATGCAAAAGCAAGCAAACCAAGGCTTGGTTTAGAAGCACACCCATGACACTACAGGAAGAGATAAGTATTTATATTTTTCATAGAAGAGCAGGCACAATATGAAATCCAAATGCACCACCATCAGAACAGTTGTGAGTTTACATAATCCTGGAAGCTTCCTGTTCTAAATTAGTCATACTTACATAATTCAATTCCCAAATGTGCAAAAAACAAAGTTTTTTTTTTACATTTTATTTGTGACCCTGTGGATTTTCTAGTGTACCTGAAGCCGCTTTCAATGTCATTGCTAATTTTATCAAGAGCTAATTATGCTACTTTTATGCATATGTTTTTTGAGGGGGGCGGGCGGATAAAACCAGAGTGCCTAAAAGAAACACATACAGACCTAGGGAACAAATAAAAATCATTATTTTTGTTTATTTTCTTCATTGTTTTGCCTTTATATGCTACCATCTATAATTTAAAGGAGAAATGACCATAGGCATGGCATGTACTTCCAAATTGTTGGGTGAGCAGTGAGACTCAGTGACACCTGGACCCAATGGTTGTTTTTTTGGTGTCGTGGTGAGTCTGAAACTAGCTGTGCATCTTCCCATAGATAATCAGCCATTTTGCATGGGGACTAAGAGTCTTTAGGCTTCGGGGCTTCTTTGACTCATGGATGTGGATGCCAGCAGACTTTTCAGATAATGAACTGGTTAAGGACCTAAGCTTATATTTTACACACATGTATGTGAAGCAAACAACCAGAAATTAAAATAAATCCTTCTCCTACTGTATGGATTGTAACAGTTAAATATAACTTCTGAGAAATCCTGCTCTAAGGCAACAGGAGGGAGATGTGTGTTTGTGTGAAATGTGGCAGATGGGATCAAGAATGCAGTGCTTTGAACATAAAGCTGTTATCCTTTAAACGTGTGCTTGACGTCACCCTACTTTTCCTATGTTATGATGTTCACGGGTCTTTGAATTAACTGGGTTCTGCTTTTGGTTAAACTAAGTCTGACAGGAGCAACTGCATCTTATACAGTGTAGCAAAGTGCTTCTCAACTACATCCTTGTATGGATATTGGTTTATAGAAGATTCCCCATATCATGGTCTGCACGTGTAAAGTCATACGTACGTTTGCAGACTCATGCAGTCTTCTAAATGTTAAACCAACCATTTTATGAGATTTATGAGTCTTTAATGCTCTCTCACAATTATTTTCTAGCGATCTGCGTCTTTTATTTAACAGAAAATGGCTGTAAAGAATTATGAACAAAACTGCCATGAGATGGTTTAGTTGTGCTCGTAGTTCTACCGAACAGCTGTGCTATACAAATTTCAGAAAATACACTTTGTTCTGGTTAAGGCCACATTAATAATTTAGTCAAGAAATGGATGAATGGGTTTGGAAAGCAAGCAGAAAGCTCATTTAGCGAAGGATGTCAAGTGGTGTCCCATAGCCATTCCACAGTCACAGGAGCTTCTCTTACACTAATTTGGGATAAACTTAATCCATCTCTTCTAATGTAATTTCCAATTTGAAGTTTATAGGAAATACTAGTGCAGTACATGCATCATATCACAGCTCTTTGCTTTACTAACAATTTATTATTTGCACGTGCATTCATTTACAAAAAGGTGATTTTTTTGGTTACATATTAACAATTAATTTTATAATCCCCATTTGCTGTGGTGACATAGCAACTTTGCGATCAAAGCATTGTATCTGAAATCAAATAATAATAATACATTTTTAGGATTCCATAGGTCACCACTAACGCTTATTTTCATGGCTTGTGGTGTCATGTCTATGGCCTTAACAGCAGTTCCCCTTATTTAGCCTGAAAATCGCCAATGACTGCTGAACGCAGGCAGCAATGTATTCATGTAGCCAGCCATAGGTCTCTATGCTCCAAAACGGGGCACAGAGACCTGAGACCTGTGGCAAGTGTAAGGCAGGATGCAAAAACATGGTGGATTTCACTTTCCACGTTGTGAATGATCCCTTATACTGTATCTGCAAACACTGATTTTCAATTGGTTGTGATTCATAAGCTGAATATGATTTTGTGGCACTAGTTTGTGTAATATAAATTAAAATGACATTATTTTATTTGGATTTTTTCACAACTGCATTGCTCTGCAATTTTTTTAACCAGCCTCCGAATGCTTTTTCTCATAATTAATACACAATGTCATTTGCTGTGATTTTATTGACTGTATGAGGGCCTTTAACCCATTTTCTTAAGTTGACTGACATTTGACATGTGGGCGTGTTCAGATGACTTCTGCAGTGTATCCTCGATCTGCGGGCAGATTCGGGCTGAACTTTAGCCCCCATTCTCACCGCCTGCATGTCTTCTTCTGCCCCACTCCCACCTCTGCGCAAGCCTTTTTATATACTCGCGGAGGTCCCGGACATTTTGTGACATCACAGTGGGACGGGTATATAAAGAGGTGAGCACGCCGGGTTAGGATTGGGGTGTGGGTCGAGTTTTTCTCAACCCGCACATCACTAGATTAATCCTAATTGGAGGCAAAACAAACCTATTGGGTTTAATGTTTACATTTTTTTAGCAGCCTTAAGGTATATATAGATCCAAATTATGGAAAGACCCATTACCTAGGTCCTGAGCATTCTGGATCCCATACCTGTACTACATTACCTATTACTGTTTTACTAATACTTTATTGCTTGTGCATTTATTTGCAATAAAAAAAAAATTCGGTTACAGATGAATATTATAGTTTATAGGCCAAGTTTGCTATGGTGTCAAAGCAACTTTAAAATCGCATGCACTTTTAAATAATATTGCGGATTCCACAGATTGCTACTAAAGCTTATTTTCATGGCTTGTGGCTTGTTCCCTTACTTAGCCTAAAAAAAGGCAATGACCGCTGAACACAGTCAGCACTGCATTCATGGGATAGCCACAGGTCATTATGGAACACAGGGTCCTGTGGCAATTAATTGTTGAGTGGAAGGCAGGGTGCAAAAGCATGGTGGATTTTACCTTCTGTGTTTTCAGAGTTATAGACAATTAAAAGACAGTCAATCAACTAGCAAGGTGTGTCGACTGTATTAAGTATTCTTTGTACATGCCAACTCTGCATAGTTGTAAGACACCAGGAGCAGTGTATACAGTATTCTTTGTACATACCAACTACAGTATGCATAGCCGTAGGCTGCTAGGAGCACAGAAGAGGTGCTTTGAGTAAATGCACAAGTGGTGTTTTATGCACTGAAATTGTATTTTCCGGAAATCAAGCCTAGGTTAACCATTCATATTGGCATTTGTATGACTTCAAGTGGCTCTGATGCAACTTCTGCTCATAATAGCCTGTTATAATTGTACAGTAGCTCTTGGCATTTCAAGTTGTCCCCACATTTTCTGTTCTGGCAGTTGAGTTTGTGTATAAAATATCTGTGCCACAATACTTTGCTTTCTGCAAGCTGGCAATGGGGAAAGGCAGACAAAGCAAACAATGGATGGATGCATTTCTTGTTCTTTTTTTTTTTTTTTGTAATTTGCTGTCAAAGGGTATGTAATCTTAATTAAATTTCAGTTTAAATACAACCCACACTGAAAATAACTAATAAATAGGAAGTAATTGTTGCACTTTATTTCTTTGAGTATATCAGCTTGCATCACATGTTATGCTTAAATTCTATCTTTCTTAGTTGCTTCACTGTTACTAGTGCTTTGAATCTAAGTACACTTTTTACTTGTCACACTATATGCAACATGAAAAAAGACCACACAATTCACTGTTGGGACCAATGTGTCCTTTTGACATCCTGTTGGTTAGAAAGTGCATTTGTATTGTAAAGGAGGTCTTAAAGGGATACTGTCATGGGAAAAAAACTTTTTTTCAAAATGAATCAGTTAATAGTGCTGTTCCAGCAGAATTCTGCGCTGAAATCCATTTCTCAAAAGAGCAAACAGATTTTTTTATATTTAATTTTAAAATCTGACATGGGGCTAGACATTTTGTCAATTTCCCAGCTGCCCCAAGTCATGTGACGTGTGCCTGCACTTCAGGAGAGAAATGCTTTTTGGCAGGCTGCTGTTTTTCCTTCTCAATGTATCTGAATGTGTCTCAGTGGGACATGGGTTTTTACTATTGAGTGTTGTTCTTAGATCTACCAGGCAGCTGTTATCTTGTGTTAGGAAGCTGTTATCTGGTTACCTTCCCATTGTTCTTTTGTTAGGCTGCTGGGGGAAAAAGGGAGGGGGGATGACTCTAACTTGCAGTACAGCAGTAAAGAGTGATTGAAGTTTATCAGAGCACAAGTCACATGACTTGGGGCAGCTGGGAAATTGACAATATGTCTAGCCCCATGTCAGATTTCAAAATTGAATATAAAAAAATCTGTTTGCTCTTTTGAGAAATGGATTTCAATGTAGAATTCTGCTGGAGCAGCACTATTAACTGATTCATTTTGAAAAACATTTTTTTCCCATGACAGTATCCCTTTAAGCAAATAAAATGACAAACTATCAGATACCAGATTTGGCACTCATTAATGGTACGTGAGACATAACTGACCCAGGCTTATTAGTGACGTAATGAAATTCAACGCACATGCGTTGCAGGGTAGTCCTGAAGGTGAAAAATATGGTTACTGAATTTTTACTTCTGTTCTGATGTTTTTAAAAAATTATTTGTTTGCTTTACTGACAATAGACTTTTTTTTCCTATAGGGTTTCTGCTTTTTAAAGACTTCTGTATGAATGATATGGATGAAGGTGTTCCACAGCTTAAATTTTATGAAGAGGTAAGCATATTTGTCTTTTGTGTCAGTCAATATATATACGTATTTGGGGTATTTTCAGGCATTATCATTTTGAACCTATGCTCAATTGTTGTGCGTAGCTTTTTTTTGTTATATGTATATTGCATTCAACAGATAAACACAAGTATTTGTAGTAAAGACCTCGACCTACCATGGTCTAATCTAAAGGTGGCCTTAGACGTAACTATTACGATCTTTCCAAGAAAGATTGTTCGTTTCAATACACACATGTAGAGCTGAATTGTCAGATATACAGGTAGAAACAATAGACTTCGGGTGCAAAAGTTTCCACCTGGGCCAATTGACAAGCCTGATATCCAAGCCTTCTTCCGATATAGGTCTGCTTGTCTTCCACCATGATTCAACATGTTAAGAATTTAATTATAAACTTCACTACAATGTGTTGGCCCACACCACGCATTTATATCATATATTGCCAAGGTGTAACAAATAAATACCATGTTATCTGGGATTTGTTTTGTAGCTTTTTATATAAATATGAATTGTGTTTTAAATATTGTACAATAAGCCTATTGATGAAATAAGCAAAGCTATTGTTTTAATGTATTTCACTTTTTTCTAGTACCACTTTTGAATTAACAATCACCCTCTCTCTCTGGTTAAAATAGGGGACTGGGCTCATATTGGAACAGTAAAAAAACCTCAACTTGGGTTTTGTGCTAAAATGGGCATTTTAGTAAAGGGGTTGCATTGGGTAGTTGCTATAGGGATATTAAGTGTACACTTAAATGTTTGAGGCCACATCATGTGTCTTGTTTAGATAATCGGAAATAGCCCAGAGACAAAAAATGAGAGCGAAGAACTGGGTAATATTTTCTTTTAATTTCTACTACCTTACTGAAGTATACAATTTTGTGAAGAGTTTTGTAAGGGAATATTGGAGGAGGGGGGCAGACACCTCAGTCTTCCTATTGTTAGTTCGAATAATGGTCTGTTTTATAGCACAAACAAAATACTTTACTAAGCACCACCAATGTATAGACTGTACTAACCAGAAATTTCAAATTGATTTAATACAAAAAATGTTGTTAAAGTTAAAGCTGGTCATTCTTGTCCAGATTTGATTCAGCTGTATGACCAATTTCAACCATTTAGCCCAACCATCTGTGCTTGCATGTCTCCTCTGGCAGCAGTTTTTGACAGACCAATTAGTTATTTTATCACTCAGATACTTTTAAAGTTGGCAACACTTTGACATGCCGCTAGCCCTGTCCTGAAGAAGCACCAGTTTTCATATCTAAGGGGACAAGCCCATGGGGGTTAGCTAATATGTGTGGGGTTCAATTAAGATTAGAGGCACCAGTGTGAAGGAATGATTCATTCTTCCCTTTCCTTTCTCCCTTCCACACTTCTTTCCCTTTCTCCTGTAGCACTTGTCTAGTGAGGTGAGCTTGTTGTATACTTGTTTGATTTTGTTTATTAATGATCAGGAGTTTGGTATTGCAAGTACCTGTACTGTCTTTCTTTTTTTCTGATGATACTAAATTAGGCAAAACTGTCTTTCCTTTTTCTGATACTAAATTAGGCAAAACTGTAAATTCCAACAAAATCCAAACCCTAATTTGCATATGCAAATTAAGGGTGGGAAGGGGAAAACATTTTTTACTTCCTTGTTTTGTGGCAAAAAGTCACACGATTTCCCTCCCAGCCCCGAATTTGCATATGCAAATTAGGATTCGGACTTGGTTTGCCAGGGCAGAAGGAGTCGGCCAAATCCGAATCCTGCTGAAAAAAACCAAATCCTGGCTGAATCCCAAACCGAATCCTGGATTCGGTGCATCCCTAGCAAGATTATGCACTTTGATGTCATTACAGTAATCCTCTGGACATGTATGATCTGAATGCTGCTACACTGGTAGGCTGTGGATCAAATACAATTCCTTGTTGTGGTACAGTAGAACTTACATCTGATGCACAGTCTGCAACATGCTGAACTGTATTTTGCATGCCCACACCCATCTGCAAAACAAAGGAAGATTATTTCATACTTACCGAGATCTTCCTTTCCTAGACGTACTCCATGTCAGTACGTTACGGGATAGCCCCTCCTCCCTGCTCCAATTAGAAGGAACCTCCCCAAGCCTTTAAAAGGCCACCACACCCACCTACCGGCGTCTTTGTAACAAGCTCTTAAATTACCGGAAAAGAAAGGGCGGGTGTACTGACATGGAGTACGTCTAGGAAAGGAAGATCTCGGTAAGTATGAAATAATCTTCCTTTTTCCCTAGACGTACTCCATGTCAGTACGTTACGGGACATAGCAAGTTAACGTTATCCCATGGGAGGGAATATGCTTTAAGAAGAAACTGTAATAAGGAAAGGAGTATCTCTGACTAGATAGTCCACCATCATGCAAACTCCTTACCTTAATATAGAGAGTCCAGGTGAAAACCCCAGAATAAGTTCACCAGGCTAAGAATAGAGCTATAGTATAGCATATACTATAGAGAAAGAGAGAGAGAGCGCGAGAGAGAGATGTTAGCCCACTGAGAGTGAGGAACAAGTTAGCTCACTAACCACCACTTCACCCTCCAGAAGAGAGAGAGAGGAAGACAGTCCTGTAAAAGGCGAATTCAGCAAGCTGAAATACTTACTCTCCTACTCACCAAAAAGCATTCATGACATGTATGCCTAATTTCAGTGCACATTGCAAGGTACCTGTAAGAAACACTTGGTAGGAGTAAGAACCCAAAACAGACACAATATAGAAATGATCTGCTTAGGATATATCCATAAATGTAGGATATCCAATGTACCCTCAGGTACCCAAGGCCAGTACCATAAATATCTTCATATCAGAATGCATGTTAGTCAGGACTGTTCTAACAGAAAGCAGATCCTAAAGATCGGAGACAAGGGCACCTGAGAAAATAATTGGGATTAGAATTCCTTACCCTGTGTAAGGTCCTGTGATGAGGCAGACTCAATTAACTGTAAAGAGTTGAGCAACTACAGTACCTAAGAAAGAGCCCCTGTTGGTTGACCCAACCTAGTACTCTGAGAGGTATAACTGAATACCCCTAAGGTTACAGATCCCAATAACCACAGTGCAACTAAAGGACTAATTCCAAGATTTATGGAGGCAGATTATATGCCCTGGATAAATGTTTATAGTCACCCACAAACCTGTGTTCTCTCTACCCATAAGGGACCCACTTAGATGTGGAATCAACTATACTACATATTTAATCGTTGAGGCTGACCTTGGAACTGGAGGGACACTATGGATGTTCCAGTAAGTGTCAGAAGGGCCTCTGATCTACTAGAGTAATGCTGGGTCATATGTATCAGGAGTAGCACAGGAATGTGAATCCGAGAACAAACCAGGATAATAGGAGTGTTGTATCTGGAAATTACCTGGACATTGAGCTCTGTGCGAATGTTTCAGACACAATTTTCAGCAGGTGTAAATGTAATCCCCCTAGCATAGGGAATAATGTGACAGACATGGTCAAAACAGACAAAAAAAAATACTTCCAAGCCTCCCATTTGAAGCTAGACAAACCTGTAGGACAGATACATAAACTATCCTTAATTCATTCTCAATGAAATTAATGACTGGAAGTGGTAAGAGATTACACTCTACTGTAATGACTGCAACCGTCCCACTTAAGGGAAGACTATGATCCTGCTCAGAAGAGCCAAGTACATTTTCGGCCGAAGCAATAGGATAAGTAGCAACTGCAGTATGTAACTGTGAGGAGGAAAGATCCAAAACTGCTGGTGTTCCAAGAGGGCACAGACATAGAGAGGGAAAATAATTAACGCTCCTAGGATGCCTCCATCTGCTGTCCAATCAGTTACCTATCTGGTGTGGAAGAACAGCCGGCCCTGTATTCTAAAAAACCACTAACTAGGGGTTTGAGAATTGAATAAAAAATAAATAAATAAATAAAATAAATGGGCCCAAAATAAGTGCCTTCTGGACACAGAGCCTTAAGTCACAAAGCCGTTTTGATGATAGTATAAGGTAGTATAAGCAGAATATCCCTATCCTGGGCCAGACTTGAACAGAGGTCATCTCTATGGACTAATAAGACACTTTGGAGGACTCCTATAGCCTGAAAACCCTTGGTTTGAAATATATACCTTATGCAAATTCCCAGTGGCCTGATATGTATGTGTACCCTGTCTCTATAGACACCCTGTATTGGCAGATAAAATGTCCCCTCTATCCTGACATTAAGAATATCAGTAGAATAGTATAGGAATAACACTGGGTAGTGGCTCCCCTCTCTAATTTGTAGGAGGCACCAAGGAGTCACCCTAAAAACGGTAGAAATACATCTGGGGATCCTTCAGCCAAGCATAGAGAACTGTATACCTTGTTCTTCCTTAAACCTATGAATATGGAATTTCCACAGGTTGCACCCCTCGAAATTAGCCAGATGTCCTGGCTGCTATAGTGAAATTTATGGATGAAGAGTTCAAGTACTGATTGTTCCAGGAATCTTCAAAAATACTATATGTTGCATAAAAATATAGGTTTATTGAGCCAACGTTTCTGGTTCCAAAAAAGAACCCATCCCAAGGACACAAATCATATATAGATATCTGTGCAAACATATATACACACTCATATACATGCCTTAATAATAAAATATATGCACCTGCCTATGGCCCTCTTATAGATGCAAACATATATGTTGCTTGGTAGACCAGTTGTATTATGGAGTTTATCCATTTATTGAGCATTTGTTCTGAAGGCAGTAGAATCCCCCTGCAGGATGTGGGCCATGGTGCAAGCATATATTAAAATATGTGATAATAATATGTACCTCGGTCAGAGTCCTAAGCTCCTGGTAGAACACAGTACCCGACCCCAGAGCTCGAGCTGCGTGGGTAGTAATAGACTGCACAATTGACTGGGCAAAGCAATTATCTGATCCTCCATTCGTTCAGGCAGTGATCGGTGATACAAGGCTGCTGAATCTGGAAAAATTTACATTCAATGGTCCCAAAAGTAGTACATACCTGTGGTTATTGTTAACCCAGCAATCCTTATGACAGACAGGCTTCAGAACTCCTGTAGTGCTTATCAAGACAAAGTTAAGCTTACCTGCCATCGGGAAAAAATATTGCCTAGTGTTTAATTTATTAAGCCATATCTTATCCCAGGAGCAATGCCATAGAATGAAAAGACCTTCATATGTAGGTATTCCTATCAGTACTCATCTGGATTAAACCTGAATGTACCCCAGAAACAATTACAACCCCATGTAATGCATAGTTTAGGTTAGCTGCAGTCAGAGCAAACCTATATCCGACCTTCATAGCCACCCAGTCCAGTGATCTACATCTATTAGAGCTACTGGTTCAAGGTGAGTAATAATTAGAGCATATCATACTACAGAGAATAGGAGCATACAGATATGATCACAGCAACATGTAATACATAAAATATTAGCTACTGCTTAGGGCAAGCGTAAATCTGGTCCTAGCCGTTCCCAGGCCTGTGCTTTACATACCTTAGGGCTACCTATTCCAGGTGAGCCATAGCCAGGGTATATACTGCAGAAGAAAATATAAGCACAGATTCAATCACAGTAACATGAAATACATAGTTTATATGAGCTGCTGCTTAGGGCAAGCATATCTCAGGGCCTAGCAACTCAAAAGGCCTGTGCTCTACATCCATTAGGGCTACTTGTTCCATGAGAGAAATAGCCAAATCGTAAACTGCAGAAAACATGCAATACATAATTAGGTTAGCTGCTGCTTATAGCAAGCATGTATCAGGACCTAGCAGCACGACAGATCTGTGCTCTACATATCGCAGGGCTACGTGTTCTTTGTGAGCAATAGCCAGAGCATAAGCTGTATAACAAAATAGTAGCACAGGTACAATCACAGCAATATGAAATACATAGTTAGATTAGCTGCTGCTTCGAGCAAGCATGTCTCAGGGCCTAGCAGCCAGCCAGACCTGTGCTCTACATCCTGTAGGGCCACGTTTTACCTGTGAGCAATAGCCAGAGCTTAAGCTGTAGAACAAAATAGTAGCACAGGTACAATCACGGAAACATGAGGTCCATAGTTTAGATTAGCTGCTGTATAGAGCAAGCTTATATCGGGCCCTAGCATTCAGCCAGACCTTTGCTCGACCTCCATTATGGCTACCTTTTCTATGTGAGCAATATCCAAAACATAGAATGCAGAACAAAAATAGCGCAATACATATTATGGATTATCTGATGTTTATAGCAAGTATATATCAGAGCCTAGCAGCCCCCCCAGCCCAGTGATCCATATTTAATAGGGCTACTGGTGTCCTATTTGTAAATGGCTTGTGCTTTCAGGCAGGAAACAATCATAACCAGGCACAGTGCAGATAAGCATATGAATATATAGCATGCAAGCAGTTAGTTAGACTTTAGTACACTGCAGAACAGCATATGGACACACTCCTTACCTGCTGCTCATTATGCAAGGCTGGAAGCTGACCCTTTAATGTCACAAATTCCAGGACACTCTATTGTTAACAGGAAAACAGGCCTCACAAGTTTACTGACAACAGCAGGACTTACCTGAGGCTGCAGCTTCCTCGCTTGCTGAGTTAGAGAGTGGGCGGAGCCATCTCCACTTGCTTTAGCTGGACCTGATTATACTCAGCTGGTGTCTGCACTCAGTGGGGGGCTGATTATACTCAGCTGGTGTCTGTATAGGCAGGGAACCCAAAGCAACTGCGTGGGTTATACTGAGGCAAATTGGATAATTAGTGTTGGTGCTTCCTGCACAGGCCCAAGTTTGCTATAATATGAAGCCTATAGCGAAACTTTTTTATATTTTTTATTTTTTTTTTTATTATTATTTTAACTACCTCCACCTTAGGAAAGTCTGTTGAGGGAGGCAGTTGGCCATGACCTGCCCCCATTAAAACAAAAATAAAACAAAGGTAACAGGGGGCAGTAAGGTTCAGGCCCCTAACTAATTAGCCTAAATTAACTGCCACCTCCCTCGCCCATTCGTAAAAATGGGGTGTAGGGGCCACATACACCAGTGCCGCCTGAGGCCCTCTGGGCAGGTCGGGAGGGCACACGAATGGGGGGACAAGCACCTGCCACCCAATGCTCTTGATAGCAATACAGGAAGGCAACTGAAATACAGGCAGACAAGGAGTAGCAAACATTGCACCTCAGTGCCTTACCTGATTCAGGAGCTGAAGTTCAGAAGACTCCAGGTCTGAGGTAGTGTGCTGGGGGGAAAAAAGGTCCCATGGACCAAAACCCCTGTCCCTAGGACGCCTTCCGGGCAGGCCTAATGCTTTCCTAGGCATAAAAAGAGAAAAACAAAAATTTGCTTCTAATGATTGAGGCCTTTGTTCAGAGAACAAAGCCAAGAGCATAAGAGAAGGAAAAAAAAGACGCCGGTAGGTGGGTGTGGTGGCCTTTTAAAGGCTTGGGGAGGTTCCTTCTAATTGGAGCAGGGAGGAGGGGCTATCCCGTAACGTACTGACATGGAGTACGTCTAGGGAAAAGTTCATGCATTTATTAATAATGACAGGATCCAATTCACAGTACAATCTTCATCCTGACCACAATGCTAGTCTCCAAGAGTCCTATATATGACAGGAATGATGTATCTTTGCATAACAACAAAAGGCGCCTGCTGATCTGTGTTTGGGAAATCCTTTAGTTACCTAGCAACTGTGCTGGAAACGGGGCTATCCTTGGTTATTAGATTGCAGAATTAAGCAGCCCTTGGTACAGAACTTTGTGAACCAGGCCAGGCTGATTGCATCTGTTTGTGCTGCGTGTTTCCATGGAGAAAAAATAGTATTATGCATCAACCTCTGTACCCGTTGTCTGTTAGTGTGGCCTGAAAAGCATCGTGAGGTTGCAAATGGAGAAGCACTCATCATAGCTGTGGGGTATAAAGCACTAAAAGAGAAAACTCATTAAGCATTAGCCCAATGTTACTGTGCTTATCCCCTTTTTATGGCAAATTATTAAGTACATTTTGTATTTAATCCCTGCTGTGAATCATGAGCTGATTTTAACAATAAAATATTTGCATATTAATGTAAAAATGATTCATGTTTTTTTTGTACTATTCTTCATTAGTTGCAGACAGCTGGTAAAATTGTGGTGAATCTGCATTTATACATTAATTGAAGTAATGAGAATTTTTACTGCTGTACATGAGCAATTTCAGGTGATTGCCTTAGCAGGCAGAGGAATTCATTTCAGGCAAACGTTGCACAGCCCCCTGAACTACTAAACATCGTTGTGTAATGTAAGATTATGTCAGTAACATTCTAACTGTATTGTCACCTGGTCAAAGAAGCAATACAATAAAGAGTCCCATGCTTACAGAATGCTTGGGACCTGGGGTTTTCTGGAAAAGTTGTCTTTCTATAATTTTGATCTCCATACCATAAAGCTCCCCATAGACGCGACGATTCTTCTTGCCGAATGACCGATTTTAGGGAAGTCCGACCAATCCTTCGAAATTATCGTGCGGTTAGTGGGATTCGAACGATCGTACATCTTACGATTTTTCGGCCGACATTTGTCGGAAATTGATCGGCCAGGTCAAAAAATCTTTGTTGGTCCCAGTGCAATCTATCTATGTTTGCTGGGACAAGCAGGAAGCTCCCCTTTGTTTTCCTGCCAAATTGGTCTTTTTAGTTGATGGTAAATTCGTACGATCGTTCCGAGGAGATCGTGGTCTCACGATCAGTATCTGATCTTTTAAAAATCTCAACATCTATGGCCAGCTTAAGTCTGATAAAAAAAAATTCAACATTACTTAACCGCAATATGATTGTTTTGCCATTAATAATATGGCAAAATAATGATGAAAACTGGAGTCACCAGGTAGGGATTTTTTTTCTGGAGACTATTCAGTAACATCCCTATGCCCCTCCCCCCCAGACAAGATACATTGGTGAGACAGAGAATTTTAAATTTTTTTCTTTTGAAAAGTTTATTAGCCGGCAGTAAAACGTGGAAATTCACCTAAAATTCGCACCAGGCGAATTTATTCACCCATCACTAGCCCTAGCCTCTCCAATCCTGCGGTCAACTATCAAATTCACAGAAAACAGCATTGCAGGTGGCAAAGATGCACAGCTCAGAAACAGATTAGGAATCAAAACTGGTAAAATGTGGAGGAGTAAATTTAACAGGCTTGAGCAGTACTGGAAAAACAGATACCAGCTTTGGGAAGAGGAAAAGTCACTCATGTATATTAAGTGTCATAGCACATATCTACACTTCACTGTACAAACCCACAGTAAAAGGATGGCTGTCCAGTGTTTTGTAGGGTGTCCATGACTCTACTCTTAATAACTATAAAATCTCACACACCTAACCGTATTTTAATATATCAAGTTGGTTTATTGTAGTCTCCTATTGGTGTGTCTGTTAAGATAATATATGCTCACTGTAACTTTTATTCCATATTTTATTTTTTATAGATCCACCCATTACTCTAGGTGCGGGAGCACAATAACTGTCGCTCCTTGATCCTCATATAGAAACTACTTGGCTAAAATGTTTTACCCCATGTTGATTAATGGAACAACTGCCCACCCAGCACATGTTGCTATTTTTATTTTATTTAAAGAGTTTTTTCTTCCTATACCATATGACAAACTCAGTGTTTTGCTCAAAGTAAAGCAAATGTTGTAATTACTTTTTGCTTTTACAGCCCATTCAAGTTTCCTGAACTAATGTGTTTAAGACAGAGGGTCTCATGCAGCTGTCAAAATACCTTCTGTAGCTGAGCAAGCAAATTGCTGCTAGCTTCAGCGCCTATCCCTTTCTGTTTACACCCCAAGGTTCACTGGGTCACACAGAATCTGCTTATTGTAGTCTGAGAACGGAGAGGGGCAGGCTAAGAAGTAAACCGAGTGTTCTTTTACTTTTCTTTACGTAATGCCCACCAGAGAAGGCATTGTGACAGCAGGCCATGCTTTATGCACTGTAGTAGCAGCTGTTTAGGCCCCTAAAAGGACAGCAGATAAAAAATGTGTAGTCACCCTTTTGAGACTTTTACCTAATCAGATTTTTTAATGCAATAATTAAAGGGGATCAATCGCGAAAACATTAAAATTGAATATAAGCTTCAGCATATAATAAACTTTCTAAATATAATCAAATACAAATTCTGGCCTATTTCTGAAATAATCAAGTTACTCTTCACGATCTTCCACTCTACATCAGTTTCACTTCATTCTGTCTTCATGCAGGAGTTGGGAGACTTTGATTCTAATAAAGCATTAGGAGGGGCTCCATTTGCCTAGATGATGTATTAGAGCTCACACTTTTAAAATCACCAGAAATCTTGTTTCCCTACATGCAGGGTTTGTACCGAAGTCCGTTATTTTGTTACATTTTGCATGTGTTGGAGTTGGTTACTTGAGTGATCTCTAATACATCTCCCTTTATAAAATATATTGGATCTAACTGTTAATGAATATCTGACACCCAACTCCTGCATGAAGAGAGAATGAAGAGAAACTGATGCAGAGGGAGGCATAAATTTGATTATTTCAGAAATGATTCAGCTCAAAACAAAAACTGTGGAACTGTGTTAGCCAGTAGCACACCGGTGGGGGCAGCATTTCTGCAGTCAAAATCACAGTCTTCGGGACATGCAGGTCTTAATTCTAAAAGGAAACTCGAAAACTGAACGGAAGGAAGATTTATGAATTCAAATTTATGGAGTTATTTAACACATTAAGACAGGGCCTTAATTTAGGGTCAGGTTTCATGTCACACTATGTGACCTGACTGAATCCAGACTTCTGGACTATTTACAACCCACCCTAATTCATTGTATTATCTCTACAATTGATCTCTATCTATCTATCTATCTATCTATCTATCTATCTATCTATCTATCTATCTATCTATCTATCTATCTATCTATCTATCTATCTATCTATGTATCTGTAACTTTCTATTTATTGCCCATGAATACCTTTCACTGATCTAACAGAATATATGCTGTGCCTTTCTAGCTTTCATTTGTATTGCCTGACGAAGGGGCCCTGGTGCTCCGAAAGCTTGCAATGGATTTTTTTTTATTGTTAGCCAATATAGGTATCACTTCTACAATACTTTTTGTATTTGTTTGTTTTTTTATTCGTTAGAAATGATTCAGAATTTTTAATTGATTGTATATAGAAAGTTTCTTATTTTACTATACAGAAGCTTATATTACATTTTCATTTTCACGACCGTTCTCCTTTAAATGAACAGTTGAATCCACCAGAACAGACACATGCTTTATTTTTAATAATCTTTACTTTTGCGTTTACATTTTTGGTTTGAGGAGAAAGTTCTTTTGCGTTTCGAACAGAGCAATATAATGCAAAATCGATGCCTTTTTATTCCAGTGCATAATGTAGGTATCCGTTATCTCTATATTTTTATATGTGCGACTTTATATTTACGACGTTCTCATAGTAAAGATATAGGGTAAAAGAATAAATACTTTTGTTTACATTGAGTAAAGCAAATATTGATTCCAAATACCACTCTTTACTGCTCATACATCATACTAATGACTTCAGTGGCATCCACCTGTTATTGTACACACTGAGACAGATGTTAGCCCCAAAACACTGTTTGGCATTCTTATGGGGGAATGTTCTATGTTTTGCTAGCGCAAAAAACCTGCGCAGAGATGCTTGCAAATGTTAGCGGTCATGTTTGCTTCCTTTTTGACTGATTAAAGACCTCAACAATTTCATCACAATGTTTGCGAACTTTTCTGCACAAGAATATTTAACGAAACTCCAGAGCAGGTGTTAACTCTAAACCTTTGCTTAGTGAAAATGCGCAGTGTAATATTCGCCAGCGAATGCTTTTACATTGCGAGCAGTGCTTAACATTCGAACAGGCGCAATTTTAAATAATGCTTGCAACTTTTAATTACATTCCCCCCCTTAGAGTATAGCAGAAAGAAAGCAATGTCTGACATTAGCCGAAGTGTTCTTTTTGTTTTTTCTAAAATAAAGTAAGTTTATAAATCTGTTGCAGTGTGAAACTATATCTCTTATACTAAAAAGGATCACTTTAAAAATATGCAACACATGACAATTTTCCACAGAGATAAAAGCACCATTTAGATTTATTGACCATTTACTCTATTTTTTTATGTAATTCAGTAGCAGAATCTAAGGATTTTCTTTCTGCTCCAAGGTCTTGAAAGATGACCTCTATATATAGATCATACAAAATGACAGCTTGTACTCTTCTCATCCTTGAGAAATCTCATTAGTTCACCGTTATTTGTGTGCTACAGTTTATTAAATGAGAGTCAAGTGGAAACATCTCTGTGCAAAATTAGAAATGGCCAATGAGCTTATACGCATCTGACCTACTATATTACTTAAGGGCATCTATAAAACCGGCAATGAGTCGGTCTCTTTCCATTGTTTATTCATTTAAGTTGTATTGCCATTCACTAGTCTTTCAATTGTAATGAACTTATTGATTTTGATCTTTTGGGAAATTCTGAAAGTCATGGTTATCTCATGAGGCTAATTTGAAAATGCAATAGATGTTTTTTTTTTTTTAACCTTTCTGATAACTGTAAAAATCGAAGAGATACTTGATTTTTTTTTTTGTCATCTTCACCACACGCTCATGTGGATATTTAGTTTCTATAGAAACTTACAACTCAACTATATTACAAATGAATTAAGGGAGGGGGAAAAATGAAATGAAAATTAGCCTGTCATGGAAATATAACATTAATTACTAATTAATACAAATCATCAAATACCTAGAACTCATTAAAGTTTACAGTATAACACAGAGGGGCAGATTAACTAAGCTAGAGTGAATGTTCAAATTTCAAAAACTTCGAATTTCGGAGTAAATTTTTGGGTACTTCGACCATCGAATAGGCTATATTCGACCATTCGACTTCGATTCGAATGATTCGAAGTAAAAATCGTTCGACTATTCGACCATTCGATAATCGAAGTACTGTCTTTTTAGAAAAAACTTTGACTTCATAATTCGCCAAATTAAAGCTACCGAAGTGCAATGTTAGCCTATGGGGACCTTCCACAGCATTTTTCTAATTTTTTTTGGTCGAATAAAAATCCTTCGATCGATCACTAAAAATCGTTCGATTCGATCGATTTAAATGATTTTTTGTTGAAAAAACTTCGAATTCGATATTCAAATTCGAAGTTTTTTAATTCGATGGTCGAATTTCGAAGTTTTTTGTACTTTGAAATTCGACCCTTAGTAAATCTGCCCCTTAGTGGCAGATTTATCAAAATGGGAGATTAGAGCAACTCACAGTAAAAATCACTCAATGGGAGAAAGGAATGAATAGAAAGTGGGTGAATTTTTTTTTTGTGGTAGGATCTAATTTCACATTTTGATAACTCTTTCCTTAAAATAGACTACCAGCAGACAGCAGGGAGGGCTTATTATGCAAAGGTGATGGAAGGAGGTCTTGGTCAATGCAGAATACTATTGATCCGTTAGTACTTTAGTTTTTAGGGATGCATGATATCCGTATTTTTTGGATTCAAATGAATCTTCTGCCAATAATGTGGCTGAGTACAAACCCTAATTTGCACATTGCATTTGGAAGTAAATGTGTTGTGTTGAAAAATATTGTAGCCATTCATTGTGCAGTACTTAAGGATTTGACTGACTAAATATGAAGGATCCAGAAGAATACTATGTAAGGGCAAGGATTCAGCTGAATCAAGTCCTGGATCTGCTGCATCCATAAAACAGGCAAAAGAGATTTTTAATGCCATTTTATACAGGTATGGCACCTGTTATCCAGAAATCCGGATATAGGATATTTCTGTAATTTGGATAGTCATACCTTGTGTATACATACTTATTCTTTATTGAATCAGTTGAAAGAGTAAGTTCTATTAGTCTCTTGCTATATGTTTTATTATTCTGTTGTTATATTGCATGACCTTTAAATCAAATTTGCATGTGTAACAGTTTCTTAAGCTTGTAAACCTGCCCACTGTTGTAAAAAAAATTTAACAACAGGCAAAGGCCATAAGTTATTGGAGGATTATATTTCTACGGATATTGTAATGCATTTTAGATTCACTTTCAAACTTATTATAAAAAATTCTTAGGATATCACTGTTCTCATAATACTGAAAGTTAATTTTAAAGTGAAGTACCATATAAACATAATGTAACATTATGCTGTTTGCACAAACCAAGACTGATACCTTTCTTCCATTTTAGATAAAAGAATATGAAAAGCTGGATTCTGAAGAAGATCGCCTTTGTAGAAGTCGACAGATTTATGATACATATATAATGAAAGAGCTCCTATCCTGTTCACATGTAGGTATTATCTTGAAATGGAAACATTTTCAGGTTACACAATGCATAATGTGTTCTCTTAAGTCTTTAATTGTGCAATTAAAGGACAAGAGAAACCTGTTCAAGATTAAGGGGGTTATTAACTAAAAACTGAAAATTTCTCACTATTTTCTTAAAACCACTTAGACCAAACTCCCATCCACATTTTTACTGTATTTATCAATAAATTAACTAAAAAAATCTAGTATGGAACAGTTACTAAAATGAAAATTGAAGATACTACTTGACTTCCTAAACCACTTGCATTCTGTATCTATACTCATTAGAACTATATCTGTTAGACACCATCAAACTTCTTTTAACCCTGTAGTATGAAGATGTCACGGAATGATATTCACAAAGTGACCAATCAGATGGTTTCTTTCAAACAGGCAACCGGTAAATTCTACCTGCAAATTGGTTGCTATGGGTCACATTCGACCCAATTAAAACATCAATTCCAATGGAAAACAATTTTAAAAAATGTTTAATACAGTACAATTTTAAATATTCTCAAGCTTAGTTTGACTATACTTTGTGTTTCATATTCAATTATGATTTTTATATCTATTCACATTATTTTCCTATAATGTGGCTTAGGTTGCACAGATCTTTCATATAGGCTTTTTATGTACAGCCTATAGCCTACATCTTTGTCTAACTTTCAAAGTTTGACCACTGTTAGAGGGGTAGTCTTAGAATTATAAATGATATAGATTTTAAATGTCTTAATAAGTACAGCCATGTATCTATGACACAACAATACAGCTCAGTATTCCTTTTGTTGGAATACTTTTTAAAAATATATACATCTAAAATTGGTTTGTATTGATAATTTAAAAAATGCTTTCTTCTTTTTCACAGCCATTCTCTAAGCAAGCTGTAGATCATGTTCAAGCCCATTTAGCTAAGAAACAAGTGCCACCTACATTATTTCAGGTAAGCACGTTTTTTTTCTTTCTTGTGTGATGTAATACTGGCATTTTGGGCAAGTATTTTTCTGATATCCAAACCCAAACTTATAGATGGTGATGTTTGCTGCTTCATTTAAGGAAACATCTTTTTCCAATTTTGGTTATCTTTATACCACTTCAGTCAATGCTTGCCTTTGCTATGGTGTCCAAATTCTGGCCCTGATTTTGGCCAAATATGTTTTGGGATCTGGTTAGTATTTTTTTTGTTGTTGTTTTATAATGTGTTTATTAAACATTCAAAACATACAAATGTGTTTAAGTGATATAAACCTCACTTTATTAATTTAAAAAACGTGTTCATAGTGTGAGTGCCATATAACATGCTGCTGTCTATTACTTGGAATTCCGTACAAGCACTCGGGTAGTGTCTTTCTCTAACTGTGTGCTACCTATCTATAGCTATATATATTTTTGAATATAAAAAGTATCAGTGTAAAACATCTAACGGTAATTTAACAAATCAAACTAGATGACTCACATGAGAATCAGTCTGTTTCCATAATCAGGAGATGCTGAAGTGTGTTGACAGTAACCAAGTTATCTGGTGACTCCTGGACCGGATCTGGACTATGTGCCCACCAGGCAGCAAATCCCCCTCTGCGCCGTCCCCCACCCTGCCAGCGCATATCTGGTTTACGCACATTAATTCTTTATGCGATCAAGTGGGGGGAGGTCAGGAGAGGCAGTTGTGTGGAATGGGTCTGGGCTGCTCCTTGAGGGCTCGATTAGTGGTGTATTCTCTTCCTGTGAGAGGGGCAGAATATACATATGCATTTCTGTGATAAGTGAATTATTTTGTAAAAGCTCTGTGTCATACCAGATAGTATTATGCAGAGGGTATATTAAGTTTTGGGTTGGTCAGGAGAGGTAGGCAATATACCCAGTGTGAGAAAAATGTTGCTGCAGCTAAGTGGTTGATTTAGTTTGTTAAAAACGGCCCATTAAGTATTTTGTTAATTTAAATGCAATGCTTTATTCAATTTGTTCCAGCAAAAGGTGTACAATATAATTTGCTCAATCTAACATAAAACGAAATGCTTAACTAAAAAGCTGCAGTATTTAAACAAGCACCCTGCCTAAATGCCTATATGTGTGTACGTTTACGAAACATGCAAGCCAGAGTTACTTCAACCTTCACTTTAAAATTACGCATTTCAGTGGACATCACAAAATCCTTTGGAATGTTATACAAATATGGGATCCGTTATCCGAAAACCCGTTATCCAGAAAACTCCAAATTACGGAAAGGCTGTCTCCCATAGACTCCATTTTATATACAAAATAATACAAATCCAAATAATACAATTTTTTTTTTTTATAATACAAATTTTTAAAAATAATTTCCTTTTTCTCTGTAATAATAAAACAGTATCTTATAATTGATCCAAACTAAGATATAATTAATCCTTATTTGAAGCAAAACCAGCCTGTTGGGTTTATTTAATGCTTAAATGATGTCTTACTAGACTTAAGGTATGGAGAAAGGATTACAATTACAGAAAGATACATTATACGGAAACACCCTGGTCCGAGCATTCTCGATAACAGGTCCCATACCTGTACCTCCATAGTTATTAAAATAATGTTAAAATATTCATTGTATGCAGTTTCAGTAGCAATAACTGGTTTCTATGGCTGTGCGCTTTTTTTTTTTTTTGCTTTGTAGCTTCCCTTTTTTCTAATATTTATATCCCAAATGTGTTAACTTTTTTTTTCTTTAATTCATGTCCAGATTCTTCAACCTTTTAGCAGTCCATTAAGACTCCTGGCATTACAGTCCATTAAGACTTCTGGCATAACAGTCCATTGAGATTTTTTTACATTTTGCGCTTTTTGTTGTAATACTACTCTATGGCTAATTACATAGTTTCCGTTTCTTTTTGTCAGTCTGGTTGGCCTGATAAGTATAAGGCTAGAATAAACCAATTTTTGGATCTAGATACACTAACAATTAAGATGGATTTGTATGACATAAATTGTCATTTATTTACACCTTGCATAATTATTTCATTGAAAAATATTTTCATTGTGGCAGGAGTCTTGCTTTTTAATGTAATATGTTTGTTTTGACCTCTGTTGTATTAGCCATCGTTTATTATCTAACCACAATCCAGCCCGATTAATTCAGTTTAGCCTTAAAGAATGCATATTCATTGCAGAGCTTAATAAGTAGAATATATGCTGTAGTATATGCATCAATCTTTTATTTTTTTTATAATAATGTATAAAACATTTACTGATCATTGTTTTGTTTTTAGAATTTGCTAAACCAGCTCAGTTAATGCAAATAGACATAATGAACTAGGTATAAATAACACTCTACTTTCCCTTCTTTGTTGTGTTTGTTTTGGCTTAAATACAGGCAAAAGTCCAAACAGTAGTTTATGCAGTTATCTGTGAACTGGTAATCTGATTATTACCCTCACTTTTTACCACAATTGCTCGCAAGAACAATTGTAGACTGGAAACCTAAAGCATTTTAATATTCCACGTTTACCCTGTTTAGTTCAATAAATAACAAAAACATTAATTTTTGCTGTTTTAAGGAAGGCTCGAGTCCTAGTCATCCCAAAAAGGGGGTATTTGTGCCCTTTTACCATGTGAAAACACATTAAGGACATTTTCATTTCTTGGTGTTATTGGTTCTTTAAAAATCACTATACAAAGTTCACTGCTAAAGTGATCTTTATCCACATGTTAATTACAACCCAGATATGCCCCTGGAAATTTGTTGATGGTATACATATCATTGGCCTCATCCCTTTTGGTCCCTCTTTCTAGGAAAGCTCATTTGAGGCATGTGAAGATGAAGTTTATATAAATATCATATAAATATATCTGGCCACCAATATAAAATGTGTAATTTACTTTATTTAAACCTTACTACCTTTTTGTTATAATAATACCAATAATAGTAACAAGCTTATATACACTATTGCATTTTTGCATGTGCTCTGTAATAATGCCTACACTGGCAAATAGATTTTTTTTTAGCTGAAGAAACAGATTTGCAGGAATAGATTAATGCACAGGCATGTGCTCAATTATAGAAGTGTTTATTGGAAATGAGGCTTAAGGAAGCTAGCAAAGCACAATGACACATACAGTACCTAAAATAGCTGCTCTCAGGATGTCCAACATTATCTAATAAGCTGCCCTAAGCACACCGCCCAAGGCTTGATCAGTTCACAGCCTGACAGCTGTTTACCTTCAGTTGTTTTTCATCCATCAGTGAATATCAAATGAGTTGGGGAAACACTCTGCAGATGGAACATTCTTTGGGCCTATATTTCATTATTTTTCCTCTGTCTTTCCTAGGGGGGCACACGTACTAGAAGTTAATTCCCTTTAGGAGGCAGGCCATTCAAAACAAGAAATCCATCACTCCACTTATAATCTTGGCTCTGTGTCTTGCTTTTCTGTGTTTTTAGTTCCCTTTTCTGAGGTGGGGTCATGGCATCCATCAGAGGGTTATATTTTTGCTTATTTGAATTTCTTTTAAGTTGTTTTATTTTAATTCCTTTCCTTCAGGACATATGACCAGGGTTCCCTGATCCTATTTTTATTTTATTCTTTTTTATTCTATTATTGAATTATTGTAAGACCCCTGTTTTGTTATAAATTAATGTGAATAGCTGTCACTATATAAATAGATGATGGTGACATTGGCACATTTAGTCTGAGATACCATTGTAGTGGCAAACGGAAGTTAAGTGCTGCCAGTAGCATCTGAAGGAAACTGCTTTCCTCTATACAGCCAGGGACTGACAGAGGGAAGAACTAAGGCATGGAGGACCCGTGGAATCTCTGCTGTTACCTTTCTTTCTTTTTACCCAGTGCTAAACTTTAAACGAAAAGAAGCTGCATTTGCTAGACCTATTCAGAGCATTGAAACTTAGTCCATTGGCACGTCTTGGGTGTGCAAAAAATTTCATTTGAGAAACTGTGCAAGGTTGCAACTTGATTCACCCCTTGAGGTTGGTGTTCTAGTGTTTCAATACGCTATGTTTGGCAGGAAGGTACTGCAGTGGTGGGGCCATAAGTTCCATTTCCTTCCTGCTGGACTTCTAGTCATAATGGCATTGTGGTGTCACTTTTGGTGCCTGTGCCCTACTAGGAAAGACAGACAAAAGGAGTCTATGGATGCAACTTTTACTTCTCAGAGCACCAATTATAGTACTTGGCTACAAATTATTTTCTGTATGTCATTGATCCCCATTAGCTGTGTTCCCATGATATATTGCTTTGATTGCCCTTATAGTATTTTTATTCTATAAAACTTTGTGAACATCATGCCCAAATATTTAATGTACAAATAAGTGTGCATAGGTACAACTATTTCCCCCAATATTTGGAAAAATCAAAGGTGAAAGACATTCCTCTGCAGTGCAGTTGGGACACTCATTGATGTGATGCTACAAAAGACAACATGATGCAAAAATGCTCAGCTTCTGGAGTAAAATAGTCCATAATGCACTGATACTGCCTAGGCAACCCACATGCAATTGATAGTGAATTAGGCACCATTGTTGCTTGGGGGAGTAGTTTATGTGAGTAATTGCACTTGTGATTATCACAAATGCCATTAGTTGCATACAACTATTTTGTTTGTGTAAACTTATTTGCTGCTTATTTCAGGTCGCCTAATTTTCCTATTTTGTCAGGAATGGATGGATGGGCATATTAATTAAATGCTCTCTTATGAAGCTGTTGCCATGAAAACCATGAAACATTAAAAACTATCCTTTTAAAAGTTATCCCTGTTTGTATACTTTAGTTATTCATTAAAACCTAAATCTTTCTTACTGCACCCCAAATATCATAGCTAGGACAATAGCACTCAAGGTTATTTTGAACAGACACAACTGCTGTCTCATTGTGAACATTATGTGGGAAGTTGGGAACTGTTGGGTTAATTATTATCAAGCTCTATAAAAAGATGGTGCTGGAATTCACCACATATCACTTAAACGCTATGCAACACTGGGTAAAACCACATGTATTTATTAAAGGGCATGTAAAGGCAAAAATTTAAAATCCCATTTTTACTTTCTTTAATGAAAAAGAAACCTATCTCCAATATACTTTAATTAAAAAATGTTTACCGTTTATATAAGAAACCTGACTGTATGCAGTGAAATTCTCCCTTCATTTACTGCTGTGGATAGGAATTGTCAGATGGTCCCTAACTGCTGAGCAGGGAAACAATCATACTTATGAACAGCAGGGGGAGCCCCCGCCTTACTTTCCAGCCATGCAGAACTCAAGCAGCTTTGTTTATGACGACCCCTAAGCAGCCCAGACCACACTGAGCATGTGCACAGTCTTAGTCTTGCAAAGATGTTTAACAAAGTTATAAGATGGTGACCCCCTGTAGCCAACTTTGAAAGCATAAATTATTTGTTTGATTAGTCTTGTGGTGCAGTAAGTTCATGTTTATATTTAGTATGCAAAATACAGCATTTCTAGCCTTATTCTATTTTAGACTTTACATGCCCTTTAAGGTGTGTAATGAAAGTGAAGCGTAGTATATACAGTACTTCTGATATCAGCTGTGTAATCATAATAAGTTTAAAGTTGTTGCTTTTTGCTCACAAGATTTTTTTCTTGCCACTGGTAACTTTCTAATGAATTCTGCCTGTTAATTTAATAAATGAACAACACCGCTTGATAAATAGCACTTTTATGCCACTTATGACATTGTCTTTTTGGTGTAAAACATTTTACACAGTTTGGTGAATTGACTTTATTAACTGCCCAGTATGCCATTGCCATTATAGCTGCATGATATGAACTGCCTGTTACACTAACCCAACGTAGTGGTAATTATGAAATAAGTATTAAGTTGGTAAAAGATCCTCATAGAAACTGGTATAGCTGTTTAATTGTGCTTGATACTACTATTTGTGTAAATCGTAAGAACGTTAGTTCTTGAAATATTGTTTTAGCTTGCAGGTTTGATGCAATGTTACCGGCAGTGCTGATCATAGCCTCACTTTGTATCTTCAGGTAGTTGCTGGCTTAGAAGCAATATAGATATAGATTAATGTGAAGAAAATGTTTTTATTTTTAATGGCATGTCTTTTACCTTGTGTTTTGTGCTGGTCTATTTCAGCCATACATAGAAGAAATATGTGACAGCCTTCGCGGGATTATATTCCAGAAGTTTATAGAGAGGTAAAAATGTATAAATGCTTACATACAAATTTTACATGCATGCTGTAAAATGTAAGGTCCCAGACAAATGTAAGGATGTATATCACTAAATGTCAGCGCTGCGCAATATGTTGGCGCTTTAAAAAATACTTGATAATAATAATAATTAGAGGTCTACATCCAGATAGACAGTCCTACCACAAGTGCTCAACTGCCATTCATACGTGTACCATTGACATGAAACACTGCACTTATGTATTTAAAAAGGTTGCAATGTGGGCCCAGCAGCCCTTTGGCCATCTTTGTTTGTGTGTCTTTTCACCATTCACCACTATCCTAGAAAAAAACATATTTTATTAGAAATAATATATATTCTGCAAAATACTGGACAGCCGTTGCAGTTAAAGGGGTTGTTCACCTTTGAATTAACTTTCAGGGGCAGATTTACGAAGTGTCGAAGTGAATTCGAGGGAATTTTTCGAAGTAAAAAAATTCGGAATTCAAAGTAATTTTTTGGATACTTCGACCATCGAATAGGATACTATGACTTTGAAATTTACTTCAACTTCGATTTGAAGTAAAAATCGTTTGAATATTCCACTATTCGATAATCGAAGTACTGTCGAAACCTGCCGAAGTGTTATGTTAGCCTATGGGGACCTTTTACAACATTTTTCCAAGTCTTTACACATTGAATAAAAATCCTTCGGTTGATCGCTAAAATCGTTCGAACCGTTCGATTTTTATTCGACTGCAGCATTGCCAAATTTGTTGCAAAAACTTCGAATTCGATATTCGAATTCAAAGTTTTTTAATTCGATGGTCGAATTTCGAAGTTTTTTGTACTTCGAAATTCGAACCTTGATAAATCTGCCCCAAGTATGATGTAGAGAGTAATATTCTGAGACAATTTGCAATAGGTTTTCGTTTTTTTATTATTTGTGTTTTTTGAGTTATTTACCTTTTTTTTTTTTTATTAAACAGCTCTCTAGTTTGCAATTTCAGCAATCTTTTTGCTAGGGTCCAAATTACCCTAGCAAACATGGACTGATTTGAATAAGATACTGGAATATGAATAGGAGAGGCCTGAATTAGTGATGTGCGGGTCGGGATTTTCCCGACCAGCACCCAAACCTAACCCGCCCTCCCTTGGAGCATGCCCGTCTGCATCCGTCTTCCGTGTTGCTTTTATAGACCCGCGCCTCCCCGCCTATGACGTGACAAAAGGGACAGGGCAAACAGGCGCAGCATCTATAAAAGACTAACCCGGAAATTGGAAGCCAGCATTTGACGGTGGCAGGCGAGGAGAGCAGGAGAAGAACTCAACCCACACCTCCCCAGCACCCTCGAGGAAGAGTGCAAGGTCGGCCCGAACCCATGGGTCCCGCGGGTTATCAGGCCAGCCCACATATCACTAGCCTGAATATAAAGCTGAGTAATAAAAAGAAGCAATAACTATAAATTTGTAGCCTTGCAGAGCATTTGTTTTTTTTAGATGGGTTCAGTGCCATTTGAAAACTGGTAAGATTCAGAAAAAGAAGGCAAATAAGTCACTAACTATAAAAAATAAATAATGAAGAGCAATTGAAAAATTGCTTAGAATTTTAAGATATTAAAAGTTAACCCGAAGGTGAACCACGTCTTTAAATTGGTTTCCATATTAAGCTAGTCACTAGTTTTCAGTGAGGTTTCTATCCCTATACTAATCACACATTGAACAAATTTTTATTATTTTACAGTGACAGGTTTACTAGATTTTGCCAGTGGAAAAATGTGGAGCTAAATATTCATGTAAGTACAAATCAATCAATCAAGTACAAATTTTGCACTGGTTAGACTTACAGGATAAGGAAAAACTGTAGAAAAGATCCACATGTTATCAACCAATTCTGATTAATTTCCAAGCTGCTGCAACCATTAAAGCACCTAGAGAGTTCTGTTGCCCACGCTACTTCTGAGAAAGATGTGATAAAACCAGCTGCGTAACTATAGAGAAAGCAGACCCCGTGGTCTGGAAATTTCTCTACCCAGCCACTTTTTAAAGGAACAGTCCAGTGTAAATATAAAAAAAACTGGGTAAATAGATAGGCTGTACAAAATAAAACATGTTTCTAATATAGTTTGTTATCCAAATATTTAATCTATAAAGGCTGGAGTGACCGGATGTCTCACATAACAGAACAGAATACAACTTCCTGCTTTTCATCTCTTTAACTCTGAGTTACTCAGTGGAAACCAAGAGGGCTGCAAAGCAGGAAGTAGAGTTCTGGCTATATTGTTACACATCCAGTCACTCCAGCCTTTATACATTATATTTTTGGCTTACTGACTATATTAAAAAAAATATTTTATTTTGCACATCTGTTTACCCAGTTTTTATTTTTATACTAAATAATTACTTTAAGTTTACATTAAACGCATCCACTGCAGCACTCATGCTCACAATCAAGTTGTGGGGGGGGCTGGCAGGGGGGTGCTCTTATGGTTGCTGTGCGCGCCAGGGACCCCTCCTTGTAGCAGGCCCGTCGCCACTGGGCAAAACTCAGGCAATTGGAAATATGGAGTAGTTTTCCCTCAAGATACTAACCAAAACTGATAAATCATTTTTGCGATTAAAATTATAAACAAAAAGTATGTTTAGCCCTGTTTGCCCAATTCACTTTAAGAAATAACAAGACAATTCATTTTTTGTGATAAAAACAATAGAAAAAGCTCAAGTTAAGCAGTGCGGTATACTGCTACTATAAAAGAAATTGAAGTCAGGAAATTATTTGTAAATTTTGTAAATGCCAATTGTAAACTATGTAGAGGATTTGATGTAGTAGTGTTTTTTCCTACCTCATCCCTCTTCTAAAGAAAGTTGTTTTTTTTTTTCATTTGATGGAGGCCATATGACCTCTGTTCTTAAATAACACAAGTCAGTTACAGTTGCATGCTCTAACCCTGCATTAAAGAACATGTAAATGCTATTTCACTATATCCTGGGCTGGTGCTCATTTTTTGGAGAGCATTGGCCTGTGGAAAAAAGTCTGTACTGGGGGATACCTAATATTTTAGCACCCCCCCCCCCCCCCAGTGAAATAGACTTTTCATGTCCTTCAGTGGGTGTACGTTTATTTTCTGTATAACTACTTTAGTCTTCTGCCAATGTGTTAATTTCTGTTTCTGGTAGCTGTAGATACAGTATATATTGCCATTGCATTGTAATAATGCCCATACATGAAAGATCTTTTCATTTGCCAAGGAGCAGATGTTTGCCCATTTTTGCCACCAAAGTGGTCATCCTTGGGCCAACAATAGAATCAGTGCATATGTTAAAAGGATTGTGGGATCTTTTAATTTCATGCATGTTTAAAAGTTATTTTGATAAATAAGAGTATGTGATTGAGTGTTAACACCAAGAAATGTCTATAAATCACATTTTTTGAAAAAATTTAAATGTTCACAAAGTTTCAGACAACAAGCTTCTTATTTTTTTTTTTTGAAAAATGTGATCATGAGCAAAAAAAGCAAAAAAAACCCCTCTAAAGACCTAATTATTCATGTAAGTTATTTTTATAACATTAATTGACTCATAATGGGTAAATGGTACTGTTATTAAAGAACAATGAAAGAGAAATTCATGCAAATAAACACCTAACTTTATTTCTTGTAATGGCTCCATACCAGTTGACCATGAATGACTTCAGTGTTCACCGAATAATTGGAAGAGGTGGATTTGGAGAAGTATATGGCTGTCGAAAAGCAGATACTGGTAAAATGTAAGTACACTTTTATGAGAGTGATAACAAATTTGGGTTATTATGTCCAACAACCTTAGTTGAAGACATACCATTGTACTGTGCTTAAGTTCAGCGTCTTTAGCCAGTTTTGATGGTCAGAATCAATTAGAGTGGTACTCAAATATCTCCTGGTTACAGAAGTACTCCTTCCCATTTTTTGTTTAATTTACCATAGGCCAATCCAGTTTTTTTAAGGAAGTCTCAGTCTATCTATCGAGTGTCATGTGTATGGAAATATACACCTTGTGTAGCAGTTCGTTTTAAGGCAGAATACATTTATTACCATGTTTTTTTGTTATTTTAGGTATGCAATGAAATGTTTAGACAAGAAAAGAATCAAGATGAAACAAGGAGAGACACTGGCCTTAAATGAAAGAATCATGTTATCCCTGGTCAGCACAGGAGTGAGTATCCACTGAAATATATCCCTTTCTGTTAAGCTGAATCCCCACAAGCAATACAAAGATTAGTACTGAGTTTCAGGAGGGTTAAGACTGACACCATATATCAGAAATGCTTTGAAGGACTCTTAGGGAAGAATTGCACTTTAGATTCACAATAACTGCATTATGTTCAGCATAAAATTGTCTTCCATTGCTATGGAGACCAAGGATGTTTGCAGAATTGTGAACTCTTTGCTGTTTAAACAGGTCTACTGTTGTTGATCAAAACACAGTTCTACCTATGGATAATCAAAAGGGCTTAATAAAAATACATTTAATTTTAAACAGCTTAGTTTATAGCAGTCCTTATTTTTTGTGATAGTTCCAATCATTTTCCCCAGAGTACTATATGGATCTTGATTTTGAACACGCTAATATGATCTCATTTTGATGTGGTGTGTCGGCACTCATAAAATATGTAGGTACAGGTATAGGATCCGTTATCCGGAAACCCATTATACAGAAAGCATCGAATTACGGAAGGTCTCCCACAGACTCCATTATAATCAAATAATCCACATTTTTAAAAATGATTTCCTTTTTCTCTGTAATATTAAAACAGTACCTTGTACTTGATCCAAACTAAGATATAATGAATCCTTATTGGAAGTGGAACCAGCCTATTGACTTTATTTAATGTTTGCATGATTTTCTAGTAGACTTAAAGTGGACCTGTCACCCAGACACAAAAATCTGTATAATAAAAGTCCTTTTCAAATTAAACATGAAATCCAATTTCTATTTTTTATTTAAGCATTCATAGCTGTTGTAAGCTCATTTAAAAACCTCAGCTGTCAATCAAATATTGTCTGCCCCTCCTCTATGCCCGTGGCATAGAGGCGGGGCAGACAATTACTTTCACTTTCAATTCAGCACTTCTTAGATGTCACTGCTCTCCCCACATTCCCCCCAATCTCTTCACTATTTAATTGTGTAACCAGGACATGGGGATGGACATTGGGTCCCCCATTCTGGTGCACAAACAAGATTCTGAGATGATACAAGACTTCTCTTAATAACAGTGTCCACAAAATGGCTCCTGCCTGCTTGTTATAATTATGAATTCCCAGACTGATGGAAACAAGATTCAAATAATTTATATAGTGTAGTTAAAGTTCATTTTCCTTGACTAATCTGATAAAATAGGATTTTGAATAATTTTTTTGGGTGACGGGTCCCCTTTAAAGTATGAAAATCCATTATCCGGGAAAAAGCCAGGTCCCGAACATTCTGGATAACGGGTCCCATACTTGTACTTTTAATGCAGCAACTGCACATTAGCTTTGTTATCTGTTGTCGGCATTAGACATTCATAGTCTAATAAACTGAGTTTCTCCTGATAACTTTTGGACACCTTGGAGGGCACTGTTATTTGTACGTAGCAAAAAATGTTTAGTGGTCTCTTCCTGCAGACAGGAGGGAAACCTAAAAAGGAAGCATAACTACAGGTCCAAACTTTAGTTTTGTCACATCTTGCTCTCCTAACAGATTGTAAATATTCTGGTAAATTAACCAATATTGTTTCACTATTTCTATAGTGCAAGCTGAAGAAAATTGTAACTGTTATGCTAACCAGTGTCATACTTGTCCACAAATAGGAAACCCAAGACTAATGGAAAACTCACCTATATATATATATATATATATATATATATATATATATATATATATATATATATATATATATATATATATATATATATATATATATATATATATATATATAATATATATATATATATATATATATATATATATATATATATATATATATATATATATATATATATAGTTCCCACTCTGTGTGCTTCACCTTTTCCACTAGTTTTTATTAAGAATCTTTTTTCAGATACTTTCTTGATGTGCAATATAGTATTAAAATAATATGTTCTTGCCAATACATCTAACTGTTTGGTGATCCTGACAACAGCCGGGTAGTTATCCTTGATGGGTGGCCTATAGCTAATACATTTGTTTTATATAGATAACATGTAAAGTTATTTGTGTGGACATATCAATATTTGATCTTCATAGAAACGCTATCTAAAGATACAGATGATGTAAAACAAAAAAAAATTGACAATAATTTATTCAACAAAAAAAAATTAAGATATGCCGTTTCCTTACATGGAAATAACACCCTTGGTAATTACACCTCTGGTACTAATACCTGGCATTAACAGAAACAACCTCAATTACATTGATGTCCAGTTGTTCAGCAATCTTACTAAATCTCTTTCTAGACTTAAAGGCATATATAACCTTCTTGTTAAATGTCTCACAGAACTAGTTCATTCTACGCATGGTGATACCACACATTTCAACAAGAGGAGCAAGAGCAAACTAGCCTAAGGGGGAGAAGAGCAAACTAGCCTAAGGGGCCTATTTATCGTGCTGTATAAAAAAAGTGGAGGATGACTGATGTTACTGATGATGTCGACCATAGCAACCAATCAGAAATTTGCTTTTGTTTTTCTAACTTGTAGGTGACTGTAGAAATGTAATTGCTGAAAAACATTATGTTTTTCTCCAATGTTTAACACAGCATGATAAATAGGCCCATTAATGTGAAAGTGAAATTATAATTACTTGCAACTGAATTGTACCCCACTCAGTCTGTTGGTCCCATCCTTGAGTACCTGTTGAGTACTGTCACAGCACATCAGTGCATTATGTTACAGAGCAGGGTTCATTATCTAATTTGAGTTTGAAACAATTACTCGTAGAACCACCCAGCAACAATTATTGTAAATCCCTGTAAAAGCTCTCAGAATGTTTGTTTGCCATCCATCAGTTATTCTGTAGTATTACAGCAGACATTTAATACACTGTCGTTTTTGCACTGTACTTTTCTTCATGACCGATTGGAAATTTATATCAGTTAGCAGGAGGAAGGTACATAAGATAATTATTCTTAAAATGTAGTTATTTTACGATCTTGTTATTTAACATTCTAGAGAAACTCATTTTAATTGGTAATTAATTAGTAATTAGCAATGATTAGAAGATCACGGCAGGTGATTATTTTTATCCTATTTTTGATTAACTTATGTTAAATTTCGTTTACATTAAAACAATTCGTTTTTGCTACAATGCCATTTCTTGCATCGTAATGGGTGCAAGAAGTGAAGTATGTGACTATTAATTTTATCTTTAGCACAAATGGTAATTATTTTCTAGTCTGCAGAAATTGTGGCTAATTAAGGTTAATATTTTACAGTAAATTTTTATGATAAACAGTAATCACATAATAATATGGTCTGGGATGGGAGGGAAGTGAGAAAGAAATTGTAAGGGAGAAGAGAGAAGCATTAATACAATTTACACATTTACTGCAGACTACAAAATGAATAAATGTGGTATGTCGGTTCATTTTTTGTTTCCATTATAGCTGTAGCTACCAAATTTGCATGGTTGCCTCTCAGGAGGAAAAATGTCACCCTAAGACTTAAAGCACTCTGAAAATCACTTGGGAAAATATGTAACTAAATAAACTTACATCCTCCCGTTACTAAATATAAAGTAACATTCCAGACAAAAAACTAGCTTGTGGCTATTCTCACTTTGGTACAAAACAGGCCACAGATCTGTGCTGGTATATTTGAGTAGTAAATCTACTTTTCATCAATACTAATTTGTTTGTTATGACTAATTTGCCAAAACAAAGGGAATAATGAGGTTCTTTTGAGTTTTGTATCCCGAATATCTATTTTGATGTTGTAGCTAATAACGATGCCAAATAAAATGACTGTTTCTTTGGCCTAGTAGGATCTGGCCCCTAAACCTGTGTTTGCTTTAGTAGAAGTGTGCCTAGTAGGAACTAACCATTAAGCATATTTGTACAGTAGTGCAGTCTCAGCCACTGAAGGATTAATTTATAAACATGACACTGCCATGATTATATTTTGCCCTCAGGGAGGACTAACCTAAAAACTGGTGATTGTCGTTAGTACCCTTTGAGTCTGTGTGGAAAGCCTGGTAAATATATCACTGCCACAGTTTCAGGGAGGGAGGGACAGTTCGACAAATGTGTTAGTGCCATTAGTAAAATAAAGATTTTTTTATTGATTTTATCTGCATGTTTTCTCAGCAAGAAGAGATCACTACTGATAAATGGGTGGTGGTTTATGTTTGTGCTTCTATGTTGGTAGCTGTAACCCTAACTCAGAATTAGACAGGGGTCACAGAGAGAGAGAGAGACACTTCATGCACAAATGTTTCTTGTGTAAAATATGTGGAGCTACCACCATTGTTAGATATAAAAGTGTTGAGAGTGAATTTCACCCAAGTAGGGAGACAGCATATTTATTCTTCTAGATACACCAATGAGCCGAATTTGAAGGTCAATTATGATGAAAAGATGAAAATGTATTTTGCTGTCCTAGGTTTTAGGACTATGACTGAATGACTGATACACCAATATTTTTGTATATTTGTAACACTGCTGTCACCTGTCCAAAGGTTAGACCTCCAAGGGGGGCTTGAACTGAAAAAGTCCAAAAGCCACTGCTATATTACATGAGTCTTCCATTTTAAGGACAAGCCTGTATTATAGAAACATTGGCCCCCAGTTTTCTGATGTTCCTTGTATTACACACATACTGTTGCTTACCTGAGCCCACTTTCACACTAGTTTCACAACATTGTTCAGCATATTTTCTCTCCCTTTTGACCCACACTTGAACAATGTGGTTTTTGTCTTGTGTACATATGAGGGCAAATTTGCTACAAGGTCTAGTCACAGAAAGCAACGAATGAGCTGGTAACATCTACTGAGTTTAAAAGAAAATATCTTAGAGGTTGTTATGATGTATTGCACCTGGGCCTTTTATTATGTATTGTGTTGAGATTGTAAACTTACCAGAGCAGGGCATAACGGTAATATTACCAACAATAATATAAAGTCAAGCATGTTGAGAATGAAAGTTTTACAGTTGCATCACTATTTGAAATGATTTCATTAAATGCATTTTTTATGTATTTGCAGGACTGTCCGTTCATAGTATGTATGACGTATGCATTTCATACACCTGATAAACTCTGCTTTATCCTGGACCTGATGAATGGTAAGAAAATAGCATTTTTCTGTGCTTCTTGTTTATCCTACTACTGGCCTTCCTTACTGATTAACCCCAGTTTTGCCCATTTATCAAAGGTTGAATTTTTTTTTACTCTAATAAATACTAATATACTCTAATATACAATTCAACTGGGATGTTATTTAAGAAAAAATTTGAATTTCTAAATCTGCCCCTAAATGTGACCATACTGGACATGTGTGGGCAGTTGCAGGGCCCCTCAGACTGATAATCCTGTGATCCTTTTGAAAAATGTAGAATAGGTGCACTTACCTGGTTCCTTCTCACTTCCAGTTTGTTGGATCGGTTGGTCCCAACAAATTAAACAATACAAATATAGCCATTCCCTTGTATAGCCATGTAACCGTACATCAGGCTCACAGGTTAGCCACTTTGATACCATGTGGTTTAGGCCACCTTTACTGGGAGAAGTGGCTGAGATAAAATTCGGTGAATGCATAACCATCCCTGCATTCTCAGGAGCTCTGATATCACTAGCCCTATTGTTTGTGAAGATTCTCATTCATCCAGGTTGTGGTATATCTGTAGACATAAGCCAAATCATCTGGACATGCTGTGTTTTTCTTGAAGATGTTTCAATTCTAAATTGAGAAAGCCAGTAGGATGACTGGTGAAACGTCTTCAAGAAAAAAACAGCAAGTCCAGTAGATTTGACGTATTTCTACAGATACACTAGCCTTATTATCTGCCACCGTCATTGAGTGTTAGCTAAAAATACAGGGACATGCTCAGTGATTATAACTCTGCATTTCCTTAGCATGCAAATCAAACAACTGTAAACTACCGTACAACACATGTAAATATATGCATTATTTAGGCATCTTGTTAAGCTTAAGTGACACAGTTAAATACTATACTTAGACATTTCCATGTGCATAAATCTGTATAACAATACATTGGGTTTTGATTATTTGGCAGATCATAGAGTCTTCAAAAAAGAAAGCGCATTATTCCACCAGCTTTTTATTATATCTTCTTACTTACTTTAAAGGGTTATCACACTTCATTCACTGGTGCTTTTACTGGTCGGCAATGTTGTTAAATATACACACCTTCTATAGTAAGGGCAGCTAAGTGAGTGACCATACATATTAGGGTAGGATTTGAAGCTAATATGCTTTTCTAGTGGTATAAGCCAAGTGTTTTTTTTTCTTATCATTGCATTACTCATATATATTGAATAGTAACTGGTATTTTTGTTGGTTTTTGTCTTTGATATCATTATTATTATGTTGTTTATGCTCCTATTAGTTTGCTTTGTAAATGTTATCTGCATAAGCTGAAACTTTTTTGTGGGATGCCAATTGCAATAGACATTGAAAAGAAAACTAAAAGTCTCTTGAGCCTGAGATTCTTCCAAAATGCAGGAACTATATGAATAAAATAATAGTAGTACTAATTCAGTTTAACCTTGAATTTATAAGGAAAGAGGAGACAATTTGTCTCCTGCAAAGACAATGACTGCATTTAATCAGAACTCTAATTTTTCAAGGAGGCAATTTAAAGGGCATTATGTAATTATGAGGAGAAATTGTTTTGCTTTAGATGATCAGGATATTATTTTGTAATAAGGGAAACATCCTGAAATTTATTTTACATGCAAAGATGCTTGAAAGTTTGTGAACCGTTAAACATTTTCTATATTTTTATATGAATGAGACCTAAAACAACATCTGATTTTCAAACAAATACTAAAAGCAGATGACGAAAATCTAGTTAAACAAATGAAACACAAATTATTACATTTGGTTATGTATTTATTGAAAGAAATGATCCGAAAACGTTTCTGCGTTTGGCAAAAGTAACTGAATCGTGCTCTCAGTATTTGGTGGAATGTTTTGGTGTAGTAAATCTTTCACTTTATACTTACTTCATTGTGAGATATTCTTATTCAGTTTTAATGTTTATAGAAACGCAAGGAATTCATTTTTAGAGCATGGAATAGTTTTTGTAAATATAACGATCGCAACAGTCCAATTAGACCAAATCCCTGCACTTTTTTGCAGGATTCAGCCAAACTGAATCCGAACTCAATTGACTTTATAGCTCAGTATAACTAAAAGTGACCTTTTTTTTGTTTTTTTTGAAGATGATGCTAAATTTTACATGCATACTTTGATTCACAAATGCAGCTGCACTTTTATTGTGGTAAAATTGGAGTTTGGATAATTTCAAAAGTGTCCTATGTTTTACTCGGGGAATAATTGAATTACTTTTATATCTGTAAGGATTTCAATGTTCTGTCTTCTGATTGTTCCAGGTGGTGATTTGCACTATCACCTCTCACAGCATGGAGTGTTTTCAGAGAAGGAGATGATGTTTTATGCTGCTGAAATCATCCTAGGCTTGGAACACATGCACCACCGTTTTGTTGTCTACAGAGACTTGAAGGTGGGAAATAATCGAAATGTCTTGCATTATTATTTAAGCATATTATTTAAGCAGTACTCTATTTTGTTTCTGCATGCATTGGTCAGGTTACAAAACAGTAACAATAGAGTGTGTATTTTGATATAACCTAATCCACTCCACACTTATCTAGATAACTCTTGAATATTGAAATATTTAAAATAATTGGCTTATGACACAGCTGTTTAACCTGCACAAAAGCTCCGACATTCACTGTGTGCTCTCCCTCGTTGAGTTGAATTGGAAAGCCTTACATTTCCAGTACTAACAATTTTAATCATGACACTGCTAAAGCATTTTTGGAGTGGAAATGATGATTCGCATTCAAACCAGTTAAAAACAGTTGATATTCTGTTCTCCTCAGTTGAGATGTGACTCTTTGGCCATACATTCTATTAAGAAAATTGGGCAGTCATTTGCCCTAGAAGCAATTGTTCCTCTTTGTTGAAATTAATTATTTACCTGTGCCTAGTTAAACTTTCTAGTTAAACAACACAGGAACAACGTATTTACACATATTTCACTTTAAATGTAAATTTTAATTTAAGCTTTCAGAGATTCAAATATACTGTTTCAGAGGAATATTTGTTTTTCAGTGAAATGAGACAACTAACTGGTCAAGAAAGTCTGGATAATTTCACATAGGACTTTGTATATGATTTTTTTGCAAACATATTAAGCACTTCTCCGGTTCCTTCTTTTCAGTATGTAGACGTGTCAATGTTTTTTAATTTTTTTTTTAACTAATTATAGAATTTCTGCAGAATGTACTATTCCAATTATATGTATCTAGCAGCTCAGGCGAGTTCCCAAGAAGCAGCATAACTGCAGACAAAGATCCTTTTTTAGTTGGTTGCTGCTGTAAGCATAACATGTCTTATTTCCTATAAACTTTCCAGTATGCCAGTATTTAGTCCAGAGTATAAATCCTAGGATTTGTCAACTGTTGCAGTGAAACCATATGCTCAAAAAGTCAATGTCTTCCCATGCCTGGGTATTTCAGTACTCTCTTACTTGTGAGGAATTTACATTTGCTTATCATTCTTATTGAGAAAAATAAGCTATAAATGTTTGCATAGAATTCGTGGTGTGGAATATATTGTCTGTACTATCTGCACCTTTTTTAAAAAATTGGTTAATTGCATTAAGGCTTTGTTAATGTAACACACTTACTTGGAAGTATCCTAGAAGTGAGGTATGTTAAATGTTTTACATGCAGCAATCTAAGGGGGTTATTTATTAAAGTCCGAATGCCAAAATCTTGAACAAATTACTATAAAATTGGAATTTTTAGTGGAAAAAAAAAAAACTCGAAAAAAACAAAACCCCGGCATTTCAGACCTACTGAGGTTGTATGTAAGTCAATGGGAGAGATCCCTATCCTATTTGGAATTTTCCATGGTCTGTGCTGGAATTAGCTGGAAAATCTGACCTTTTTTTCCAGACTTTTCAGGCAAAAATCTGAAAAATTTGGGCTTTTCAGGAAAGAATCTGAAAAAATTGATTTTTTTTTGTTTGTCCCTTATCCAATTAAATCGCAATTTTTTTAATAATAAATAAGGTCCAAGTGTGGATTTTAGTTTGGGCAGAATTTTTAAATTAAAGTAATCACTAAATAAGGATAGTGAAAGGTTTTTCAGGTGACTTATCGTCTGCTAGTAGCACTGATTTGCTGTGGGTGACGCATCTCCCTGTGTGTCATTGCCCATAATGTCTTTTAGTATATTGATATGGGTAAGTATAGCAGATGTATTATGTTGTCACAGTCAGTGCTCCAATGCTTTATAAGTTGAGGAGAGTCAGAAGCCGTAACATATGGAAAAAGAAGATGTAAAGGATGTGGTGAATGTGGGCTAATGTCTGTTCATTCAGTGTCTGTGGATGTTGATATTTGCAGCATATCCGGATGCATGGGAATGGAACAAAAAACTAATAGACTCAAAAAGACTACTTTATTTTATAACAAGTATTGTCTTCTGTGGCTTAACATTCACATTTCCTGACACTCTTCACTCTAGTGTGTTATTCACTCAGGACAATTTCAGCATTTTCCCTTTGATGAAGACACTGAACAAGAATCTTCAAAGGCCTCATAAATGAGCTCCTTGTCATTAGCATGCCAACATTTAGCACCGTCAGCTCGATGGTCTTCAGTGTGATAACAAACTACATGCTAAGCATTGATTATCTGGGTCACTGGACAAGTCCTTATTTTTGAATTAGATAATACATTAGAACAAGACTGTTGTACAAAAATCCATACAGTTTTTTTTTTTTTTACATTATTCAAATTAATCTAAACCCCTTTTCTGGAAGTTTTTTTTTTTAAGAAAAAAAATCAATGCTCGTTGAAATTGAATCCATTTGTACTTTATTTATTATGGATCCATCGCTGCAGTAATATTCATTGAATTTAGTTGATGGAATGTAGTAGTAGTGTTCAGTAAGGATCAGTGGTATTTGTAAAACAAATTGCTTAATATCCACTACAATGTAGTAGTTTTTTAATAATATTTAAGACTTCCCCTTAATTATCTTTAAAAATGGTCCCCTTTGGAATACACACCTCCATAAAAATCACCTTCTATGCAAGTCACCCCCTAGTTCCGTTACACTGAAAAACACAAGGGGTTGCCAACTGCTCAAGGGAATCACTTCAAGTATTTTCATATTTTTGGCTCCAACATGGTGCATCTTACAGCTTGATGTACAGCAATAGTATTTAGACACTTGACCACTTTTCTGTTTTTAAAATTGGGATTGAGATTTTATTGGAAACACACCACTGTCTAAATCTAGGCACTGTTTTTTTATTGCACAGTCCAATCCCAACCCCAGACTGGTTTTGCTTTGATTGGGGGGAGTGTAGCATGGGCAGACGTAACATATCCTACACTGAATTTTAGTTTACAATATATGTTAAGTAGTTAAGTAACTAAATTGTAAGGAAGGAATAAGAAATGTGCTGCTAGCATAAGTATTCAGTTCCCATGTATTATATTTTTGTAGAACCACCTTTTTTTGTTACAGATTGTTCATATGTCTGATGAGTTTCAGAATAATGCCACAGATTCTCAATTGGATATGGTGCTTTGGTTATTAGTAAGATCCTGTGCCCAATCTACAAGTAGAATATGCAATTCCTTTCAGTTTGGGAAGTTGTCAGTCTGGTTACACTGTTAAAATTAAAAGTGATTTTGGTTAAAGTTAAGGCATACCAATTCCTCATTGAAACACAAGCTAGACATACAATTTAAGATACTACACCGTCTATATGTCATCTCATTACATTATACTGAATGGGAAATGTAGAGAGTATAAAGCTAACTTCTTACACATGAAATAGGCATTCCTCAAAAAAAGGGAGATACTGGAATAGAGTAGTGGAACTTATTCAGGAAAAAACTACTTTTCTTAAAATCCAAACGGCACAAATACGTCCATTAGGTAAAATAGATGAGCTGGTCCCCCACAATGCAGGCCGAGACCTTGGGAGAACTTCATTATACTATGCTAGAAAACAGGTTATATTATACTGTATGGGTGATACAGACATACTGGTGCAACTTAATAAATGCTAACCTACCACTAATACAATTCACTGAGATCTAACAAACGTAGGAATATCGTGAGTGATTGGAATTTTGATTGGAGTTGACACCTATTGCAATGGGTATATATAATGGGAATACTCTGTATACTATTCCTATACATGTGAATGCATCATAGTATTGCTTTAAAGTCATGGAGGCACCCTTCAATCCTCCACAGTGTTGTGCAGAATACTGCTAACTACCAGTAAATGTACAGTCAACCTGATTCTTTAATCCATTGTAATATGTTGATGTATTTGTAATGCAGGAAACCCAATGTACTTCCCCAGCTCTGTTATGTATACAAAATAAAATTAAAGCCAGTTGCAAGATGTGAATGAGAGGAAAAATGGTTTCTGCTGAAATTATCAACATTTAGATTTTTAACTTACAGTATGATTATATCAGGGAATAAGGGGTTTACTTTCTGAAGCTTGTCTTATGATGAGGACTTCAGTGTAGCTTATCATATTATGAAAAAATAGGAATGGAATGTAGTATCTGTTTTTGGACGGTTTGGATGATTATTTTTTTGAGTATTGTTGAATTTCTCTAATATTGTCACTTTTATTTCCAGCCTGCAAACATTCTATTAGACGAGCATGGTCATGTGAGGATATCAGATCTGGGTCTTGCATGTGATTTTTCCAAGAAGAAACCACATGCTAGTGTGTAAGTACATTGTTCAGGTATCACTAATAGTAGTTTGTAGAAAGACTTCATTAATTCATAGAATTTAGTATCCTTACACGCCAACATATTTTTATTCAAAATTACAATAAAAAAAGAGTCACACTAGATAAAATCCATTATTTTAAACTAAGAAATATGTGTATCAGTTTACATTTTCCCTTTGGGTAAGTGTATAAATGATAAATATTAACTGGGCATTTAAACTGGACAATTTAAATACAGGTATGAGAACCTTTATCTGGAAAGCCTTTATACGGAATTCTAAAAACAGAGATATGTTTTTGATGTTGTGTGTTTTTTTTTTTTTTTAATTTCTGCCAAAAGTTGCCAATTATTATGATTAAATTTAGATGGAAATAGTTTTCAAGCAGCTGTCAACCTTAGAAATCATCAATGACTGCACTATTAAAATACAATCTCTTGATATACCCATTGTAAACCAAAAAAACAAAGTTTTGTGCCTAAATAATATTTAGCCTCAGTTTATTGAAAGATGTATATGTGTATATTGAGTAAAGCTTGTATTCTCATTTTTTTTCCTGTTTGGGATTTCAGAGGAACACATGGGTACATGGCTCCAGAGGTGTTACAGAAGGGAACAGCTTATGACAGCAGTGCAGATTGGTTCTCTCTAGGATGTATGCTTTTCAAACTTCTCAGAGGGTAAGTAACCTAATAGTTACCTAAGTAACAAATGTGTAAAATACACATCAGCGTATTTTTTCAACTCAAGTTGCAAACAGCAATTTTCCCCCTGATGCAGTGGAGAAGATGTGGTCACTACTGTCTGCCTTACAACCTTTAAGTCTGTGCTCATATAGGAAGGGTGCAAAGCTTATTTTACATTATAGGTAACACCCAAGACATGAAGTCATATCACCCTGGCAATACTACATCCTATATAAAGACCCTGCTTTCATCTATTTTTTTGTAGGTATTTTTTCAGAAAATGTGCATTAACAAAACTCCAATACTGTTAATACTAGTCTTAAATGCAATTGAACAGATATATTATCAAGACAAGAAATATGCTGTTATGGGATTTCTGATGAAAATTCTCTCGGATGATGGTTAATAAGTTGGGTAACGTTAAGCTTAGAAATGTTGCAGTACTGCAGAGCTGTCTGGCTTTTTAATGGGTAGAATTCTGTCTATGTAGCAAAATTTGTGCCCAAAATCTCAGCTTGCTCAAACTAATACAGCTTCCTTATGTGCTAAAGTAAGGGGGAAGCTAAGGTGAAATAGATCAGGCAAAATTCTGATGGTGCATGTTTTTATTTTCATAGCAGCAATAAGTGTCACAGGGCTGCATTGGGCTTCTACCTTAATTCCATCTGTGTTTTTGTTGCATTTTGATAATGTGAGAAAAGGGAAGAATAAAAGACAGAAAGGCTTCTCTGGATGTCAGAAAATGTTAATGTTTGGGGAAGTCAATGTGCTTAAATCACAAAAGGGACCTTCATTGTGCAGTGTATTTTAGGAACATTGGTTGGAAGATAGTTCAAGGTCTTTTTCTGAGCAAAAACAAAGGCCTATTTCAGAGAGAGCTATTCACAGATTAGTGAAGTAAGCTCTGTACTCTAGAATAATATAAAAGATTGCTAGGTGGGTCTGATAAACGCCCTGAAATTAAAAGATATAGGTGAAAGCATATATTTAGAGAATGAATGAGGCTGAAACCTCTATAGTCATTAAATGTGCTACAGTCATTTCTGTGCACCAGAACAAAGGAAAGAAAGTTTTGTATTTAAAGCAAGATACTGAAAGGGGCAGTTCATTTGAAATTAGCTTTTTTTGTGTGACAATGGTATTCAAAACTTCACATCATTTTTTAAAGTTTTTTTTAATGCTTTTGAAATACTCGAGTTCAGTTTGTACTTCAGTTTGTTACCTGCTAAGCACTTGAAGAAGCGATTTTATGTTGTTTACATAGAGGGCAGCGAGGTAAAGATGTTAAGATTGTGACCATTTTGGACCTGTATTTTTGGCTACAGCGCCACCAATGAGCATTAAACCTTGTGCAAGATATATAATATGTATAATGGAGTGCAGTTTGAACTATGCAATTGAAAAGTAGAACAATACTAAATGTATGGTACGCTAAAGGTTGCCTCTTAGTGTGGTAGTTCATTTATGTGAAGACTTTTTGCTTTCTCAAAACATATCTGGCTCATACATTTCCAAACCCCTCCCTTGCTCTCTTACTTTCAGCCCCTAAAACACAGTCCGCTTAAATGGGTGGATAATCTTATATTTTAAATTAAACAGCTACATTATTTCTTTGATTCTCATGGTTCATTTAGTCACTACATGCGGTATAAGTGTGTGTGTGTAGCATATATGCTTCCCAAGGCATACTGTAATAAAGCGTATCTAGTTCTCATCCTTTATATTGTACAGTTAAACCTCAATTTTACATACCCTAAGGTTTTTCCTCGTTCGGCACCATTTTTTTCTGGTCCCCTGAAAACCATAACATGATGATTCTACTGTATAAACTGTATTTTTGGAGGGGATTAGATCAGTTTTAATTGTTTTGGTCTATGAATCTTTATTCACACTTGCATTTGATGCCTGGCTTCTCTCTCTGTGTATTATCTTTGATTCCAGTAGCATTGTTAGTCTCTCTTATGTGGAAACAGCTGCTTGCTTGCTTTAAAATAAGTTTCCACCTGAGTTGACACATGAATTCAGCATTTGAGCACCACTGTAACTTCAGAACAAACTGAACAAAGACTTCCAGCTGAGTAGTCACAGTGAGCTTGTCTCTGAAAGGGCAGGATTCCCCTTTAGCAGCCTTACTGCATGCTTTACATATGTTGCATTTATTACTGATCATTTCTTTTAGAGTTTGAGTAAGGCATTTAACTTATTGTGACTTGTTACAGGGGGTGAAATCTGTGACCACTCCCCATTCCTTTCCCCAGATATTACCATTTGTATGGTGTTTTCATTAGCAGCAGCTCTTCCAAATGGGGCAAAAAAAAAAATAGAGACAATTCTCTGTTTTCATCCCTTTAATGCAATGTTGTTCCCAGAATTCCAGCATTGTGCACCCCCTGCTGTTCAACACCTTGGGTTCATACATCGTGCCTATAAGTAATTGCTCTTCAGTATCACATGAACTTGGGGACACAAAAATAGTAAGTGCAAGTGAAATGCATAAAGGAAGCTTAGTATTTTACAACTAAATTCAATAGCAGCTTTACGCCTCTGCACACTGCGCCTTTTATCTTCTAAATTTTAACTCATGCAACTGGCACCTGGTTTAAGGGCAGCTTGTTTGTGTATGATATTTAAATGTGCTAAAAAATCTATAAGCCTTGCAATATCTTTTTGACTTGTGACACCAACATTACAGTATAAAGTGTGTAAAGCAAGTACTCATTATACTGCATGGATATACTGCATAAAAATAGTGTTCAACTCCGAAAAATGAAATGTCTTCATGTACATTTGATAATACGGAAGTCAGAATGTCTGAAACCCTCTAAATGTTTGGGTAACAAAACATAAAAATACCATTGCCTGTACAGTCCCTCTAAACTTTCATTTACAATGTTATCATATTTTTCTCCAGTCAGCCCATCCAATGGTTTCTATATATATATATATATATATATATATATATATATATATATATATATATATATATATATATATATATATATATATATATATATATATATTCAGAAGTTATCGATTAAATAATAGCATTTGAATCCTTCATTTATAGTCGTAAATATGGATCATCTGTTGTCATCTGTTTTTATTTTATGTTCTTATTCTGTGTTTAGCCTTGCCTTCTACTTCATATTCACCTTTATTTGTAAGCTGTTGTATTTTGTGTGTGTTTTTTTTTACCCATTTTCTGCCTGAATCTGACCTTGCTTTGTGCCCTTGATAATTCAGAAATGGAGGTCTGTACCGCCCTCTGGTGTAGGAAAACAGACTGTATTTCTTTATGTGGAGTCTTTGATATAATTCTATTCTGTATTTTGTCTTATCAAAGATGGTGCTATTTATCCCAGCCAAACGCAATTAACTATAGCTGACATTGTGCTGAGACTCTTATGTCATAGTGTGCCTTTTCTAAGGTGTCCGTCATAAAACGGAAGACTATTTATAGCAAGAAACACACCAGGAATAATTGTTATGCCAGGCATTAACAAAGGTAATTAGATACAGACATTGTTTATCATTAATAAAATTAGGTGTCAATCTTGTGTCACGGGGCACTATCTTGTGCTAAATGATTTCTAATGAACCCAATTAATATTGCAAATATATTCCTATTAGCATGTTTCTCCACTGCATTAAACTGATTTTGCTTATTTGAAACGAAATGTCATTTATTTCTTTTAAAAAAAATTGCCAGGTTGAGCTAGAACTTGTTCTTTTGTGTGGTGCTTTCAGATTAGTTTTCTTGATTTTCTTACTCATTCCCTTTTTCTCTCTTTTTCCAGTCACAGCCCTTTCAGACAGCACAAAACCAAAGACAAACACGAGATTGACCGCATGACACTTACCATGGTAAGATTAATCAAAATGTTGTTGCAGACTCCTGAATCAATAGGTTCTTATAAGAGAGCTGCTCAAGAAAAATAGCCATGTACCTTGTCTCATGCCCCTTCTTCTGCTTTTACATTGTAAGCTTGATTGTACAGAGCTCTCTCTACCTCTTGTATTTATTATAAACTCCATTGTTTATGTAATCTGTGTGTTCAACGTATACACTAGTGATGTGCAGCACTTGACCCTAACCCACCACTCTGAACTTGTACCCGACCCAGCCCATTGGTCTGCTTCCATTTATATATATATCTCTGATGTCAGTGGGGGGAGGCAAGTGCCTATAAATAGACACCGCTGGAAGCGGCACACACTTGTGTCACGGACAGGAAGGGTGGCAGGATGAACTTGGCCCACACCCACCTGAAGCCGAATTCTTTGTGCATGTATAGTAGTGATGTGCGGGTCTGGATTTCCACGACCCGCACCCGATCCTAACCCACCCTCCCTTGGCCCGCACCCGCACTTCTGGGTTGCTTTTATAGTCCTATGCTGACCTGCCCCGCTGATGACATCACCAAAGGGGTGGGATGAGCAGGCGCATCGTCTATAAAAGACGAACCCGGAAGCCGGCATTTGACGGTGGTGGGCAGGGAGAGCAGGAGAAGAGTTCAACCCGCAGCCACTTGCGGAGAATCATGCAGGGTCGGCCCAAACCAGCCCAACCCGCAGTTATCAGGTCGGCCCGCACATCACTAGTATATAGGCCGAACTCGACCGACCTACAGGTATCGGGCCGGCCCGCAGTTAACTAGTATAAACCAATTAATTGTGCAGCGCTGTGGAATATGTTGATGCCTTTTACATACATTTTAATAATGATAATACTGTTCTAATCTATTTCATTAACCTATAACTTGTTGCTCCTTTTGGAAAGAATGTGGAGCTTCCAGATTCATTCAGTCCAGAGTTGAAATCCCTACTGGAGGGCCTTCTGCAACGGGATGTCAGCAAGAGGCTTGGCTGCCAGGGTGGAGGGTATGTATCACTAATATACTAATGACATAGGTATAACTTGCTCAAGTCAGTTTTCCAGCAGCACAACAAGTCAGTTGTAGTGATTGCAAAAATTGATTTATTTAGCCCAAAAACCACATATCAAACAGGCAATGGTTCGGGCCCACTGGACCCTTAGTGGGCCCGAAACGTTGCCTGTTTGACTTGGTGTGCTGCTAGAAAACTGACTTGAGATATTTATGATCCCGTGGCAGGCGTGGATCTCTCAGTTCAGCACCAGACACCAGTGTTTGGATGTCATTTTGTGGGAGTTTGAGCATTCCATTCCTGTTACTTATAGGTATAACTTGCTGTCCTACTCGCAGTTCAAGATGTTGCCATTTCATGGGAACATCTTAAAAACTGTTATTTATGTGTTTTTTTTGCTGACTTTTAACCCATAGTACAAATGACCATATTGTTCATTTGTAAAAATAAAAATAATAAGAAATAAAGTATAAAAAAAATGCACATTCTTCCGTTACAGGGTTATTTGCAAAGACTTGAATGAAAAAGTGAATGATTGGTGAGAGAAGGATAGATTATGATTATGAAAGCTGTTTATTTTCTCCAACTTGTCATGGTTTGGTATAATTGTATTTGTTTTCTAGATAATAAAATGCACATTTTGTATTATTTGCAGGGCACAGGAAGTAAAGGAACACCCATTTTTTAAAGGCATCGACTGGCAACAGGTGTATTTACAGAAGGTGAGTTTGCCATGTAAATTTTATGTACAAAGATGGCTATTTGTGCATTGTAAAAATGGATTGCTTCCTATAAATAGAATTAGAAAACTTTTCAAACTATCACAGCCTTGCTATTTGGTATAGCAGTAAACGGATGATTAGAGAAATAGTTTCCTTAATCTGTTTTAAACCTTGAAAACCCATATATCTTGTTACTGTTGGTATTCTTTTAGTATCCCCCACCTCTGATTCCTCCTCGTGGAGAAGTAAATGCTGCTGACGCTTTTGATATTGGGTCATTTGATGAAGAGGACACAAAAGGCATTAAGGTACCACATTTTTCTCAAGTCAGTTGTATATATCAATGTTTTGCTATTTCCAACTCTCATTAAAAGATTTACTTTCTTAAATAGGCTTACACATTAAAGCAGTTACCCCAGTTACCTGTAATTTATATAGAATAAATTATATGTAGATGTGGTATACTGGTAACAACTTGTAGTTTACAGATAATAGATACTGAAAAAGATCACAGCAAACATCTTTGTTAGTTCGCAGCATGTTTGGACTTGAGCCCCTACTTCCTTTACAATATCCTTTCACTCAAGATATTGTGTTCTAGCATACCCTTTAATCAATAAAAATATGAGACAAGACATTTTTACTATTTTATTTTAAATGTCAATATGCTTCTTCATTTGCTGCAGACAAAAAAAGTCAGAAACCAGCTCAAGTATTTATTTTACATATCTGTAAATGCCCTTTAGTAATAAAAAAGAAACTTGGTTTGAAATGATACCTCTAAAAACATTTTACGTACGTAATGCCTGCAGAATGTAATCAAAAGTGTAACAAATAGTAAACATATATATTTATAGTTACTTGATAGTGATCAAGAACTGTACAAGAACTTCCCTTTGGTGATATCGGAGCGCTGGCAACAAGAAGTAGCAGAAACTGTTTACGAAGCAGTCAATGCTGACACTGATAAGATTGAGGCCCGGAAGAGAGCCAAAAACAAGCAGTTGGGCCATGAAGAAGGTAAAACATATTCACAAAAGTAGTCTGTGATTTTCTTTTTGTTTTGGCAGGTTTTTTTTAACTCCTTATAGCTCTTTACCACCACAAGCAAAAACATTATTATAGACTGGCCTTTCTTGAAAATTGCATTGCATTGCTGAATCAGATGGCTTGTCCTTGACTGCATTATTCTATCAATTATATAAAATGAACCAATGTAGCAGCAATTAATTGTATCTTCTGATCTTATGAATCACAAATACCTTCAAATGTTATCACTATTCTCACATAGTGAAGGGGCGTATTGCATAAAAACGCCACTTCCTCTGCCCCTCCACTACCAAAACACTGGTCCAGGCTCTCATACTATCCAGGATAGACATTACTAGCACTTCTCCCTGAATCACGTTGTCACCCTTTGCATTCATTCATTCATCACTGCTGCTGCCCACATGATCTCTCTTGCATTTAAATCACTCCCCTCCTCCTCACTACTAAAATCTGTCTCATGGCTTCTGGTCAAGTGGCGCAGAAGATACAAAATACCTATCCGGTCTTTCAGAGCCCTTCATTCTTCTGCTCCTCTTTATATATCCGATCTCATCACCCCATACACTCCCTCCTGTGCCTTACACTCCGCTCAAGACAATGTGCTGAACAGCTGAGTTATGCATCAGAGAAACCCTCACGTTAACACTTTCCTCTAAGCTCCTTAAAAACCACCTACTAGGTGAAGCACTTCACTAGCTTTCCTCTGCTGCACACATTCTCATCCTATGCACTTATACCACACCCTCCTTTTTGTTTCTATTTTGTTCTCCTCTTCCTAATAGTTTGTAAGCTCCTTGGGGAACAACCTGTGTATTGATTTAGCTATTATTACTGTGTAACTCAATTATTACTATACCCCTGTTTGTGCTCACATCTTGTAAATCACAGCATACAATTGTGGTACTATATAAATAAAGAAATACATACATACATGCCATGGAACTACAGATTCAATTTTCCTGCTTTGGGAAAAGGGGCCACAAATAGAGAAAAAGATCACTAACAATGCACCCCTCCACCATTGACCCACTCCAAAGCAACAAAACAAAGTGGGCCACTCAGGACAGCACCTACTGTACCTCCTTAATGACCCTGGTCATCTGATATTGTAAAATATATTTACTGTGTGAGTCTGCCACTCCTACTTAATTATGCGTTACCTGTTTATTCCATTATAATGTAAGGTCTATAATTATTAAACACAAGAGTATTTTTTTAGAAATACAAGCACAGACGGAATATAGATTAGTGCATAAGATGTAAGCCTAGGACTTATGATAACATCCACAATATTTTCTTGCAGATTATGCACTAGGAAAAGACTGCATTATGCACGGCTACATGCTAAAACTGGGAAATCCCTTTCTTACTCAATGGCAGCGACGTTACTTTTACCTCTTTCCAAACAGGCTTGAATGGAGAGGAGAAGGGGAATCTCGGGTAAGAACTTCTGAATGAGTAGTCTTCCGAGTGGTTTAAAGGAGAAGGAAAGGTACCCCCCGTTGATTGTTTTCCATTTCCTGATACCCCAGGCCAGTGTGTCGGTTAGTAGAAAACAGCCTGCTTCTTATTTCTTTGCACTGGTGTGCATGCAAAGTAGACTTGGAAGCTGACCTTGAACAAAAAAAGCCAGCCTTTCTACTTTATTATAAATGCTCTGGCTAGAAAGAAAGAAGAAGCAGAAAAGGAGGATCGCTCAGTGGTGCTCACTAAGAAGGACCCTGGGTATCAGATAAGTAAATACAATCACTGGGGGGGGGGGTGAAAACATTTTGGCACCCCCAGTGATTTAACCTTTTCTTCTCCTTTAACAGCCCAAAAAATGGTTTCAACCTAAGAGGTAATAAAGAGTTATTGCACTTTGTCTTGTAGAGGAGAGGATGATAAATTACTTTTTCATATTATAGTTTATTTCATCTAGGCTAATATTATTTCTGGTGTTTCCCCCCCCTGTTGATATAGCTAGTACTGCTTTAAAATAGGATGCAAGAAAACTTATCTTGTCTAGAGTTAGCAACCTAAAATGTATCTAGTAGAAATAATTGAAAGGCAACTGAACATTTTGAGTTTTTCTTGAAAATGTTTCACCACTCATCTGAGTGGCCACGTTTTCAAGAAAAACTCGAAATGTCCAGTTGCATTTCAATTAATCCTACTGTATATCATGACCTGGATAAATGAGAATCTTCATAGACAACCTAAAATGTATTTCCTATTTAAAAGTAGGGTAATAGTAAAACTATACAATATTTCACTAGGCTATTTTGCTCTTTAATCTAACATGGTGGGTTCATTGATAAATGAACAAGTAAATGATAAATTTACAAGTAAATGCAGAATGATGCAAGAGCAAGTTATACACTACTGTGGGTCTCCGTTTTTTGTCAGTGCTTTGTTGGACAGTGTATGATGGTATTGTTTTTCATTTAGGAGCTCTGGAGTATTTATAAAAAAAAGCATCACCTGGTAAGGTATTAATGAGCAGACTATAACATCTCAACATGAAATGCTATAGTCAAGTTGTGGAAGTGTATCAGACTTTTTCCTCTAGATATTAGAATAACCGAGTGGGTAAAATGCCTAGATTGTGTCATAACTGTCTTGTTTTAGAAATAAAAACCTCTGTCATTTATTATGGGCACACTTCCTCTAAACCTAGTGCCACTATTCCCTCCAGTTTCCCAGAAGGTTTGTGATTAGGTGGAATATCTATATACCCCAGAAGCTGTGGGATATAAATCAATAGGAAAATAAATGTGCTCTCAATGATCAATTCCATTAGGCAGATCAATTGTGGAAATGAATGTGAAGGAATAGTGGTCCTGTAAACTCAGTAATCTTGTAATCTTAACCATTTACGCATAAGAAAAGCGAGTGTCCTGTTTTCATCCTTATCTCCTTGTTTGTATTGAAAATTGGTCCTGGTTATGCTTCACCACCAACCTATTTTTGTGCTGTGAGACAGATAATTTGTAGTATATATTTTATGGCCCAAGATCTGAGCATATCGTATCACAGTAAAGTAATTCCTATATCATATCTTCTGTATTCTACTTTCGGAATTGCCTTAAGGTTATTGCTGGGGTTTTTTTTTGTTGTCCAGGTTGTGTTATGTTTTTCTTTTAACTGTTTGTAGATTGTCTTGTGATCTGTAATTCAAGGGAGGTGGAGTTTGAGAGGCAATTTTGAGGGTTGACGGCAATGGCACACAAAAATATTTGTCACCTATGGTTATAGCTGTGCTACTGCGGCCAACTAATCTCCCCAAAATGTCATCCCCTTCACTAACATTTGAATCACCGCCAGTAAATTGCTTGCAACATTTTGGCATAATTAGGGGAAATTGCCTTCCCTCACATTTTCACTAAGAGGTTGGCATTTTCGAGAGATTTAAGGCCTGCGATAATAAATTATACTTTTTAAAAATGATTTCCATTATTATTTTGTGTTATATATCTGATACTTTGTAATCTCCTAAGCAACCTCGTGATCAAGTATATGGTTAACAGATGAAAGATGCTGTTAGAAAAAGTATGGGATCTGTTATCCGGAAACCCATTATCTAGATAGCTCCAAATTACTGAATAGTCTCCTATAGACTCCATTTTATCCAAATAATCCAAATTTTTAAACATGATCCCCATTTTCTCTGTAATAATAAAACAATGCCTTGTTGCAGCCCCAGCCTATTGGGTTTATTTAATGTTTACATTATTTTCTAGCAGATGTAAGGTATGAAGATCCAAATTACAGAAAGATACGTTATATGGAAACCCCCAGGTCTCGAGCATTCTGGATAACAAGTCCCATACCTGTCATTCATTTTCATGTTTTTTGGTGACTGTAAAGAACATACAGCTGATAGTTTAGCTATTAATTGTTTCCCACCTTTATGAGAACAGTTTTATGCTAGATTGGAAATTAATCTGTGTGTTTCCTCTACTTATGCAGCAAAATTTATTGACTATGGAACAGATAGTATCTGTGGAGGACACCCAAATTAAGGACAAGAAGTGCATCTTGTTGAGGATCAAGGGGGCAAAGCAGTTTGTCTTGCAGTGTGAGGTAAGTTATAGCTTCAACAGGTTAGTAACGTTTTTATGTAGCCCATCTTTTTTCTTGAATTAAAATATGAACCTTTTTATATGACAAAGCCTTTATACTAACTGAACTGAGGATTACTGAATCATGCAATAGATTAACTAAGAATAATTATTCTTTTTCCTAATTAATATAGACTGAACAGATTTATCTCACAAGCCTACTTATTGAACTCAGATTTATTTGCCCCATAGATATATACCGTATATACTCGTGTATAAGCCGACCCGTGTATAAGCCGAGGTACCTAATTTACCTAAGAAAACTGGAAAAATGTATTGACTCGTGTATAAGCCTAGGGGCCCCATGTCAGATTTCAAAATGTGAATGTGACCCAGCCGCAACAATTGGGGGACACTGGGCAGGTACCTGTTACTGTCTGTGACTGACTGTGTCGCCGACCGGATTTCATGTTTGCTTCCCTCTGCCACCCCTATTTCATGTTTGCTTCCCTCTGCCACTTCCCCCCCATCTGTCGCTCTCCCCACCCTGGCTGCTCTTCCCTCTGTCCTTCCCTCTGTCACCTCTGCTCTTCCCTCTGTCCTTCCCTCTGTCACCTCTGCTCTTCCCTCTGTCCTTCCCTCTGTCACCTCTGCCCCAGCCGGACTGCCTGTGACTGCCTGTGTCGCCGCCCGGAGCAGGTCCAGGAGCTCCGGGCGGCGCGTCCTTCCCTGCCGGCGTTCGCTTTCAAAATGGCGGCGCCCATGGCCGCCACGTGGGTAGCGGCCGGCGCCGCTACCCACGTGGCGGCCATGGGCGCCGCCATTTTGAAAGCGAACGCCGGCAGGGAAGGACGCGCCGCCCGGAGCTCCTGGACCTGCTCCGGGCGGCGACACAGGCAGTCACAGGCAGTCCGGCTGGGGCAGAGGTGACAGAGGGAAGGACAGAGGGAAGAGCAGAGGTATGACCCGCGTATAAGCCGAGTTTGAGTTTTTCAGCACATTTTGGGTGCTGAAAAACTCGGCTTATACGCGAGTATATACGGTATTAATAAATGATTTATACAATACACTCAGGTTTGAAGTATTTTCAGATGTAATATTATAGCATATAATGTTATTTGAGGACATTGAGATACTAAATTATAATGCGAAAACAATCATAATACTGTTAAATGTAAGCCATTAATTGTCTTTTTCAGAGCGATCCAGAATTTGTACAATGGAAGAAGGAGCTAACCGAAGCATTCACAGAAGCACAGAGGCTTTTACGTCGGGCCCCAAAGTTTTTGAACAATCCCCGATCAGCAGTTGTAGAGATAACCAAACCACCGCTCAGTCACAGAAATAGTAATGGCCTTTAGGTAGCAATCCAGGACTAAGCTGTCGTAGGATAAATACAGTATACACCACGTCTAAGGTCCTCAGCATCATTATTAGTTACTTGTATGGCTCTTAACAGAGAGGTGTACATAGGAGAAGCTTCGTAAGCCTGTATTACATATTGTTAACTGAAGATGAGACGCACCACCTGATGCTTAGAAGATATTGTGAACGCTGAGGCAGTGAAGAGATGAATTTTCACTATCCGGAGACTTGAAAGTTGCCAAATTCAATGATTGCCCATCACCCTCTTGCATTGATTTCTTCAGAAGATGCCCTGTATGGCTAGCAAGAGTTAATCTTTGTTTTATTTTTGGTTTTTTTGGCATATGCAAGCACTGGTATATGTCATGTTTTTGCATTAGCTGATTTTTCCTTGACTGTCTAAAATTCCCATTTCCTGGATGCTTTTTAAAGGCAGTGCTGTAAGAATGTTCTTCAGATGATCGCTTGTTGCCATATTTCCCCATATTTTCTTTGTCCTCCCAACTTGCACTGTTGACTTTTTTTTGTTTATCTGGCAGTGTGATGATACCTTTATGCACTTCAAAGTACTGATTTTATCTGTCCTGTGGTTACAACATGTACAGTAGATAATCCATGGAAACTTGCAAAGCAACAATATTCACCCTGTTATATGTACTCAGAAATATAGTAGCTACCACTGTCTTGCTATTTATGAGGATAGAAATACAACTGTAGAATAATTATTGGTGAACCAGACTGCATGGTAGCTTCGTTTAGTGGTCTATTTTCCAGTCAGCAAAGTTAGCACAATTATTTAAGATAAAAAGCTCATTCTTCAGACGTTTACAGTAACTAAGAAAAAAAAAAAAAGATATCTTTTTTTCCAGGTCAATTGCACTTATTTTTATTTTTAGAGTCTAATTAAATCTGCGTTGTATTCAAGTGAAGAACGGGTGAGAAAGATATATAATGCCGGTACGCACAGTGCTGTAACTCTGTCTCTGTCCTTCAGTTGTGTAGGTTCCTTTTCAGATTTCACAAGATCTCATGCTCTCTGTTCAGTGTTGGACACTCACATTGTGTACTCCTCTGCTCAGAGTCGAAAAGTTCACAGGACTATGGACATGCACAGCAAAAATGCGAATCCAGATGAATTTACCATGGCATAATAAGGACAATCAGTCTGCTTTGTGTAGCTTCCATGTATGTACAATTTATTAAGCTGGAAGAACTACCCACTGGAAATTGCATCTTGAGCTAATAACCGTGTCTCATCTTTTTTGCTCTGGCTGCTCTTCACATTCAGACAATTTTTTTTTTTTTTACAATGAAGTGCAAAGTGCCAATGGACTTGAGAATATATTCCTATATTTAACCGAATCTTATGAGTGTACCTGTAAATATTATTTAAGAATTAGCTACTCAGAGGAGAGAATGAACGCAACATGACAACCACAGCTGTGTTTGGAATAGCATGAGACCTGTTAAATGTCTTCTAAACAATTGTTTCTACTTAGTTTGCCTACTGGAGTGGTACTAAGCCTTTCGGTTTTCGTTTGAACCACTTTTAGCTGTACTGTTTTAAATTCGACAGTCAAATGTTCACCTTTTAATATTTGCGGTGGTTAAAAGGAAAGATTACACAGAGGTTGTAGGTTGAGTATCACTGAACTACTGTGAATTCATATCAATATTTGTATTAAATTCATAGACAGTGTCTGGCATGAACATACAAGCACATTTTAGATGTCCCTTTGTAAAGTGAACCATTTCCCCCTGTAATTCCTTGTCCATGTTGCCATCCTGTATAACGCTTTAAAAGGAGGTAAATTAACAAATATTTATGATAAGACTATAAAACAAATGGTTACAAGATAAAATATTTTTTCAGTTGCCATTGACCATATCTGGCACGTGTATATTAATCATAGCTTTACAATCTGCTAGGATATTTCAAAATAACTGCTTTTGGTCTACAGCAGATATATTGGCGTGTTCAATGCACTTTACTCTCAGATTCACTTTGGAATATTATCCACATGTTACAGCTCATCATTTAATTTCCATTTTGTTCTTTTCCTAACGGTGCTTATGGATAGTTACTTTGCAGGGGTATCCTCTAGTCCTTGGGGTAGGTTAATGACTGTTACTCAGCACTCACAGTACACAAACAGCACAGCAATAAGATGCAATTATGAGTCACTTAAATTGCAATGGTTACCTTATTTTGCTTAGCAGCTTCTCATAAACATCTAATTTCCATATAATTCAGAGTATGAAAAAAGCAAATGTGGAGTTACTAATAAGGATTAGCTATTGTACTCCATATTAAAACATATGCTGTTCGTTGCCACAGATCTGTGTCTTAAAACAATACGAAATGTGCTGTTTTCTTGTTTTTAATTCAAATATATGCAAAGTAATTTGTTTGCAAAGATATACAACTTATATGCTATGCTAAATGGTTTGCTAAATGTTCTGCAACACCTAATAATGTCATTTACCTAAAAGCTAATGGTTTTGCTTTTTTAATTTAGTTGCAACATAGCAGAACATAAAAAGATTAGCTAGATGAGCATTGATATAGATGTAAAGGTGAAATTTATAATCACAACTTAGGCTAGGGCCAGAATGCAAACTTTTTTTTTTTTTTGTGGCATTTAAAAAAAAAAAAAAGATTATTTTAAAGATGAGGAATGTAGAGCTCCCAGTTTCCTTTGGCAGCTATGCTGCAGTGATGGAAACTAGTAAGTGACAAGTGCAGTGTTATAATATAGAGCTGCCATTGGTTTCAAATGGAGCGGATGCATGAGTTGTGATGCCCCCTGCCTTACATGCCTTGGTCTGCTCTAAAGAAAAAATAATAGGTATAGCACATATTATATGTATATATAGTAGCCCCAAACAGCTGAGCCTATTGAATGCTGGAGCACCATAAATTGGACATTAATGATTATTTTGTAACCATTTGCTTGTTTACCATTATCGGGTTTTCTACAAATCACTTATGCTAATGCCACACGAGCATTTTATATGGTTTTGTAGAGGAGAACCACGCCACTCAAAATGACTAGGACCGATGACTGCCAATTCCCCTTCATGGAATGAGAAAGCACCATCTGTAGCTGGATTAATGAGGATTAGCCGCAATTACATGTTACCTACTGGATATTAGCCCTGTAGCCCTGTGCTTTTGCCATTCACATGAATGAACAATTAGTTTTTGATGTTGTTTGGCTATGGGTCTTAATATGGATGTATGCTCTCCAAAGCAAAGCCACAGTTAAAAATACTAGTCTTGTTACCACAAAACCAAAATACTAGTCTTGTTACAACAGAACCAAAATACTAGTCTTGTGAAGTCCTTCCTGTGGATGGCAGGGCAAAATGTTTTTGATGCTCGTCACATTAGTAGATTGTAAAGGTTTCACTTGAGTTTATGTGTGTATATATATAGATTTTATTTTTTTTAACATTTTTTTTTTGTTTTGCAGCTTTGTTTTCAGCCATGAGACATCTTGATGATAGACACTTTATAATCTAGGAGATGCCTCATACCAGAAAATTGCTACTTGTAAATGTTATCCATTAACATATTTCTGCTCCCTCTTGTAGTGACCTTTGCTTGATAAATCCAATCTCACTTCTTCTTACGTGCTAAATATCACCTGTCATTCTTTCATGCAGATTTTTAAATTTAACTTTTTTTTTAGACATTCTCATGTTTGAAATAACATGCTTTTTTTCAAATCCAGTTTGTATGGTTTCTTATGTATATACTACTGAAACAAATGTGTTGGTTTTTATGCGGCCAAATACATTTTGCTAAAAGCTTGGTCAATATTTAGCTTTTTCCCATGATAAATGTGCACAACCTGTTAGGGATCCCATCAAATATTCTTAGGGTCTTAAATCACCTGTTGGTGTAGTCATTTTTATTCCAAAATTTATTTTTGAGTTCTAATAAATGACAGATCTATTTGGACAAATAGACATTACTTTGGGGATCCTGCCAGTCCTGAATTGAGCAGTGACAGAATGGATTGTCAGCCGGTATCTGGTAGATAGGGTAGAAAATAAGGCCCAGACCTCAAAATGGCTTCTCGTTCCTACAATAGTTTTGTTGTTTGTTAAATTCTCATATTGTTGGGATATTTATTTTTTTGGTGTTTTTTTTGCTCTTGTAATGAGAAGTATACCCTGCAATAAAAGATTGTCCAAAAACTAAGATTTAGAGACCATGAGCAACAATTTTTTTGTTAAATGACACTGATTTTCGCTTGTGTAAAGTGCAGGCACTTTTCACACAAAAAAAATAAATCATGTCTTCATAGCATATTGGCAATACCGTTACAAGCCTTTTAAGAATATAGGATTTTATTTTTAAAGTATTCAGTAGATGTAGAAAATCTTTAAAACAATGTAATGAAAATCTACATTAAGTAAAAAAAATTTAATTTGTCTTACCATTCAGTTTCACTAGGATTTACTCCTTTTCAGTTGGTCAGTGGGGCAAAAAATATGCTGCTAATTATACACTTGTATTTTCTTTGCAAATGGAGTAAAAAGCCACAGCTTGTAATTATCTGCTAGATTTACTGTGAATTAACAGCTCTGTTGTAATGTATGGCCAATTTAGATTTAAATTGTTTGCCGTTTGGTTATCAATTATATCTACTTGCAGAGCCCTTCATGAAACATATCTAACTGTTTATTGGTAAGATATTCATCTGTGCAGAAAATTGCGATGAAAATTGAAATGTAAACACAGTTCCGAAATCTGCAAAAAAAAAAAAAAAGCATCTGGAAAGGAATCCTACAGTAGATGGACGTTTGTACATGTTCATTTTTTTTTTATCAAGGAATAACTGCAGTGGGATTTTGTATGTTGTGTAGGAAAAAAACCTGCTTTCTTAAGATACAGTTGTGTAGTGTAACTGAATGTACTGAGGGATTGCATTTTATAAATGTGAACACAATACAATATGCTTTTAATTCCATAATCTATGTACAATGCTCTGCCATTTTTATTTTTTTTGTAACGTTGTCTCCTGATAATTCATGATGTTCGGTCATGCAAGGACAGTGCCGAAAAGCCGAAGACCTGCTGCTCACTGTGTACTGTTCTACAACCCTGACCTAATTAATGTGGCAGTGAGAAAAGCTTGACTACAGATCTGTCCCTTTCAAGTGTGAGAATTTGCTGATGTGGTTGGGCTGTTTAAAATTGGGACGGTCTTGGTACAGTCATAGTGCTTTGCACTTAACACCGTTACCTACTCATCAATATTGCCACCTGCCTATACCAGTATCAGTAGTAATTTGTGTGAATGATACCTATTGGAAAAAAATAGACTTCTGCACACCCGTATCCTATTTGTAGAAGGCATACTAAAGTAATGCATTGTAGTCCATTTTCTAGTAGTGTATGTAGGAAACATATCTAAGCAGAATTCTAAAGAATGTGTCCATGCCAGAAATGCAGACTGTTTATATTGTCATGGTGCTGCTTATGTTGCCAATCAGTACAGAACTACCCTTCCTCAATCCTTGCAGCGCTGCATGGGCTTGCAGGCCTATTTTACCTACAGCAGTTATTTCTTTCCTTCCTTCCAAGGGTACAGTGTTTGGCAAGTCCGTTTAATTGGGTGGGGTAGTTAAAGAAGCAAGACATGGTTATTGCCTACTGTATTTGTTATCTTTTGACTTAGTATGTTGGAAGAGTTGATTATCCCAGTGTGTGTATTTGTGTGTGTGTGTGTGTGCATATATATATTTATAATATATACACACACATTCTCCTAGAGAACAATGTAGACTTGTTCTGTTGCATGCTAAAGGAAGGAGGGTCCATGCATTGTATCATTGCTTCCTGAATTCCGATTAGCTGGAAGCTTCTGTGCCCTAATAGAGCCCCCAATTTATTTAACTTGTGCTCATTGGAATCATTCCTGTGTTGTTGTATCACTCTATTGCATAACAATGTACATATTCCATCCAATGTCATGTAGAAACTATTGTCATATAAGAAAAAAAAAAACACATTGTGCATATTCATTTCTTTTGTTTCAAACAAATCATTTTGGACTCGGCTGTATTTTGGTAAATGAAGGTAGTTCTGTAGGCATAGAACAAGAGTTATATTTTAACGAGTTCATTTTATATTATTTATTAAATCCATGCATTTCTTTGATGTTGCTGACATTCCACATAATTGTTTTCTTTATCTGTATAGTTGGTTATTTAAGGTGTGCTGGCATTTTCATTTTACGTAGAACTATCAGCTTTATTCTGTTTTTCATAAATAAATGCCAATTGAACCCAGAAAATTCTTTTCAGTTGTGTTTGTTGTTTTGTTGTTTAATCCTCATGAGGAAATGTTAATATGCAGGTATGTTAAACTAAGGGGCAGATGTATCAAGGGTCAAATTTCGAGCGGTTAAATCCCTCGAAATTCGCCTGGGGAATAGAATCGAATAGGCAATTCTGGCGAATTTACGCGCTGGCGAATAGTTGCACCATCGAATAGTTGCACCATCGAATATTCGATCGAAGGATTTTCATTCGAGCGAATGATCGATCGAATGCCTTTTCATTCTATCAAAAACTTAGAAAACAAGCCTATGGGACTTTCCCATAGGCTTTTAAAGCAATTCGGTAGGTTTTAGGTGACGAAGTAGGCAGTCAAAGTATTTTTAAAAGAGACAGTACTTCGACTATCAAATGGGCGAATAGTCGCATCGTTTTTGCGCTCGATCTATTGGAATCATTCTACTCAGGTGAATTTACGCCAATTCGATAGTCGAGGAGCACAAAAAACTAATCGAATTTAGAGTATTTTTCCCTCTATTCCTTCACTCGAACTAGTGAATGGGCCCCTTAGTCAGTGTCTGGACGCTTACTACAGAAAATCTTGAGTATTACATTACCTAGGAAAACCATTGAGTGCCTAATTGGCAGACATGATTGTTTCTTAGTTACTGATCATAAAAAGGTCTTGTAACACAGAAGGCATAGCAGTTTAATACATATATATATGTCATCATCATGATGTTTCAGTGGGGTCAAATCATTAATGAAAAGCCTACAGTAAACTGTATAGGGCTGAAAGCACTAGGCTGTGTTTTTATTTTAGTGGGAATTCTAGAGCCTCTGCTGTAATTATGCAAATGCTAATTTAAGTAAGGAAGCTGACAATATAAGACTAGGCCCAGATGATACAGATTCTCTGTCGTTTTACAATCCACAATTGTGTTGCCCTAGTCTAAAGAGCTCAGCATTTGCCAGTGAATTCCCCCTAATGCACACCCACTGAGAGGACTACTTAGCAATCACTACTGGCTCTAAAGACTTCTAGGTCAGACTTAAAACTCACTTTACTAAATAGTGTTATGAGGAAGTAGCCAACAAAAAAGTATCCATATGCTGATCTCAAACCAGTTGACCACTTATGGCAAAATATGTAAACCATTGAGATACATTATTGATGAATTGGTGCAGTTTTCCCAACACCTATAGAATCTACAACATTGGAGCTGTTCTCCCTTCATTTGCACTTATTATTATAACCGTTTTTTACATCTGACAAGTGTCAACAACAGTGGGAACTTTTTTCACTATATCCATATGAAAGAAGGACTATCTTCCCTTAGATCGGAGCAGCTAGGTTGTTTGATTTCTGGGCACTAGAATATACTGTACTTTTAATGGTGGAAATCATATGCACTTTTTTTAGGATTTAATCAGTATTAAATGTAGAGGATATATTTTTTGTAAAACATAAGGACATTATAAGTCACAGAGGAGTTCCATGACATTATAAAAGCACAAGGTCGAAGGAAAGAACAAGTTGTTCTATGTATAGTTATATATGAGTTATTGCTGTAATACCAAGATTTAATAACAAAGTAAGTTACATTCTTACAAGGAGGATATTATTGACAACTTCCAAGTGGATTTGCACAGCGCCGAGAGAGTGGGATTACTTATACTTGAAAAGACCACTGCCTAGTATGCCTAGGTCACTTGAAATACATTACAGCAGGGTGTACCATACTCACTATATATTTAAATAGGTCAAACAATTGGCAACCTCAGTTATCTGCCAAGTAAATAATGAAAAAAGAAAACAAAATGACAGTTGTGTTCAGAATAATTACAGTTCAATATCACTAACCTGATCAATCACTGTTTTTGGCAAATAATTTAATAGTATAGTATAGTACTTGTAAAGTGTAATCAAGTTCCCTCTACAGCGTCTTTTTTCGGAAAGAAAAAACCCAACCTTGAAAATCTACCCTCATAATAAGTCTTCCGTCCCTCTATCCAGTTTAGTTGCACGTCTCTGCACTCTCTCCAGCTCATTTATATCCCTCTTAAGGACTGGAACCCAAAACTGCACTGCATACTCCAGATGAGGCCTCACCAGAGACCTATAGAGAAACAAAATTATGTTTCCATCCCTTGAGTTTATGTCCTTTATTTATTCATTTATTTTTTTTAGTTTATGTCCTTTTTGATGCAAGACAGAACTTTATTTGCTTTAGTGGCCACAGAATGACACTGCCCAGAATTAGACAACTTGTTATCCACAAAAAACCCATAGATCCTTCTCAGTTAAGGAAACTCCCAACACACTACCATATTGTTTTTTCCAAAGTGCATAACCTTGCATTTTTCAATATTGAACCTCATTTTCCAGTTTGCTGCCCAGTTTTCCAATTTAGTCAAATCACTCTGCAAAATGGCAGCATCCTGCATGGAACCTATAGTTCTGCACAATTTAGTATCATCAGCAAAAATAAAAACAGTACTTCCAATTCCCACATCCAGGTCATTAATAAACAAGTTGAAAAGCAAGGTACAGAGCCCTGCGGTACTCCACTAACAACACTGGTCCAATTAGAAAATGTTCCATTTACCTCCACTGTTTGTAGTCTATCTTTTAGCCAGTTCTCTATCCAGGTACAAATACTATGTTCCAGGCCACCATTCCTTTATTTAACCAGTAACCCTCTGTGTGGCACTGTATCAAATGCTTTAGCAAAGTCTAAGTACATCACATCCACTGCCTTTACAAAATCTAAGTCCCTGCTGAAATGAAATTAGTCTGGCAAGATCTATTACACATAAAACCATGCTGGCACAGACTCATAGTATTATGATTTGCAATTAAGTCCAGTATCTTATCCCTTAATACCCCTTCAAAAAGCTTTCCTACCACCGATTTCAGACTAACCGGCCTATAGTTTTGAGGCTGAGAACTGGATCCCATTTTGAATAGCAGCACCACATTAGTAATACACCAGTCTCTAGGCACTGTGCCGATCTCAATGAATCTTGAAAAATTAAATAAAGCATTTTGGCATGTTCTAGTCTCTTTTAAATTTCCTTATGTGTGAACCATGCATCAATAGTTGTATTACTAGGTTTGGAACTATATAGATGCAAACCTTCATTAACTGGTTCCTCATTTATGTAGACAAATAGTAGGCATAGTAGAGTAATAGAAAACCAACAAACCCAACAGTCATGTCATGCATGCTTCTGATTCTGTGTAATTGAATCATTAATTGAGGCTTGTTCAAAATGATAGCAGTATTAAAAATAGCTTGTTCCAAATAATAGCAGTGTGGAGTTCAATTAGTGACATCATTCATTATGTGAAAAGTCAGGTGTCAATTATGGTCCTTTAAGGAAGGAAGGCAGCAAATGTTGTGCATGCTGGTTATAGTAAAACGTGTAGTTCCAGACATATAAATAAGTGAAGAAAATTGAAAGGCTGCTCAGCTAAAATGATTTCAAATGCTTTAAAATGGCAATCAAATCCTGAAACATGTAGAAGAAAACAAAAAACTACAATTCGAATGGATAGAAGAATAGCCAAAATGGCCAGCCAATGATCAGCTCCAAAAAGATCAAAGAAGGTCAGATGCCTATGTGAAGCCAAGCTATTGGCAAGGAGCCCCTGCAAAGTCTCTTTGTTGGAAAAAAATACATTTGCTGAAGGTTACAATTTGCCAAAGAACACATTGACTGGTCTAAAGAGAAATGGCGAAACATTTTGTGGACTGATGAAATCAAGATTGTTCTTTTTGGGTCTTGGGGCAGCAGACAGTTTGTCAGACGACCCTCAAACACTGAATGTAACAGGTGCCAGAAGTTGGTCGACTCCATGTAACACAGATGTGCAGCAGTTCTCAGAAACACTGATTATACAACTAAATATTAGTTCAGTGATTCAAAGGAAAGCAAAATCTTTAAACATTTTTCAGTTTATTCTGTACATTTTTAAGTTTGTAAAGAAGAATGTAGACATTTTTTGGAACAGCCTAATATTCTTAATATTCGGTCTGTAAATAACACTCGTTCATCTTTATGTTTTGATTTGGAATCCAATGTGCAGTGTGCCCAATGCATTTGTGTGTATAGAAATAACATCTGTTATAAGGATTTTGAGCTTTATCCACACTGCTATTATCCTGAACAACTGTACATCATTAAATTAAATATTGGACTATACTATAGAAAGAGAGCAGAGTACAACCTCAGTGAAGCCAAGCACAATTATTACTGGTATTAACACACAATAATTAATTTCTGCTATGGAGAAAATAGGGAGTTAATGAATAGGGAGTGCAATGCTCAGATGAACACTATAAGTAACTTAAATTTAGTTTGTTTTTTTTCTTTTTAAGTGAATCTTTTTCTAACTGTGAAATCAGGTATTGTGTTCCTGGGAATAAATGCAGGTGCTGTCATCCAGTAAAGCAAGTAATAATGTCTGAGTCAGTAAATAGCAGTGTGTTTTTACATTTTACATTGTCAAAAGCTTTTAGGCAAATGCTTAATTGCTCAAGATTACTTTTCTAAGAGTTTTTTTGCATTTGAAATATGATCTAACCAAGATTCCTTGTCCCCCCCTTCCTTCCTGATATTGCTGGGCACTATTTTTGTTATGTGACTATCATAGACTTTGGATTTCAAGACTGAACGCTTCTAATGATTAAACTGCTATTCCCAGCATCCACTGTCATATTTACAATAATAAGGAAAAACACATTTATGGATGGTAATGAACAATGGCAAGAGAGTTGCGTATACAATCAACTCACATTTTACCATCTTCATATAATCTTTACATGATAACAGAACTATTTATATCAATTGTCTAAGCTGAAAGGCAATTATACATATTTTCTATATGACTCTGTAATTAGCCCAGTCTCTGTTACTTATCAGTCCTTAAGCATTTATTTATACTGTACTTACATATTTATTTACTGTCTGATACATATTTCTGTTAAATGAAAACAGGGATGTAACACTGTGAATTGAACATTAGAGGGCATAGTGAATACTGATTTAATGCACACGTAAAGGGATTCAGATAATGTACAGTATATCTGCCTTTGGTAGGTTAAATGGTTTTGTGACTTCTGGCATGAAATGCACTTTGTGTTAAAATGAAATCTGAGTTGTAGACAGCAAAGTTGAAACCTTTTGTATTTATTTTTTAACTATTTGGACTTCCTATTCACTCCACTCTCTGGCCTAAAATTTTAAAATCTCTAAATGGTTTCCAGGTTCATTGAAATTCAGATTAATCCTGAGGCTACATTTTTAATTGCTTTCTATGCCGGCCCGCTCCTATCCATTTTTCAATCTGCAGTTCAAACCATCACGTGTTTTCTGGGATAATTCGAACCAGTTCAAATTCCAAACTAAAGAAGGATAGGACTAAAAGCTAAATATTTCAAAATCCACAAAGAAAAATAATACAAATGTACCTAGGCATAAGTCATACATCAGAATACCACTTTCTACATTGTTCTAAACCCCACTCTAAACATCCAAACCATGAACTGAATCAGAGCGTGGGATATGGATAGAAAGGTAAATAATATATTGTGACCAGTTATCCAGAATGCTAGGGACCTGGAGTTTTCTGGATAAAAAGTCTTTAATTATAATCTACTAAAAAAATTTAATATTAAATAAACCCAAGAGGATTATTTTGTCACAAATAAAGATCAACTTTATCTTACGTACTAGATACAGTTTTATTATTACAGACAAATTCATTTCATAGTTTGAATTTGATTAAAATGGAGTCTATGGTAGATAATTTGGCACTTTCTGGATAGAGGGTTTCCAGATAATGGATCCGGTACTTGTACTAACAGTTGAGAAGTTGATAAGAATAGGCAATTCTATAATGTAACAAATGTTAACCTGAAGGTGAACTAACCCTTTAATGATGTAGAAAATACTCAGACAACACTAGGACACTTATTCTTGATGGAGTTTCACTGCTACTTCATATTGCCTGAAAATAATCTGAACAGGTGGAATAGCACCCACTGTGGCATACAGCACCCTGACCCACCAGACTCACCACTTCCATGGATGAACGGTTCTTTAGAGCAGATATAGTAAAAGGGAAACATCTGAGACAAGCCAGGTGTTTTAATCTGGGCATTACTTCCTTTGCATTTTAGGATTTAATTTAAAACCCAAACCCAATAAAAATAAGATCTAAACATCATTCTATAAATTCAGATGGTTGATTGAAGGCTGTTAAAATGTTTCTACATCCTATCCGTTAAGTATGAAAGTGCCATAAAGTACCATGATGCTGCCAATTTATATTTTAAGACTCTGGATTCCACTCTGGATGTAAATATATAAGCATTGGGGCAGATTTACTAAAGTTTGAATTGTTAATTCGAATTTTCGAGTTGAATTTTTGGGGAAAACTCACAAATTCGAGTTGGGAAAAATCCAAACTCAAATTCGAGATTTATAATACAGGTATGTCATCATATCCACCACTGAGTATTAGGCTGCCGCTACCTACAGAGAGGATGGCCCCAAACTCTGCTATGAGCAGGAGCTGCATCTCCCACCATGAGAGAAGTTCAGCAGCCCTGCTGTCGGTCCGGAATCTGCAGTGTGTCGATGATAGGAAATTCAAGCAGGCTGTCACCTAGCACAAGCAGTAGTAGTGTCTGTATCAATCAACCCACTGTGCAGTAACAGGAGAGAACCTCCTTTCTCCATCTTCTAAAATTTCCTGTGCAGTACTCTGGCAAGGTCTTACTGCTGATGTGACAAACTTAAAATACATTATCATATATCCACTGTTTTGATCCAGAGGAAGGCAAAAAAAACCCAGCCTGAAGCCACTGCCAATTATGCCTTAAGAGGAAAAGCATTCCTTCCCAACCCCAATGGCGACTGGAAACATTGCCTGGATCAAATATTTGACATTCATTTAACATGAATAATACAATGCAGACTTGTGCCCGAATCACAATATAACAGTTATTAATAGATAATATGAGAACATAAAGAAGAGAAACTCCTGCAAAAAAATGGGCAGAAAGTGGATGGGATGTTTCTACCTGCTCAGAAGATAAGGAAGTGAACTGCTTCTTCCCCTGACATCACATCCCTTTATTTCTCCACCCCCAGCCCAGATTTCCCCTGCCCTAACTCATTCCTTCTCATCCAATCACAGCTACATCTGAATCTGCCAATCTTTAAACATAAACTAGTGTAATCTGGCTGCTGGTCCTTCGAATCCCTTGTCATTTAACCCCTGTGTTTATAGCTCCAGGGCTTTCCTTTACAGACATAGCCAGGCAGGGGTGAATTCCAGTGTACCAGTGACCTAGGCACACTGACGGTCATTTTTTTGCTACTGGATCAGCGCATGAACATTACAAGAACTGTACTGCACATGCACTGAGCCAGTAGCAGAGATTTTCTTTATTCTCATTCTTCCCAGAGATCACCTGCTGGATTTAGCTTCAAATCTCAGGGAAGAGTATATGGGAAGGGGGAAGTCATTTTCAAGACCTCAAATGATTTATTTATCTGGTCCTATAACATAATTAATAGAATGAAGCTGTAGTTTAATAGCTACCCATTACTCTGGTAGGCAAATCTACATTGTAGGAACAAAACGGACAGTCTGTATTGGTGGGAAATGAAAACTGCCAATTTCTACTTATTTTGTACATTGAAGGTCAGTAGAACTGAAGAAGCCACTTGAATGAGTGGTGAAACGTTTTCAAGAAAAACTCTAAATATCCAGTTGCTTTTGACTTAATTCTACTAGATACTATATATATATCATGACCTGGATAAATGAGAATATTCATAGACAAGGCCAGTAGAGTACTGCATGTGTTTGCTGCTTCTGATAACCAGCTGGTTGAGATTCCCAAGATGCATTTCCATGCGTTACAGAAAGTCGCATTAAATTATACACCCATACTAAATTAGTTATATCAGGATTTACTGCAATGGCCACTTGACTATAAGAATAATGCTAATGACTGCTAAATGATTTGAGACAACAAAGATCTCCCTGTCTATTGCACACAGCAGAACACAACTACTGAATACAACCAATAACATGATTTTATTATTTTGTTCTACTATTTTTGCTTTTCCTTTTAAATTAAAACAGATCAAGGAAGAAGATAATAGGCCAAAAGTTTCCTCCCCTCCACCTGCTCTCTCTGTAATTCCTGGTGGCTTTATCAAACAGTTGGTCAGGGAAACAGAAAAAGAAGCAAAACAAAAAGAGAAAGAACTGAAGGAAAAGCCTCCCGTGAGTATGATTCATTCTGTGCACAAACAGACATTGTTATCAATGTTGGATTGAGCTGCAGTAGACCCAGGGGCTGAAAGGAGAATGAATCAGAAAATTCTGATAAATTCCATTCAAAGACACTTTCTGGTATAATACAGCACCAATTGACTCCATTAGTGACAATATATATTTTTTATCTTTTTCAAACATATTTGTGCATTCCAGAAAAATCCATTCTACAAACCTCCTTTTGTAGTCGAATCGCAATAACTCCTTGCAGAATGTATCCTGAGATTTAGCAACTGCTAGATAGTGGCAGATTGCACAAGTGTTTGCCAATAAAACCTTTTAGAAAGCTTTGTTAATTATGTGGCAAGTGCATCTATTGTGTCCACTCTAGGAGGCATATTTGTCATGGGTCGAATTTAAAAAAATTTAAAATTCAAATTCAAAAAGACCAACCGAAATTTTTTTTTTTTGGCCGAATAGGCCTAATGTGGCAAGTGCATCTATTGTGTCCACTCTGGCTGTATCTTTATATGCACTACTACACTTATTAGGTTAGCAAAGCCTTGATTATGAGATGAAATTATGTTGTCTGTCTTTTAATCTACAGGTTAAGCTGGAGCAATGACAAGAGAGCATAACGGTAAATGTAAATTTTTAGTTAGCTTTTATTTTAAATGTCAAATTGCACATTGAAATTGAAATGATCAGAAAACAATTTATAATAAGATTAATAACAGGATGATTTCACCATTACAATATATATTGGTTTAGTAATTTTACTAATTGTTGTTTAATTCCCAATTTTGATTCAGGCACAATTTTAAAGAAAACCTTCTTCCAAACATATTTTCTGTTTTTTAATTTTGGCTACAAATGTCAAAAATACATCATTTAGCTCCTGTAATATGGGTGATACTGGTGTCTTTGTGATATCTTCTAGCAGTTTGCTGCTTGGGTGCTTCGTATGAACATAGAACCAATCCACCAAATTCATTTTACAACTTGTTTTGGTGACCTCTTGCACCTACCCCGGACAACCACATCAAAAATACAAATGAGAAAAACAAAAATGAGAAAAGACTGAAACAGCAGAGCTACTTTGCACTTGTCTCAATGCTGTGCTAAATGATATAATAGAAATACATTTCAATTCTGCTATATAGATATATATATATATATATATATATATATATATATATATATATACACATTTCTTTCTGCTATTGTAATGATAATGCAATGCTGGAACAATGTCTACTCCTTTAAGAATGTGAGTTAAAAGCTACTAAAATCAGTCAAAGCTTTCCTCCACATTGCAAACACATAGGTAGATGCAGCATATTCAATATTTGATAAAGAAGCTTTTTAATGCTGCCTCGCCTTTGATCTGGAATCTTTTCATGCACGGCTTTGTGGCTGTCAACTTGAGCAGTGTCCTGAAAAGACCAATGCCATTAGTACAGCAAGGAGTTTGACATTTGGTGAAAAATGGCTTGGGGCTTAAGCTAAATGAAAGTGGTGCTGTTTCATAGAAATGTACGGGAAAGTTACATTCACCAGTGCTCTGTAATAGCAAAACAAGCCCTTCAATTTGTAATAAAGTTTCTAACGGCATTGTAACAGCTCTTCTAATATATACCTTTGCTGTATTTTTTTGTCATCAGTTCATAGCCTAGATACTTGTATAAAGGCAGTTGCTGAAATCAAATTAAAGCTATTTATCAAATACCAAGGGAGCGAGACAGTGCCTAATGTGCCACATAAAGTATTTAGCAGTAGATATGCCACTGCCTACAATGAAGGTGTGTTTGCTGAATATATATATATGAAATTAAATAGAAGGTGGACTGCAAAACCAATATATTAAAAGTACAATTTATTATATAATCACAAAAACAATGGCCGGCCAGAAAACACAGCGAATAAATAAAACCAGTAATAAATACCATCCAGGTGAGCAATCACTTTTCCTGTGGAGAAAAATCAATTGACTGTTCCTTGGTGTTGGTATATGCTTCCAATTTAAAAACAAGATGGTTATGAGTTGTAGTTCAACAAGATAGAAAATTTATTTCCCAAACGTTAAAGCTGGAATTTTTGAAGCAGTGGAGGATGGTTGTGAGTTGTAGTTCAACAAGACAGAAAAGTTATTTCCCAGAAGTTGGAGCTGGGATTTTGAAGCAGTGAAGTGTGCAGAGTATTTAATTAGATATAGCAAACAGGCCGGCCGGTAGATGGCTGAATTTAGATTATACAAAAGGGTATATTGGGCCGTCCCGACTCCCTCCTCCTTGCCAGCTGCACAGGCTCCCCAAAAAGAAGTTGGAATAATCTCACCAGATACACAGTTCCTGAATTTCTCAAGGGCACAGCTGGATTGGAACTCTCGGCAGCCTTAAGCCTGTTTCACGAATTTCTCTGCAGATGTCCTATTCACGATGACCCAAGATGGCACACCATCTGTTTCAGTGCGTGCGCTCCACAGTGGAACGCAGCCTCCGATTTCGAAGAACCAACAACTTGTAACTTTTCACGATTTTTTCGTGATTTTGATTAAAAGCATAAAAAAATAAAAATCGACACCAAGGAATGATCCTGCAACGAGTTTTCGCCACACTAAGGCTTTCTCAACAGTTAAAGACCGGAAGTGATGTAATTTCTCACTTTAAATACCCTAGGCTTAAAGGGAACACAGACAATTTCAGCATTAAAGACATATTACACCAAATCAGGAACACTAAGGGGCAGATTCATTAAGGGTCGAATTTCGAAGTTAAAATACTTCGAAATTTGACCCTCGAATTGAAATCCTTCGACTTCGAATATCGAAGTCGAAGGATTTAGCGCTAATCCTGCGATCGAACGATTAAATCCTTCGAAACGAACGATTTTAATCCAACGATCGAAGGAAAATCCTTCGATCAAAAAAAGGTTAGCAAACCTATGGGGACCTTCCCCATAGGCTAACATTGACTTCGGTAGGTTTTATCTGCCGAAGTAGGGAAAGTACTTCGACTATCGAATGGTCGAATAGTCGAACGATTTTTCGTTCGAAACGTTCGAATCGAAGTCGAAGGTCGTAGTCGAAGGTCGAAGTAGCCCATTCGATGGTCGAAGTACCCAAAAAATACTTCGAAATTCGAAGTATTTTTCATTCGAATCCTTCACTCGAGCTTAGTGAATCGGCCCCTTAGCCACTAAATTGTCTCAAACAGGGGATGGCAACTTAGTTCCACTGTATGGGTCAAGGAAGGGTAATGTTTATGTCTACAATCTATTGAAATGTATCCTATATCTCACAGAAAAAGGTGCCAGTTCAAATCTGCTATTTAACCCATTAGGATGTAGAGTGTTCATATCAAATATCCACTTTTGTTCCTTACACTTTAAAAGCTTATCCCTGTCACCTCCTCTTTTCAGAGTGGGGACACCATCTATCGCTAGGAACTTCTCCCTCTCCCTCCATGTACAGAATTGCAGTGTTCATAAAAATAGGCAGATTCTACTTTTTCTCCCACCTTTTTTCTCCTAATGTTACTCCAATGGTCCCCAAATCTTTTAGCTAGTGGCCGAATGGTTTTCCTTTTATATACTAGTTTGCAGGTACAAACAATGAGATAGACCACAAATTTAGACTGACAGTTATAGAAAGTGTTTATCCTAAATTTTCTAGAAAATGTAACTGAAAAGAGGCTCAATTTTTCACCCAAGAATATTTGGAGCATTGTCCACATGCGAACATCCCTTTTATATCATGTAGGAGAAAGTTATTGGGCTTACATTGTGGGTTCCCATTTCCATTGGGGTTATTATCTTTCTCTTTCCTTAAACAGCTAGGGGAAATTAGATCTTTAATATTTGGAGCGCTCTTAAAGATTATATTCAGCTTTTTATCTAGGATCCTTCCTAGTACTTTGTCCTCCATGAGGACATGCCAATGTTTTTGAACAATATTAAAGATCTTCCAACTGTCATTGTTATATTTCGTTACTATACAAGGAACTTTTTTCTTTCCCTTTACTACCTGATCTTTTTTCTTTTTAGGGACAAGTAATTGCTTCCTCTCTATTGATCTCACTCTCTCTATATCCTCCAATAATACAATTTCCTTATTCCCTTTCTCTAGAAACCTGTCTTTGACGGTAATAACCTGTTTGTCAAATTCTTCCTGCTTTCTACAGTTTTGTTTAACTCTCATAAATATACTATAAGGAATGCTTTCCAACCACCCTTTCTTATGACAACTATCCATTGGCAAGTATGAATTGACATCCACTTTTGTAAAGTGGGTACTTGTCTGAATAAGGCCATCAACATTGGACATAACCAGATCTAAGACAACCACTTCAGTTTTACTTATCGTAGAGGTTAATTTAGTATTTTTCTCATTACAATTTAGAGATTCGATGAACTCCCTGAGCAACCATTCCAGGCCCCTCCACACCAGTATAATATCATCATATGTAGCACCTCCAGAATATTATGTGGGGGCGATACATAGAATTAGACCATATGGTCTCTTCCTCCCAAAGGCCCATAAAGAGACCCGCTAGCTAGGGGCAAAATTTGTGCCCATAGCTGTACCCCGAATCTGTCTGTAAAAAACCTTCTCAAAAGTGAAAAAATTGTGATTAAGAATAAACTCAATACATTGCAGTAGAAAAAAATTATGTGCCCAAGATAAAGTGCTAAAAGTATCCAAAAAATGTTTAGTTGCTTCAATGCCCATATTGCGATCAATACATGTGTACAGTGCTGTAACATCCAATGTTACAAAAAAACACTCAGAATTCCAATTAACTTCTGAGATAGCTGATAAAATAGCCATGGTGTCTCTTAAATATGACGGTAATTGTGCCACTAATGGGTCTAGAAATAAATCAATATAAACAGATAGATTCGAGGTAAGTGAACCCACTCCGGGTATGATGGGAAGTCCCGGGGGGTTTATTGGGTCCTTATGGACCTTTGGGAGGTGATAGAACACTGGAAGGATGGGAAACTTGGTGCCCAAAAAGTTAATCTCATCCTCATTGATAATGCGTGTATCTTTAGCGGATATTAATAGTTCCATAAGTTTTTTTTTGATATACTGTTGTAGGATCATTTGAACTGATCTCATAAGATGATTTGTCCCCTAATAGTCTTAGGGCTTCTTTGGTATAAATCTTGGATCATAATGCCTCCACCTTTATCACATGACCTAATAACAATTTCTGTATTTCCGCTTAGCTTTTTTAAAGCTGCTCTATCTTCTCTAGTGAGATTTACATTATAAGGGTTATTTATACTTTTTATTTTTCTGAGATCTTTCTCAACTAATCTATTAAATAAGTCAATACAGGGGCCTCCACATTCAGTTGGATAAAAAGTTGAACGTGGTTTTAGGTCGGTTTGATGTTTTTTATTTTCCAGATCATTTTCTTCCAGTAATTGATATAAATTATGTGTTGCTTTAATTTCCTCCACTGAAAATTCATTCACACCATCATCCCCCAGAACATCAGGATCTATACTTACTATTTGGAACCTCTTTATCACCATTAATATCCTTCCCCTTATGGTGGAAGAATTTCTGTAGACATAGTTTTCTTATAAATTCTTGTATGTCTGTATACGTCTCAAATACATTTATTGAATTTTTAGGTGAGAATTTTAGTCAACTTATTTTACGAAAGAAGTATCACATTAGTGTTTATAAACACTGGGCTCATGGTTAAGAACCCCTGGCATTCTATATTTCATCCTATTCTTCATTAATGTTTTTTTGGCTAGGGCCAGCACTCAGCAGCTGAGGTAAAGTAGGGATTTTATCTACCCTCTCTTATATTAGTTACAATTATCTTCAAATAAGATACAGTATTAGGCTGCTTTGTTTGTTTGTTAATTTAATCTAGTCAATGCTGGTAACTAGGAAACTGATCAGAAAGTTATCTTGTGTCTGCTTCATGTTGGGCCAATTTGGATAAATTAACCAATGATATTTATAGTAAAAACTGGAAGGTTGTTCGCATCACTAAATTTTAAACCATTAGGAGGGGTTGCAATGGGGCTGTGACAAAGACAAGAGGTCCTCTGCTCTCACACATAGTGGGTGAGTGCAAAGGACCTCTTGTCTTAGCCAACATTAGTTTTCTTGGGTGCCTACCAAAATAATTCTCCTGGATATTATAGTGGTACTTAGGGGCTAAATTATTAACTTTGTGATTCAGTTTTGGAACATTTTATTAAAAAGAATTACCTCCTAAAATTTTGCCAAGATGCAGGATTAAAGGGCATGTAAAGGCAAAAAAATAAAATACATTTTTACTTTCTTTAATGAAAAAGAAACCTATCTCCAATATACTTTAATTAAAAAAAGTGTACCATTTTTATAAGAAACCTGACTGTATGCAGTGAAATTCTCCCTTCATTTACTGCTGTGGATAGGAATTGTCAGACGGTCCCTAACTGCTGAGCAGGGAAACATTCATACTTATGAACAGCAGGGGGAGCCTCCGCCTAACTTCCCAGCCATTCAGAACTCAAGCAGCTTTGATTATGACGATCCCTAAGCAGCCCAGACAACACTGAGCATGTGCACAGTCTTAGTCTTGCAAAGATGTTTAACAAATTTACAAGATGGTGACCCCCTGTAGCCAAATTTGAAAGCATAAATTATTTGTTTGATTAGGCTTGTGGTGCAGTAAGTTCATGTTTATATTTAGTATACAAAATACAGCATTTCTAGCCTTATTCTGTTTTAGACTTTACATGCCCTTTAAGAAATCTACCCATTTTTGGAAGCTCACAAACTTTGGATGTCTATGTTCAATATCTAATTTATATACAGTTTATATGTATTGTGTGAATTGTAATTACCCTGAGAGTCATACAGATATAATGCAGGTTACACTACCCGTACCCTTTTTTTTTTTTTAATTGTGTGTATATTATTTTGGATAATGTAATGACTATACCTGCAATGTTTTAAACTATTATATACCATGTACTGTTGAAAACTAATAAAAATTGTCAGTAAAAAAAAAGAAAAAAAGGAATCTACCCATTAGTGACAATGACTATAAAATGGGGGACTTGTTTGCAAGACCTATTTTAAAAGCTGAAAAAAATTGAAGCTGATTAGTATAAAAATGCAATGCTGTATAAAACAGTTACAGATTTTGGTCATTGGACTTTGCTGTTCCAGCTGGATCCTAGGTGTTATGGTACATACAATGGATAAGAATATTCTAAGCATTTTTTAAATCTTTCAGTGTTTGGCTGCATTAACGTTACTTTGGCCTACATGGATACATTGCATTTATAGCAACTGGAATCCTTTGGAATGTATAATGACATTCATAAGCACTGAAGGCTTTTATTTACTGTAAGATCCCAAGGGAGCATTTTCCAAAAGCGGCATTGTTTTGCAAGGTATGTGCCAGAGCTCCTAAGCAAAAATCAATTAATTTATATCTTGACTACTATAAATAATTTACGCTTAAATAAATCGCTGGAACAGATGTTCTTTTCATTTAGTATTCTTTCCCAATTCTGATTCATTTTACATTCAATATTTTCTTATTGATCCTTATGTTCCCTTTAGGAAAAAATGAGGAGAAAATATATTTCCACTCAGCAATCCAACCATAAAATGCACCATCCTAGTATTTTAATAATACATGATTGCAGCACAGTGCTTTATTATACAATCATTCCTCTTGATTCAACATCTGCTAGTTGCAAATCTCATTATGTTTTTCTCCCTAGGTGTCAGGAGATGTGTGGTATGAAACAGAGCAAGTCTGGTTTGTTCACAATGATGGCTTTACACTGGGTATGTAAGATAACAACGCTGGGGCAACATTGCTGAGTTATGTTCTATGGTGCTGATTTTGGCAAGTGCTGTAGTGAGTAGTTCAGATGTACAAATAATGTCCCGTCTCTTTTTACATGGCTCTCTTCTCTATTTAAACACCTTTGTTTATATGTTCTAATGTATTATGCCAACAAGTATGTACCACGGAAGGGAAGGGAAAGAGGGTAGACTCTCCAACCAAGCTCTAAATGTTGGAACGAAGTATCCTAGTCAGATGCTTATTTTAAAAGTGCCTTCTTTCCAATTGCAACAGGGTGGCTGGCATAGAGGTATCAAATGACAAGACCAAGGACTCGACCTGCATTCTGTTAATCCTCTTTTACTAAACCTACAGTTTATATTGCATGCGGCCTGGCTTTAAGGGGTTGTTCACCTTCAAACACTTTTTTCAGTTCAGTTGGTATCAGATTGTTCGCCAGAAATAAAGATTTTTTCAAATTGTTTTCTATTTTCTATTTGTGACGTTTTTCAATATTGAAGGGTAAAGTTTCATTTTTCACCTTCTAAAGCAGCTTGGCAAGGGGGGGGTCACCAACTCTTTAACTGTTCTAAATTGATACATTTAGTTGATACATTTGTTATCTTTGTCCCTGCTGAGCAGAATACCTGAGTTTGATTAAAGGCAGCTGTTGGATTTATACAATTGTTGCTAATATTCCATAGAGACTGCTGATAAATGTATCAACTAAAGGGCAGATTTATAGATTTTCGAATTTTAAAAACTTCAAAATTCTAATTCAAAAAGACCAACCCAAATTGAATCAAAGTTTTTTTTTTGGCCGAATAGGTCCGTTTTCTATCAAATATATCCATTTTCGATCTAATTCAAATCGTAGTAATAGCGGCATTCGAATCATACAAATCAAAGTTTTTCTCAAAGTCCACCAATTGACCCAAATAGTTTCTAGGAGGTCCCCCATAGGCTAAAATGGCAAATTCGGCAGGTTTTAGAAGGCGAATGGTCGAAGTTTAATTTTTAAAGAGACAGTATATGATAAAGTTTGAAAATCAAATTTTCGAATGTTTTTCAAATTCAAATCAAATTTAGACTATTCCACAAAAAAAATTTTTAATTCAAATTTTCACTTCGACTTTTGATAAATCTGCCCCAAATGTATTAATTAAATGTAACAAATTGTAACAGTTCAGATGCTCCTGGATCACTGAGCTCCCAGATTGAAACACCAGAAGCAGGAACATTTAACTTTAAACTTAGATTTCCGGAAAAATTAAAAGATGGAAATCAATTGAAAAAAGTATTTGTTTATGGTGAAGAATCTGAAAACACCTGAACTGAAAAAAGTGTTTTGAAAGTAAAAAAACAATTTAATCTCAACATTTTGACCCAAAAGCGCTATTACTGGTGCAAGCTGGCATTTCCTACTTGTTCATGAAACACAGAAAGGAATCATCAACATTCAGTGTTGACCAGCTGCTAGAAATATACTTTTACCAGCTCTTAGTCTAACCAACATTTTGGTGTTGACCAGCTGCTAGAAATGATACTGCCTTTAAAAATAATTGTTAAAAAAATTAGGTGTTATAACCAGTTTTGGCTTAATATATAATCTCACATGCCATATAAAGGCCCCTACACTCCTACACTGTATATTAGCATTCTAAGTCTGCAGTGCATTTAAAATCATTATTCCCCCAGTCAACAGTGCGACTGAGTAGTAAGACCATGTTTCACTAACGGTGGCCATTGACATAACAATTTAGATCTTTCTTGGAAAAGATCGTTCCAAGAAAGATTGTTTGTTCAATACACATGTGTAGAGTTAAATCGTCAGATATAGAGATAGGAACAATAGAATTCTACCTTTATCTGGCGATTCAGCTCTAACAATGGCCGATGTTTGGGTGTCTTCAAAGGCACTCAATCAAAATTTTCCATCCACTTTTTCCACAATACACGCACCGAATATCGTACGAAAATTTGTTTCATACTATATTATCTGTGCGTCTATGGCCAGCTTTACTCTTAACTCAGGAGCTCGTTCAGTGGCAGGAAATACTTATTGAGCAAATGATAGTTATTTATCATGTTGTATACATGAATCTTTGCACTTTTATTTTAATAATAGATAAGACAGTTTAGCTGTGAGATAACACTCTTATTCCTACAAAAGAGAACTGAGGCCAGCAAAAAAATTTAAATCATGACTTTAAAACTCAATATTTTGACTTTTAGAGGGAGTATTTACTAAAACTCAAGTTTTTCCCATTACAATTTACAAAATTTAAATTCAACCTAACTCCCATATACAATTTGGATTAATTTACTAAAAATCTGAATGAAAAAAAAGCAGCTGTGGAAAAGTCTGAACAAAATCATGCAACAATTCAAATTGTATGACTTTTTCTAATCGCCCCCCAATCAAACAGCCTGAAACCCTCATGACGGCAAAAACCATAACATTTTGTTAAGCATAATAAATCTAGAAAAAAATTGTTTTTCCCCTTAAAAATTCGACCAGAAAAAATGGAGGCTTAATTAATAGGCCCCTTAAAGTAAAATTCTGACATTAAAAGGACAGAAATCTGAATTTTAACTTCTTGAACTTTTTTCTGGCCCTAGATCTCTTTTGTGGCTTCTTCCAGGTAGCAGTGAAAATTTAAAACAATTTAAAGCACAATAGAATTATAATATAAAAAAAAATTAATTTACAAAGTCTTTAACATCCTTCTTTAGTGTTCTTTAGCTAATATACATTTATATAATATATATTTACATGTTGCAGTCTGTTTCCTCTATGAACACTGATCATCTGGCAATCAAATGTGATATTTAAATGCAACAGTAAAGAGTATTCCTGAATTTTTGATGACATGGCAAGAGGGATATTTCTCTGTCATGTTAATAAAAGCCCCTTACTTGACAGAAGAAAGAGAAAATGTTAGCATTGCATGGGATATGCCATTTACTGAGGAGAAATCTGGCTAAAGGCTGTCCGACTGACACGACAAATCTGATCAGCAAGTTGATATAGTATATGATATAATGTTGGCTCCCGGGCTGTGGCTACTCTATAATTGCAGTAAGGCTGCGTTTGGGTTAGTCTCTCTGTGAGTAGATGCAAGTTCATATACCTGGTCATTGTCGCTAGGAGTGATATTTGATCCTTTCCCGACCATGTTCTGTTCCATTACTGAAAGTGTGTGTGTGTGTTGTGTGTGTGTTGAAGGAAGGGTTACACTCGATGGATTAACTAGCAAGCTTGTATGTTGGCAATGCTTGTCTTATGAGTCTTCCTAGCACCCCAAAGACAGCAGAAAGATTTTGATGTGAAGCTGGGAAAGGCAGTGTCAGTATGATTAATGAAAATAATTTAAAATGGTTAGAAATGTATTACTGGCAAAACTCAATAGATTTCCTCTCTAACAAAGCCAGTGAAGACAATAATTAATATTTTAAAGAAATGTGCTGAGCATGTAAAACCACAAAAACATCAGTGAGAGAGACCTAACAACAAACCATGCTTATTTGTATCTTCCTCCTTCAGACCAACCCATCAAAGTTTGATTATGCAGAAGACTTGACAACTCTAATCAGTTTGAATGAGTCCGGTATCATCAACACGTTGCGGCATCGCTACGAGTCCCAATTTATTCACACCAATGCTGGACCAAACTTCTCTACAAAGGTATGTGCTGTCACATCTTGGTTCTTTCCACACTTTTGAAAAGCAAGGGTCTTTGTAGTGAGGAAATGGCAAACACCTATGATGCGTTGGCTTTTTACATCACAGTAGTACCTTAGGCTATGGGCACACAGGTTGTTGGCTCTGGCTGTTATCAGCCTGCATATTTTTCAGGCTGAGAGAAGCAGATCTGCTCACTGCCTCTGCTCCATTGATTTGAATCCAATCAGCCTGTGTGCAGTCACACACAGGCTAAAATCAGCCCAAATACTGACCTCAGCTTCAGCTCTGCTGTGTGTGACTGCAAATAGGCTGATAGAGAAGCTCTAACAGAAAGTGCATTCTTCACTTTCACACACCAGATGGCACCAAACAACCAAAAAAAGTGTGTGACAATAAAACTCAGGCAGACTAGTTCCAATATTCCTTTATGGCTTTCATTTGCCATGTTAGCCCATTTTCTCTTGGTTTTGCTAATAAAAACAAATTAGTATTTTGCATTTGGTAAAAGGAATTTGCAAAACTGACGACATATTGTTCTAGACAGTAAAAAAGGGTTCATTTTTTTTGAAATGTAGAAACAAAAAAAAATCTCTTTTGTTCAGAGCATAGCAGTGATAAAAATAAATGTAAAAAGGTTGCCTCCCACAGCTGCTCTAATATAAGTCCCAATGCTGATGGGTGGCTGCGGTTCTTTGTAATGCTAATGAAATGGGGAGTGCTCAGACTGAGAACTTGTTACTTTCCGCATTATGAATCATTATGGGCAGAGCAGATTGTAACAGTTCAACCCCACTGTGTGTGCTACTAAACTTACACTTGATCTCCTGCAGGGATTAAAGGTACCACACCGCATCAATACATGTTATATTACATGAAAGAGCTCTGCAGTGCATTTATGCATCTAAATGAAAACAAAAATCCCTTTAACTAAGGCTGTAAGGTCTTTTTTTTATCAGCCCTTCTGTAGTCCAGCACAGGCAGATCTCTATGTGCACCACATCCAATTCCTTGAAAGCGGTGTTTGCAGGGGTCAGTATTCCTTCAACATAGTAAATCAGATGAGTAAATAATAATCCCTTATATAAACCAGAAATCTGTAACCTTGATTTAAACTGGAGTTCAGCAATAGAAGTCACACAGATTAGACATTAGTTACTATCTGCATTACCTTTATGAGCCAGACATGGATAGTATCTCACTGCTTTACACTTTTGGCTTAAATACATGCTAGGCCATAGTACTACTGCAAGAAATAGTCCGCATGCTAATATAAATTAAGTGCATTGCATGTACAGGCATAAGGTGATCCCTTATCCAGAAGCACATTATCCAGAAAGTTCCAAACTACCAGAAGGCCGTCTCCCATCTCTCTAATTTCATAAAATAATTCAAATTTTAAAAAGTAATTTAGTTTTTCTCTGTCATAATACGACAGTGCCTTGCAACTTATATATAGTTAAAGGAAAACTATACCCCCAAAATGAATACTTAAGCAACAGATAGTTTATATCAAATTGAATGACATATTAAAGAATCTTACCAAACTGGAATATATATTTACATAAATATTGCCCTTTTACATCTCTTGCCTTGAGCCACCATTTCGTGACTCTATCTGTGCTGCCTCAGAGATCACCTGACCAGAAATACTACAACACTAACTGTAACAGGAAGAAGTGAGGAAGCAAAAGGCAGAACTCTGTCTGTTAATTGGCTCATGTGACCTTACATGTGGTTTGTATGTGTGCACAGTGAATCTTACGATCTCAGGGGGCGGCCCTTATTTTTTAAAATGGCAATTTTCTATTTATGATTACCCAATTGCACCTACTACTAAAAAAGTATATTATTATGATAAAAGTTCATTTACATGAAGCAGGGTTTTACACATGAGCTGTTTTACTCAGTATCTTTTAATAGAGACCTACATTGTTTGGGGGGTATAGTTTTCCTTTAATTCTTCTTGGAGGGAAAACAATTCTATTGGGGTTCAAGCAGATTTAAGGTATCGAGATCCTAAATTACAGAAATACCCCCTTATATGAAAAACCTCAGGTCCCAAGCATTAGGTCCTGCTCCTGTGTTCCCTTTCTATCCCAATATTAAACATTGAGAGCATTACTCCAGAATGCTAAAAGAAAGCTTTTCAGTAACATCAAGCCGTCAATGTCACATTCCAAGACATTTCCCCATGTGTCTGTCATCTAACTGCACAGTTTATTATTATTTCTCTAACCCAAGTGGCCTTGTCCCTAGGTATTTCAAGGGAAAAAAGACAGCATGCCTCCTCACATATGCTCAGTGTCACAGAAAGCTTACTGGAACATGTTAACCCAGTGTCAGGACCAGACTATTTTGCCACTGGGGAGAATTGGATCTGGCAAAACAGCTTGCTGTGAGAGTGCGCTGGAGTATCTCGCAGCAGCTGCTGGGACTGTGGACAACAGAGTCACAGGTAACATTTCCAGTGTTATTAAAGAAATATTTTTAAAAGCAAACCCTAAAAAACAATAATGCTTTGGATTTAAGACTTACTCTGATTCACATTTTCTTCAACATATAAAGGCATTGTGCAATAATTTAAGTGCTTTTATATAGGTCAGTAAACAAAAGGGACTTATAATTCCCTTATAAAACAAAACGCTTAATAAATTATAAAATTAACAGGTATAATGTCTTCTTCTTGTACAATATACAGATAATACAGGGCCAGAGCTTTTATACAGGTCAATAACTCTAAGGTCGCTTATAATACATTCATAAAAACACAAGGCACATCAATAAGCTCTAAAATATTAAAGGAAACATTTGTTCCTATTGTAAAATATATAGAGAGACTTTTGAGACTAAGACCATTGGTCATGGAACTCACTGATCATGGAGTTGTTTCAGTATTTATAAAGCATCAATTTCAGTAAGTCATGGGATAGAAGGGGCATCACTAAGCACTGAGTTTAAATGGTAATACAAGTTGTATATGTTTTTTTTTATAATCTAACCTACTCTAGCTAACCTTGACTCCTTCATACTGAGGTGGCAAACCTTGGCTTTTATCACTCTTCTTCTTATATCAGCCACATCACATCAGAGGATAGTCACACTACCCTTTTTTTCTTATTCAGTACAGCCTCTCTAGGGAAATTCCTTCCAAACCTGCTCTAGAACCTGCTCTAGAAGTTTATCAAGGGAACCCTGTACCTAGCAACACCATCTAGTCACTGTAGCTAAAATAACACTATTTACACAAAATAAACGACACAATAGTGTAATACCTGGCAGCGATAGCTTGCTGCTGCTCTCCTGGTAAATGGTTTTGTAGTTTCTGAGTACTTGTAAGTTTAAGATACAGCTCATACTGTTTACCCATGTAGCAAATACACATTAAAAATGTTTGTCCTAGTTACTGTTGCTATTATTCAGTGATCCCCAACCAGTGGCTTGGGACATGAGCAACATGTTAGTCTCCAACACCAACAGAGTTTGCCCTAGCCCTGTAACCTATAGCAACCACCAGATATCTATTTTATTGTACCGGCTGCACTAGTTTTTTAAAGACTGATTGGTTGCTGTGTAAATCTTCACTTTGGAATAGAAGCATGTTACTGTGTATCAAATCCATTCTCTTCTGTTTACAATTCTAATTCTATGTGTGTTTATGTAAACAAATACATAAAGTAGATACCTCAATTCATCTTCAATATACAATGAAATGTATCCTCAACATACCAGCCTACATACAGTACCTTTGAAAGAGCATGGAAAGAGTGCTGGTATGTCCGAGAGTGCTAAATAAACACAATGTACATATAGTAGTAAATATTTATATATTAAATGTATATTAGATATATATTTATATAATACACAAAAGCCATGAATATCTTGTAAATTATATCATTATAAATGGTGAGTTCTGATGTCATCAGTTATAAATGGTGAGTTCTGATGTCATTTCAGTCACATGACTCATTGAAATTTGTGTATTATAATAAATAAAGTACCCCTGTTGCAAAATATGAGGATATTAGATGTTACCTCGGAGTTCCATGACCTGTATAAAAACACTCGGCCTTCGGCCTCGTGTTTTTATCCTGTCATGAAACTCCTCGGGAACTTATAATATCCTTATATTTTACAAGAGGGGGTACTTTATTCACTATATATTAAACAGTATATTAGTTAACATTTCCTAGTGCTGGCACAGTATCTTCTGATGCATTCCCTTTTCCAATCAGCAGTTAAAATAATGTCCTGCTGTGTATTCCAGTGGAGAAAATTGAAGCAATGTTTACAGTTCTGAAGTCTTTTGGCTGCGTGACAACGAGGGAGTGCAGCAATTTACCCGCTTCTACATGGTGATGTCCCCGGACTTTAATGCTGCTGGTCGTATAACTGCAGGACACCTACAGGTACTAATTCAATCACTGTATCCCTTCACTCAAATCATACTAAAGATCAGCATTCAGGGCCACAGGATTAAATAATAGAAAAAATGCTTAAATTTCTAAGATAGAAAATGTGACATTAATAGAGAAATATCATTAAATGTTTTATCCTTGCTTTCACCCGAAGATTATGCTATAGAAAGCACAACGCTACCGAGATCTTTCAGCTTAATGAGTTGCAATACCTCCTAATGGTCCCTATTTAGACAGAACAGTCTTTAAACTGGGCATATCATTAGGGGTATGGCTCATTCTAGATGGGAATGATCAGGAATGATCAGAATCCAAAATGTAAAACTCAAAACACCTCTTATATTAGCGATGCTTTATCTTTGCTTTTACATAAGCAAATGTCTCATGCAGCAATTTCTCTGTTGGTGGAGAAACAGCTGATTTGGCCCTGTACCTCTCCAATTATGTGTATAAATAATTAATCGGCCTATCACTATGCACATAGTGCATAGTTTGTCCTGAAATGATTTAATCAGGACATTAGGAGGCTGAATCAGGGATTTCTCAGCTGGTATTTAATAAATAAACAGAAGAAAGACTAATAGCAATAATGCAAAGTGCTAGGCAGAGAGACAAGTATAAACTGGTCATGGTCAATAGCCAGAGTCTGTAAGGCAGACAAGAGGTCAGGCAGCAGCAGGTAAAACAAGCCCTTAAGGCACTTGAAAATGATCTGATTGACCTAATATAGTTACAATTGTGAACCAAGTAAGGCAAAGCCAGAGAAACTGCTTAATCACAATAATTACAAAGTTGAACACATAACCTCCTGTGGCTCAAGTAATAGCAGTGGTGCTGCCACCTAGCCAGTAAGAATGATGATTGATGTCAAGATTATTAAAAGGGAAAAAAGATGCAACTATAGGAAGGCTGGTATTTTTTTCCTACACAGGTGTCAATCTTATCGGTGAAGAGCAAATATAAGGTCTCTGAACCCAGATCAGGAAGGTTGTGACTTCAGCTTTGAGATTCATGAATTAGGGGTTCTTTTGCAATGAGGCAAGTTTAGAAATTTTTCTCAGTGGCAGGAAAAAGTCTTTATGTGTTTTTGCCAAGACATAGTTATGAATCTTACTTTAATTACAGTTGTGTTTTGCAGTAGAACATTTCCATGTATTGAAATGTCATGGTGACAGATTACATGTATAGGAAAGCCCAGGAGCTATAAACGCAGGGGCTGCATGACAAGGGATCAGAATGACCAGCAGCCAAATTACACTGGTTTATATTTGAAGATTAGCAGAATCAGATGTAGTTGTGATTGGGTGAGAAGGAATGAGTTAAGGCAGGGAAAGCCAGGCTGGGGGTGGAGAAATAGAGGGATGTGATGTCAGGGGAAGAAAACAGTTCACTTCCTTATCTTCTAAGCAGGTAGAAACATCCCACCCACCCTCCCCTCTTTTTTTTTGCATATTTTGTGAAATGTCAGGAGTTTCTCTTTATGTTCCCATATTGTCTATTAATAAGCAAATGTGGAGGTATTACTGCATGTTATATTGTGGTTTATACAGTATAAACATGAGAGTGTTTGCATGTTATTATTCATGTTAAATGAATGTCAAATGCTTGATTCAGGGAATGTTTCCGATCGCCATTGGGGTCAGGAAGGAATTTTTTCCCTCTTGAGGCATAATTGGCAGTGGCTTCAGGCTGGGTTTTTTGCTTTCCTCTGGATCAAAACAGTGGATATATGATAATGTAGAAAGGAGGTTCTCTCCTGTGACTGCACAGTGGGTTGATTGATACAGACGCTACTACTGCGTACTACTGTGCTAGGTGACAGCCTACTTGGATGTCCTATCATCGACACACTGCAGATTCCGGACCGACAGCAGGGCTGCTGAACATGGTGGGAGATGCAGCTCCTGCTCGTAGCAGAATTTTGGGCAATCCTCTCTGTAGGTAGAGGCAGCCTAATACTCAGTGGTGGATATAATGACATAGTGCTGATCTCAAGTGAGGAGCAGCAGAGCATAGTAGTGATCACTTATGGAATTCTGACTTTGTATATTGCCTTGGGGTGAGGCTGGCATGGTCCTATTTATCTGATAAAATGTTAATAAATGCTGTGGCCATTTTCACCATTTCTGGCTCCTTGTGTTTCATTACTGTGTGTAACTAAGGGGTTCAATGGGATGGCTGAAGGCGAAGGGTCAATTGAGGAGTCCCATTGTCATGAGCCCGTGGTACACATTAACAACTCATTCTATACTTTCCTCCTAGACTATGTTCTTGGAAAGAATCCATGTTGCACAGCAACTACCAGAAGAGATTAATTTCAATGTGTTTGCCCAAATGTTGGCTGGAGCAGATATAGATCTCAGGTAAACTGAGCCACTGTCTGCATCTGGAATATATAAAAGAAGATATGTTTATATTCTAGTTACAGGGACACTATCTCCTTTATGTTTACACATTACTTTTTTAATTCTTCTATAAAATTTAAATTTACTTACAACAGTTTTATCTATAACATAGTATATAAAAAGTACTATATGAAAGCTGAACACCCTAGTAATAAATTATTATTCTGTATATGCAAAATTAATTCTTTCTCTTCATATTCCTTACATTTCTACCTTTCCACACTTCATATCCCCAAGTTAGACTCCTGACTAGCGTCCTCACTTCATACCCGATTTGTCATCCTCTCCATATGTCAGCTATCCTCAGCTTCCCTGTTCACATTTAAAGTGAAGGCAATTCGCTCAGAGACAATTACATTTACTCAGAGGGCTCGCTTGAGGACTTTATCTACTGCTTCCAAGATAATTTCGATTTTGCTTTCTGTGACACTAAGTTGAAGTAATTGCTTATGCAGGAGGCTCTTCCCATCAACAGCCTCATCCCCAAGCAGTACATTGTTGTCCTGGATGCAGGAAATCCTTCCCCCAATCTTAGCGCACCACTCTATTAGGCACTGAAGTTCCTTTGATTTGCTCTTTATAGGGTATGATCAGACATTGGCGGATCTTTTCTACAAGATATATCAGTACTGTTCTGCACCACCAGAGCCTAACACAGTGGGGGTCACTTATAAACAGTGGGTACATTTTTACATTGGCAGTAATCTAAGGCAACCAATAAACTTTATGCTTTCTTTGCTCTGCCTTCATCTGACTGAGAAAAAGGTAATTACTGACTGATTGCCATGGGTTACTGCCCATGTGCAAATTTGCCAAGCAGGGCCGCCATCAGTGGCTCACAGGGTGGGACAGTCCTCCCGGGCCCAGACGATTCTGAGCTGTAAGGGGGCCTGGCTGCGGCGCACTTAACTGGATCGCCAATCTCCCTTCTTATAGGCTGTGTCCCGCACGTACGCATGACGTCAGTATGCACAGGCATGTTAGGGCCACTAAACTCCACTGTGCTATCCCTGCACTGTCCTTGCAGCTGCGAGCCGGCTCGTCTTATACTTGATGCAACGGCAAACCATCTGATATCATCTCTCCAAGCGTGCTGATCAGGGAACTTGCAATGAACGACACTGTAGGCTTGTGTGTTGCAAAACAAGTTCAGTTTATTATGGGTAGTACTACAACTTATATAGCATAGTAAACAAAGAGATTCCATTGTGATGACATACACAATGTGATTACCCTATATTTGGTAATGTTTGAACACCTGAGTAGCTATAGTAGGTTTACACAGTCTACAACTTGTGTGTATTTGATAAGAAGCATACTTGTGCAATCAAGTGTTCAGGCAGGAAAAGACATTAGCCCCTTGCAATCCCTTTCAATCCCCCTTTTAGTCACATAAGTGACTATACGCGAGCAGCATGAATAAGCTTAAGTTGCAAGCCCTCAGAAGAAGTAATTAAAGATGAAGTTAATTTCCTGATATAGGGAATTATACAGCAGAAAAGAAATGAAACAAAAATTAAGACAATCACTAAGGTGACACCAATCTGAGCTAAGATTTTTTGCCAACGGAGTTATACCAGAAGGTGGTAGTGCCATCACTTTGTTTGATTGCAACTTGTCGTTCATTAGTAGACTGACCTCCTAAGGTGGCGATGGGGTTTGATCTTTCATGGCGATGGAGTCTTGTATTGCTCTTGAAAAACTGGTAACAAACTGATCCCAAAGGGCTGTGAGGGTTTGGGTAACATATGCAGTTAAGGATTATCATAATCGGGAAAAATAGAAAAAGGAAAGTGCCAATTATGCACCATAGTGCATATTTTGTGGACTTCCTTATCATCATCGGTGGTAGGGGTGTGAGGTCATCTTCGGGTCCTTCTGTGACGGATTTGGTGGTGGTGTCATGTTCCGTGTTGTCAGCTTTACTCCGTTCCGGCGTTGGAAGTGTTGGCGCGAGTTTCACTCGTGAAGCGTGGATCCAATGGTCGCTGGCATCGCTGAGGACTGCTGTCCGTGTGATGGCAATCACTGTGACTCGTGGGCCAAATGGGAATCCATCTTTTCGATAGCTATGGAGCTGTCGAACCACAACAGGATCGCCTGGGCGAAATGGATGGGTCGGCTCCTGGGGGGGCAAAGGAAAAGACAAAGAAACATCACCATAGATGCCATTCAATGTAGTAATAAGATTACGTACATACTCCTCCTGAATTAAATTAAGATCAGTGTGTTGGATGACTAAGGAGCCTTTGACCCAGGGAGTGGGAAATGGGCGTCCCATGACAATTTCAAAAGGAGATAATTTAGTAACTGAATGTGGTGTCATGCCTATTTCAGCTAGTACTGCAGGTAAAAAGGACTTCCAATTAGTCCATGTGGCAGATGTGGCTTTGGTGAGCTTATCCTTTATGGTGCGATTCATTCGCTCAACAACACCGGCACTCTGTGGATGGTAAGGAATGTGAAACTTCCATGTGATTTGTAAGGTGGAAATTAGAAGCTGGAGGACCTTACTAACAAAAGCTGGGCCATTATCGGAATTAATTTGTTGCGGACAACCAAATCGGGGTATGATGTCATTAACTAGGAACTTAACAACGGTTTTGGCGTCTTCGTGACGGCAAGGGAAAGCTTCTACCCAGCGAGAGAAATGGTCGGTAAAAACGAGCAAATATTCCTGTAGTTTGCCAATCTTAGGAATATGAGTAAAATCAACTTGCCAGTGAGAAAAGGGTGCAATTGGGGGAGGCAAATTTTGGTGTACTTTGTGTGTTCCTAAGGTGTTGGCCCTAAGACAGGTGAGGCAAGTTTTTAACAAAGGTAGAACAATGCTGTCTGAGATTCCTTGCGATGAAATGTTTTTGCATTTCAGCCAAAGTGAGCTTAGAACTCCTATGGCCAATGCCGTGAGCTTGAGAGATAAGTAGGGGTAGACTGTTTTCGGGGATACCCACTTTGCCTTGGATGGAATAAAGACCAAACTGGTCAAAGGTAAGATTTTGCTGTTTCCAAAAATGCAGGTCAGTCTGAGTGGCAAATGTTTGCAAATACTGTAAAATTTGACTGTCTGGACAACTAGGAGGTGTGTGGAGAAACATGGGGATGACCGTGGGAGTGGCAGAGGATGCAGTAGTTTTGGCAACCTGGTCTGCTAGGGCATTACTGAGGGAAATCTCGTCAGTTTTGTTGGTATGTGCCCTGCAATGGATAATTGCAATTTCAGAAGGAAGTTAGATGGCCTGTAAAAGATTATCAATGAGGGCAGGGTGTGAGATGGATTTCCCATCTGCAGTAACATAACCTCTTTGTTGCCAAATTTTTCCAAAATCATGAACTACCCCAAAAGCATATCTACTGTCACTGAATATATTAACGGGGCGTTTGGCAAACAAGTGACAGGCCCTGGTGAGTGCTATAAGTTCTGCTGCTTGTGCAGAATTAACAGGGATAGACTTAGTCTCAAGTACAATATCAGGGAGTTGGACAACTGAATATGCTGCTTTGTAGGTGTCATCGGAAGGCCTGGAGCAGGAACCATCAACAAAAACGTTAGTAGCATGTGACAGGAGTGTCAGTTAGATCGAGTCGAGGTGAGGTAGAGTAGTGGATAGATTCAACACAGTCATGAGAATCGAGTATAAAAGCATTAGTAGGGTCAGACAGGTGTAATAGAGCATGCAGTATGGCAGCAGGCCCTTGAGTGTTGATTGCGTATTTGATCTGTAAATTTGCAGTACCTAATAGAATAACTTCATAGCCACTTAATCTTTGGGAGGTCATGTGTTGGGTGGTAATGTTCTTCAATAGGTGTGTAACTTGATGTGAGGTGTGAAAAATAGTATTGTGGCCTATTGTGACAGACTGTGACAGTTCAACAGCCATAGCACTAGCTGCTAAAGCTCTGAGACACGCCGGCATCCCCTGTACCGGAAGCGGCATTACTTTGGAAAAATAGGCCACAGGACGAAAACTTCCCCCAGATTCTTGAGCACAGACCGCAGCCATGGTTTTACAGGTGTCCTTGACATACAAATGAAAAGGTTTAGCATAATTAGGTAAACCAAGCGCAGGTGCTGTAACCAATGTCTGTAGGAGAGAATGAAAAGCATTAGTCATTTGTTCAGTCCATTGTATGTAAGGTGGTGCATCCTTTTTAGTACATTGTCTTAAGATATTGTCAAAGTAAGAACAGTTTGGTATCCATTGACGGCAATAGTTGACGATGCCAAGGAAGGACAGCATTTCCTTTGGAGTTTCAGGTTTTTTTATTTTAGTCAGTGCTTGTACTTTCTTTGGGTTTATTTGTCTCTGGCCGTGGGAAAGAATGAATCCCAAATATTCAACAGTCTCAGCCCCCATCTGAGCTTTATGTTTAGCAACCTTATGACCCTCTGCTGCCAGATGTTGCAGCAGTGAGGTGGTATCATGGTGGTTAGCTTCCTGGCTTGGACTACACAACAATAAATCATCAACATATTGAAGCAGGACAGAACCATGGCCGGAGGCCCATGACTTAAGGGTATGCTGGAGCACCAGGGAGTAAGCCGCTGGTGAATCCACTAGGCCTTGGGGGAGGCGTTTCCAGGTAAGTTGGAACACCTCAAAAGTAAAAGCCAAAAGTGTCTCAGGGTCTACTGGAACCAAAAAAAATGCATTAGATAACTCCAAAACCGTGAACACCAAAGCATCACACGGAATGAAGGTAAGAAGAACCGTAATGTCTGGCACAATAGGTACAATTGGTATAATTAGTGAATTAATAGCTCTTAAATCTTGTACAAATCGAAATTCCTTGTTCTTCTTAGGAACTGGATTGATGAGAGTATTGTAAGGAGACACAACACTAGTGAGGATATCCTGATTAAGGAATATCTGTATTAACAAACGGATACCATCTAACTTTTCCTGTGAAAGAGGGTACTGTTTTATGTATACTGGATGTGAGTGTGGTTTAAGTAGTGCTTTGTAAGGTGTACAGTCAACAAAGCCCACATCAAATTTGTCATTAGCCCATACAGACAGAATGGAAGGGTTAGTAAAAAGGTCGTTAAAATTTAGAAAAATAGTTAGTTTCGGAAACAAAAATATCTGCAGAAAGGCCCCCATCAGGGGAAATTCTGATGGATTGAAATCCTAACTTGTGGAATAGATCTCTGCCTAACAGATTTTCGAGGCACCCAGGGATGAGTGTAAATGGGTGTGAAATGGTACGGGTAGAGCCTGGGCATACAATAGGTAAAGGCGGTGTTTGGAAAGTGGGAGTTAGTACCCCGTTAATCCCAACTGAAGGTATCGATCCGTGTCTGTCTCCCTCATAATATTTTGTATTAATGCAGGAGGTAGTGGCTCCCGTGTCCACTAGGAATAATAAATCCACTCCTGCAACGTTTAATACAATGTATGGGTCTGCACTGAACGAGGATGAGGTGACAGGGAAAAGTGGGGTACAACCTTCAGGGCAGCCCTATGTAGAACCTGGCCAGTTGATGGTGTGTCTGGGAGTGGAATTTGTCGAAGTCTGGGGTTGTGTGTTAGGTGCTTGTGGTTGAAATGTTGGGGTAGGGGCATTAGGGACTGCTTGTTGATTTTGAAAAGTAGGACCTGGCGGCCAGGGGCATTAGCAAGTATATTTTGTAAATCTGTGGGGCTTAAAGGTTTCATTATGAGTTGTTCACCAACAGTAAGAAAAGGATACTGTTTTGTAACTGGATGTTGATCCCCCCTTTTTTTAGGTTCTCTTTTCCTTACCGTCATCTTCAGACAGTCAGGAGTGATATGAACTATTTCATAACCTGCTTGAGTTATTATACCCATATCTTTTTCTAATTCGGGCATTTGGGGTATCTCGATTTTTATCAGTATCTAAGCCAGATAGGGGGAAGGCCGGCAATGGGTAGGCTGCAGCTTCAATCATACGGGGTGGAGCAGGGACAGGCATTGGTTGTTGAACCATTGGGGCTCTTGGACTAGTGCTATAGGGGCAGCTTGGGGTGCTATAGGAGCAGAAGCTACAGCAATGCAAATCTCGTCATCCTCCATGGTGTCTGGTTTATGTGTCAAATTGGGGTAGATAGCCATGTAAGGGGGTGGGGTAGTATTAACAGTTTGATCACAGGTTGTAGAGCATTGTGAATTGTGTCATTTAAATAGTTTTAAAACACCAGTTTTTCATGGATTGTAGTTCTCAGGGAGGGAAGGTGTAGAGTACCAACCTGGGGCAATCTTGAGCCAATTTTCCCCACCCGGTGTCATATATGTATAATCCCATTTAGGGTCACCTTCTTTCTTCTGAAGACACATTTGATAAACTATATTCATATAATATAAATCATTAGCTCCATCACGTGGAAAAGGATTGTCTAGTTCTAAATGTTCACACCAACCTGCAAGATTATCTACCCAGGGGTCAACATAAAATCCTCCAGTAGGACTACATCTATACACATACTGTTTGCAAGTCTCATTAAGGAGGGGCGGTGGTAAATTTTTTGAAGTCTTACCACCCATCTTGATTCAAGACAAGTACAGTCTACAAATAAGATTAGTAAGTATCAAAAAAAGAAAAAGAAGGTATAGGATAGACTAATTGGTGGTGTAATGATTAAATGTAACTCACAGTTTTCCTAACGAGAACTGTTTATTTGTTCTTATATTATAGGCTGACTCTCTGTTCCAGGTTTATTCACCTACTGCCTGGACATAAATCTAAACTTTTTGCAGGAAAGATAGCCTCGAACTCTGAACACGCAGAGTTTATTCGTCTATGGTATATAATGGGACAAGAATAGGCTGAAGGAAGAGAAGTGAAATAGAGTCAACAGAAATATTGGTTAATCAATTATGTGGACTATCGAATTCAATAAAAAAAACCCAAATATCTCAATACCTTAAATTCTTATCAAAGAACGTGTCATGTACGATTGCAACGAAACAGAGAAGCCAGGGCTGAACTGAGATCAAGGTCCCAACAATACCCGTTTAGCAACTCGTGATCACTCTTAACGCTGCAACTATTCACAGATATATTTTAAAACACAAATACACAAACAAGACAAGACAATAATACGCATGGAAAGATGAATCAGTCAGTAAGAAATGGTTCCCGTGCACAACCTGAGTATCCCTATTTTACTATACTACCATGGGATCTCTATAACCCGTCTCAACCATACATGAGACAGTCTCAACCATACATGAGACACTTTAGCTGCAAATCATGCCCTTGTCTCAACCATACATGAGACAGTCTCAACCATACATGAGACACTTATTTAAACTAAAGAATCGGTCAATCGGAAAGAGCCAAAGGTAAGAGAAAACACCGTCAGTTCAGACAGTGATTCTACTTACCTCTGGATTTCCAGCCGTTCCACTTCTGACACCAGAAAACTGTTAGGGCCACTAAACTCCACTGTGCTATCCCTGCACTGTCCTTGCAGCTGCGAGCCGGCTCGTCTTATACTTGATGCAACGGCAAACCATCTGATATCATCTCTCCAAGCGTGCTGATCAGGGAACTTGCAATGAACGACACTGTAGGCTTGTGTGTTGCAAAACAAGTTCAGTTTATTATGGGTAGTACTACAACTTATATAGCATAGTAAACAAAGAGATTCCATTGTGATGACATACACAATGTGATTACCCTATATTTGGTAATGTTTGAACACCTGAGTAGCTATAGTAGGTTTACACAGTCTACAACTTGTGTGTATTTGATAAGAAGCATACTTGTGCAATCAAGTGTTCAGGCAGGAAAAGACATTAGCCCCTTGCAATCCCTTTCAAGGCACAAATCTGTTTAAACCACCGGAAGCCTGCGCCTGCAGTCAGAAGAGAGAAGACGTCACTGCTTCCTGGAAATGGTGAAGATGCGGAAGACCCCGCTAGAGGAAGGAGAAGACCTTGCAGGAGAAGAGGCCGCAACTGGAGGAGAAGAAGAAGAAGTCACCACTGGAGAAGAAGGCCGTGGAAGAGAGACCCCCTAGTTGCAGGTAAGTGCCACTGACCACCAATGCGGGCCCCTCACCCCTGACCAGCAATGTGGCCCCTCACCCCTGACCACCAATGCGGGCCCCTCACCCCTGACCACCAATGCGGGCTCCTCATCCCTCACCCCCTGTGCGGGTCCCTGAATCCCCATGCGGGCCCCTAACCTGTTCTGGGGGATGGCTAGGGGGTCACAAAAAACACAAGGCCTATCTGTAAGCCACTGTCCACCAATGAGGGCCCCTGAATCCCCATGTGGGTCCTAACCCATTCTGGGGCATGGCTAGAGGTCACCAAAAACAAGACTGGTGGCAATGCCCCTCTATAAGCCACTGAGCACTAATGAGGGCCCCTGACCCCCCATGATTTTATTTACCGTTTCTATGCTTGTCTGTGTGACCTTAGTACTAGTGGGAGGGGCCTGGTTAGGGGAGTGCGTGGTTAGGGGAGGTGTGGCAAGGGGGCCCAGAAAATGTTGTTGTGTGGGGCCCCGTGATTTCTGATGGCGGCCCTGTTGGCAAGTGTTGATAAATGACCTCTATTGCGCTGGGCTCTAGTGTTACAGAGCAGTTTATTTACTGTAACATTACACTGTTAAAGGATAAGTAAACCTTTTAAATAAGTGAATGTAAAATTGACGAGAGTGCTGTTCTAAGAACTTTTGCAATGTACATTGATTATTTGTATTTTTTTAATTCCAAGATATTAAAGGACACATGTACTATTAAAGGGATACTGTCATGGGGAAAAAAATTTTTTTCAAAATGAATCAGTTAATAGTGCTGCTTCAGCAGAATTCTGCACTGAAATCCATTTCTCAAAAGAGCAAACAGATTTTTTTATATTCGATTTTGAAATATGACATGGGGCTAGACATATTGTCAATTTCCCAGCTGCCCCAAGTCATGTGACTTGTGCTCTGATAAACTTCAATCACTCTTTACTGCTGTACTGCAAGTTGGAGTGATATCACACCCCTCCCTTCCCCCCCCAGCAGCCAAACAAAAGAACAATGGGAAGGTAACCAGATAACAGCTCCCTAACACAAGATAACAGCTGCCTGGTAGATCTAAGAACAACACTTAATAGTAACAACCCATGTCCCACTGAGACACATTCAGTTACATTGAGAAGGAAAAACAGCAGCCTGCCAGAAAGCATTTCTCTCCTAAAGTGAAGGCACAAGTCACATGACCAGGGGCAGCTGGGAAATTGACAAAATGTCTAGCCCCATGTCAGATTTCAAAATTGAATATAAAAAAATCTGTTTGCTCTTTTGAGAAATGGATTTCAGTGCAGAATTCTGCTGGAGCAGCACTATTAACTGATTCATTTTGAAAAAAACATTTTTTCCCATGACAGTATCCCTTTAATATAAATTATTTTTTTTACAACAGCACCACCTACTGGTCAGTTTCTGGCCATTCTGACTACTATGTATTGGTATGGGCTCATCGACAGGTAGTCAAGGAAGTTGTCAGGAGCATGCTCTGATGTTCTTCTGCTTAGGGAAAAAAAATAGAAGCCTTTCTCAAATCTTTTCTAAGCAGATGAATACCAGAGCAGCCTCTTTCTCCTGACAACTTCCTTTACAACTGGTCAGACTGGTCAGACTGGTTGGAAACTGACCAGCTGGTGGCGCTGTTGTAACAGTTCATTGCGGCATGGAAACATAATTGGGTGCTAGAACTAGTCCGATTGCCATTTTGGAGTCAGGAAGGAATTTTTCCCCCTCTAAGGCAAATTGGAGAGGCTTCAGATGGTTTTTTTTTGCCTTCCTCTGGATCAACTGGCAGATAGGTAGTTAATAAAAAAAAAAAAAAAAAGGTTGAACTCGATGGACATGTGTCTTTTTTCAACCTTACTTACTATGTTACTATGTTACTATGTTACTATGTTAAAATCTTGTAGGTAGTATTCTGTCATATATTAGTTTATTTTTTAATGAATGCTGTTGATTCTCTGTAATTTATTGATGTACATGTTTTTTTCCAGCAGGGGGAGAGACAATACTGCAAATGGAACTTCTCTGTAGGAATGAGGCATCAGGAACATAGAAATTTGTTTTCTGTGCTATGTTTTGGTATGGGCTCATCTATAGGGTTTTATTTAGGACCAAGTAGGAAAAATCTACTAAAATCTGGATGAGCACTACTGCTGCCAGCAAGATCCAATATTGAATGCCCCTGAAAGATTTTTAAAGGAATGCTAAAATGTGTAGTTCTACTACAGCTGTGTTGCCCTCTTGATTTAAATCATATAAATATATATTTAGTTAAAAAAACAGTGTGATAACATATTGATTCTAATGGCCCATGACACTTCTTCTCTGTCTTTCCTTAACCATTTAGATCAAAGAGTTGCCTGGAAATGAAGAATTTGCAAAAGCTGTCAATATGGTCCATTAAATCCAGCACTGTAGAGTCTATGATTTGTGACATTAAAACTAGCCATGCTGCTTATTTTTCTTTGCTATATTATTATTGTCCAGTATTATGCAGCTGTTTAGAAACACTGCAGCTGGAAACCCATAGTGTAACTGAATTATGTTGGCGCATTTGTTCCTGTTGTGCTTCTATTATGCTTTTCTCTTCTCATTCAGTGCAGAAATGGCTACCCCATGGGTCTTTTTATAGGATCCCGTGGTTGGAATTAATTAGCGCATCACTAATCATGCATTTATTTCTATCCATCTGAGTCACACCTGATAAATCCCAAACGCAACCTGTCTTTTTGCCAACTACGGCATTTTACTTGGCAATGCCCTGCAGTTACAGAGAAAATGCTTCCAGTCATCGGTTATCAGCTACATGTTCTATTGACATTGGCTCAAAAGGGTTTGATGCATGGTTTGTGCAATGGGAGTTTTACAGCTTGGGAATAGCCTGATTAATGTCCTATGTCAAAGCAAAGTCTAATGGTAATCAAGACAGGGCCGATGCATAGTAAATGTGTAAACAGAGCGTCTTTGTCCTTTGCAGTGACATTGAATGGTCAGTCGTCACTCTGTGTGTTATACTTGCAGCTGGGGGTGCCTGCTTTATATTCATTTTAATGAACTGCTTTACAAGTAGAGATAGGATGTTGTTGTTGGAGCTGATGCTGGCCGAGCCTAAAACTGCACAGATAATTATGAACATTTAGCCTTTGTATAAACACAGTTTTTCTTCTGAAAAGTTCCTTTCTTCTGATTTGGTACAAATTAGAACAAATTATGATATTTATCTCAAACCTCCCATTCCTGGAACTTCTACAACTTCTATCTTCACCTTGATTTCAACTAAATTTACTGCAGGAATATCATAACACTGGTCCAAAACACGACTGTGGGGGGTAGGCCCACCAGAGTTGCTGCATCAGGGGCCTCCACACCTCCAACTGGGCTTTCCACCCTCCTCTAGTAACCCTCACGAGGCCGCAAACCCCCCCCCCCGCCAGCAAGTACCTGGCAGCAGTTGTTATCTGATCAGTGCATCTCAGGCAGCACTGCCAATGGGGCCCACCAGGTTTTTTCCCGGTACCCTGCCAGCCCAGTCCTTCCTGTATCAAGCCTATTTTATGGCTTTCGTTCTTCTTTCATGACTTATTTTGATATTATTATCTGGATCAGTATAAGTACAAAGTTGGACCTCTAGCTGGCCTCAAAGGGTTATTATGCTGAGGTCTATAGAGCAGGCCTCAGACAAGCCAAGCAATATTGCAACTCCTACTTTATATTAATAGTAATTATATAGAGAAGACAAGTTCTATAGACATGAGTTATGCCCCAGGGTCATGGTATATATATATATTTATAGATTCTTCATGGATAGCTAAGCAGCGCAATGCTTTCCCTTGCATGTACAGGAAGATGACAGCACAATTGATCACACTCACTTCTTTAGTCCACCCACCCTTGCTGCGTGTCTCTATGCTTCCTTTTGGTGTGTGCATTAGTATTTCTAAGTTAGGGTGGTGTGAATGCGTGGTATTGCCTGTTGTACTTATTTGTATTATAAGTCAGGGAGATTGTAGTGACAGTTTGAACCCAGGATCAGTTGAGAGGCATACGAGAGAGTGAGAAAATAGGAAATCTGCAGAGAGACCCTCTGGGGACATGCTTGCTGCTGAATTAATTGGAATAACAATTTTTTTTTCACTCTGAGGCCATTATGATGCAGAGAGTATGTGTTGGTTCTTTTCATTGGTTTTGCTATAATTCATTGAATAAAGTAATTTGTTTGGGGTTCAGATTACACCTTATTTTGCACATAGATCAGAGGCAGAACAGGAACACAATGAAAGCAGTCAGTGGATATAAATTCTAAATATTTATTTTAAAAACATAATTCATTGCACTTTTTTTAACAAACAAATCTTTCAGAGAAAACAAATAAAAACTGACTTAGAAAAGAATAGGAGTATTATATTCTCTCTCTTTGCTGAAAAAAATGTATATGTGACTGTGTGTTGTTTTTATAATACTGACATCCCATCGGGCTCTTCGGTGTGTAGCAGACATAATAATACCAGGTGCTGAAACATATAAGAATGGAATTGTGAGCTTTGTACTGTTCCAATAAGATATGTCTTACATGTCTACTTTGTGACAATTCACCAGTACCATACTGTGAATATTTGTCCTTTATTGCTTCAAACAAATGTTCCCAAAGATTGGCAAGAATTGCACCTGAAATAAAAGTGGGATTCAGCTGAGCATTAGCCACTAGTTTGATGTGTTTGTGAATATGTCTACAGTGTGACATAATTTTGTTCTCTTTTAACTTCAACTAGGTCGGAGCTGTATTTGCACCAGATGGCAGACAACCACTCTTTTGGAATAGCCCCCTGTGTGAAGGTAAGGGGGATTTGCTTTGCTCTGTAAGTACAGTTCTCTGCTTTTCATCACTGCCTCTCTCACTTCCAATCTATGAAAGGTGGCAGAACAGATCTTCCGAGCTATAGAGATGAAAGCAGAACAGCAGGGAGGAATTATTCTCCGGCAGAAGCTGGACTGTATTGTTAAGAATCCCTGAAGCATATCCTCACATTTAATACAGGTGCATCAGAATGGCTGAACCGCCTATCAACTCATAAGCAGATATATCACAAAAAAGGCCTTAGGGGTCTTTAAAAAAACAACAAGAGCATCCATACAGTAATCCCCTTGTGACGAATGCTCAAAATATTCAGTTAACTTCAAAGCAGTGTTCCTATGCATTTTATTGGATTTTGGATTAAAGAATGTTTTTTTTCTGTGCAGAGCATTTCTCCGTTTTCTACCTGCACATACAGCTAAAGACACATTGTTCGTCATTTGCTATTCAGGAGTAATTGCTGAGTGGACCTTCAGCTGGCAAGGGGCTATTAGGGAGGGTCATGGGAAATAAGGGTACAGAAATTTTATTACAGGTATAGGATCCCTTATCCGGAAAACCAGACATCCAGAAAGATCCGAATTATGGAATGGCTGTCTCCCATAGACTCCATTTTATCCAAATAATCCAAATTTTTAAAAGTGATTTCCTTTTTCTCTGTAATAATAAAACAGTAGCTTGAACTTGATCCCAACTAAGATATAATCAATCCTTATTGGAAGCAAAACCAGTCTATTGGGTTTATTTGAGGTTTAAATGAATTTCTAGTAGACTTAAGGCATGAAGACCCAAATAACGGAAAGATCCATTATCTGGAAAACCCCAGGTCCCGAGCATTCTGGATAACAGGTCCCATACCTGTATTGAGTTCTGTAGAGATGTTCCGGTGATCCAATATTATTGCCCATCACATATGTGTTCAGTCACACAGTGTACTTAGGGAAAACGGTGCCAAGATGGCTAAAATACCCACTCACGTTAGTCATCATGGTTCTATACCATTAAACTAGTCATGGCACAAATATTTATTGGAACAAGGTATGGTTATCTATTTGACTCTCTTTTCCTTCTCTCTACCCAAAATAACACTTAAGTGCTGCAGCTTTCCTTTAGCTGGCTGACAAATGATAACACATCTGTTTAGCGCCTCATTAAATGCATACCTTCGCTATATCAAATGACCCTATTACAAAATTCATTGTCTTATCTCTTGAGAACAATATGGCACTTTTTAACCTATTTAGAGCCTCAAATAAAGAGGATAATAAAGGTTGATGGTTTGGCATGGGCAACTATAGCCTGTTTATCGTTGTAGAAGGCTGTTAGTGTAAATATAGGCTGACAGACAGTCCTAATGCCCAGAGCATAGAGCAGCACAAGGGTTTACTGTAAAAAAAACAAGTCCTTCTCGACTCTTGCAGTCACTCAGAATTATTTCATCCTAATATTATCCTACATGACAGTGCCGCTAAATATCTTCAGCAGCAATTCAAATAACCACAGTTCTGCAGCTTTGCAAGTAGGGCATTCCTTAATGTGACCTTTGATTGTACAGTTATTATTACTGCAAATGTCTGTTAATGAAAGAAAAAACACAGTTTAATAAAGTACTTCCAGAGACACACAACATGGATCTAATATCTGGCTACATATGGCTATTGGTTACTGGGTAAACTTTGTAACTTTCATAAAATATGAAGATTGATGTTTTGCATGGCATTTCTTTGTGATTAAAACCATTACTTCAATCGTATAGATCTCCTTGCTGCCTATAATGGTTTCTAAATAAAGGCAATTGCTTTTCTTAAAGGAACAGTAACTCCAAAAAAGTGTTTTAAAGTAGTTAAACTATAATACTGTGTTGCTCTGCACTGATAAAACTGGTGTGTTTTCTTCTCAAATACTGCTATTTTTAGGCTATGGGCACACAGGCTGAACTTAGGCTCAGCTGCTGACGGTCTGCATATTTTTTGCAGGCTGAGACAAACAGATCCCTGCTCCATTGAATCCAACCAGCCTGTATGCATGAACACACGCATTGGAGCTGAAGCTGAGGTCAGTCTGGAGATGCCTCCTTTTGTATATTTGGGCTCAGCTTCAGCTCCAGATTCAAATCAATTGAGCAGGGGCACTAAGCAGATCTGCTTCTCTCAACTTACAAAAATACACAGGCTGACAAAAGCCAGAGCTTTCAGCCTGTGTGCCCATAGCCTTATAAAGTAGAATATAAAAGAGCTGCTGTAACCATGGGGGCAGCCATTCAAAAGAGAAAGGGCTCATGTTTCATAGTAGATAGCAGGTACGTTCTGTAGAATATAATGGTGTTCTACAGAGCTTATCTGCATTACAACATAGTAGTGTTTCTGAAGCAAATTTGCTTGAAGATGTTTCACTTGTCATCCAACTGGCTTTCTCAATTCAGAATGACCTGTACAAAAATATTTGTGGTTATATACCCTGGAATCTTACTCCAATCAGCATAATCTGTTAAGTATGACCAGCATGGGGGAGAGGTGCCAAAACAGCATTGTGTGTGGCAGATAGTAGATGTTGTGGCCCCCCCATTCAAACTTTTTTCCCTGACCCCTTTTTTGCATCAGTCCTCCTTCTATGACCCCTCTTTTGAGCCAGTCCTACCATGAGGCAAGGTGAGCAGTAAGCAGTCAGTTACAAGGGGTGGCAAAATGCTGACCCTTGTAACTTTAAGAGCTGAATTTCTGGGTTTAAACCTGTAAATTTAGCTCTGCTAGTGCAGAGAGTGATATTGCGCTCAATGCACTAATGATGCTGCCCCTTTTTTATCCGCTCTGACACTGATTTCTTGATGGTCTGTGTGCTGTCTCAGAGATCACCTGACCAGAAATACTACAACTCTTAACTGAAACAGGGAGCAAAAGACAGAACTCTGTCTGTTAATTGGCTCATGTGACCTAACATGTATGGTTTGTTTGGTATGTTTGTGTGCACAGTGAATTGTATGATCCCAGGGGGCGGCCCTTATTTTTTAAAATGGCAATTTTCTATTTATGATTACCCAATGGCACATACTACTAAAAAGTATATTATTATGAATAGGGTTTATTTACATGAAGCAGAGTTTTATATATGAGCTGTTTTATGTGATATATTTTTTATAGAGACCTACGTTGTTTGGAGGGTATAGTTTTCCTTTAAGTTTTTCTTGACACCCCAGAAATATATGGGAGGACAACGTTCTTACTTTTGTCCTGCTTTCTACCTTCATTAGTAGTTTTGATGTTATTGCTTCTCCTTTTTCTGGTTTTAACAAAGGCCCAATTTAGATACCCACAAGTTTTAAGGGCCCCTCTGAGATGTTCGCCATAGCCTATGTGCTGGTCTTGTCTGCTCAGGGGTGTAGGATTCTGATAATCCCCAGTTTGTGATCTAGAATCAACACCTTACCTCCATCAGATCTTTGACCCCATACTAAACATATTATGCTGATTGAAGCAAGATCCTAGGGTATTTAACTCCAGAAACATCTTCCTACAAGTCATTCTAAATTGGGAAAACCAGTCGGATGGCATACACAACTTGTTTAAACTTTTTGTAAAGACAAATAAGTTAAATGGTAAAACACACTAATAAACTCTAGGAATTGCACTGTATGTAATACTGAAAACCATTAATATGGTTAATATCGTTACCGCAAGAAAGACATTTAGGGGTTATGTATCAAAGTAAATTTTTTTTCTGGTGTGACTTTTAAAGCGCAAAACTACAATTTTTTTCGTAGGAAAAAAAACTTTATTTGTTATAACTCCTGCTGAGTTCATGTAGAAGTCAATGGTAGATGTCCTGATTTGCTCTGGGTTTCCGAAAAAGTTTTGGCCATCAAATCCAAAAAAATAGCGGTATTCGGGCGTCAAATCCAAAAAAGTTGGGGATTCAGATCTTTTCGAGACTTTTCTCGCACAATAATACTTTTTTGGGAAATAGGGGGAAAAAGTCTGTACGGATTTGTTTGGGCTTTCCAAAAATAGTGAAATAAATTCTGATTTTGATAATCAGAGGATCTAAGTGAAGTAGTCAGTGGGCAAATTGCTGAGTGTTGAGTGATCCCAATGCCAAACTGTAGCAAAGTAGATATAGTGGTATAACCCATGCTGAAGAGATATATACAAACTGGGTAGTTTCAATAAATGTTGGGGGCATTTGAGTTGTAAAGACATTTTCCCAAATGTATAACTGTTCTTTAGCTACAAAGAGGTCTTATATAATTTGCAAAATAAATTGTTACTGCCTTGCAGCCCATTGTAATATTCAGGAACAGGCTGTTGGAAATTGTGACTTATTAGTGATGCAGTAATAGTGATTTATGTATAAATGGTTCCCCTTTGAACTGACTTGGAGTCAGGTTCAAATAGAGCAGAGCCATTTGACTGTCGATCCATCTGCTTTGCTTGTGTGTCTTTGGCCTAATTTGCACATACAGGAAATACTTGTGTAATATAAAACCTACTTTCCAAAAACCTTACAATAATATAACATAATACTTGCTATTATGAATTATTGATATAGGGTAATAATTCATGATAATAATAATTCAAATGTAGAATTTCTTACATAATTCACATGAATCCTTTACCCAGTGGATGTAGAATGTAAGGTTCCCTATTACACCCAGATTAGGAGCCAGTTAACCTGCCAGTATGTTTCTGAAGTGTAGTAAAAAATCCAAGTAGCCAAAAGAAAGACATGATGAGAAGATACAGACTCCTTGCAGATATTGCTCAAGTCAGGAGCAATTCCATTAGTTGCAGTGCTAAATGCCACCTTTACCATATTCATAAAAAGAGTATACAGTTTACAGTGTAAAAACATCATAAACTTATGTTCATAAGAACCCATTTGGGATATTTTAGAACTACCATCTTGTTCCATGGTATGAGCCACTATGCTATTTACTTCTAATGGGTACAACAAGCAAACTATAACATTATCCTCATTTCCCCTCACCAGCAGTATGACTGCCTACAGTTGTTTGGCAGAATCTGAATTATCTTAAACCTTCCTTAGCTCAGATTCTCTTTTTGGTACATTTTTGTGAGCCATTGTCTATTTTTTCCTTATCCGTCAGGATGAAAGTGTAAAATAACCTAAAACTGAGCAACCTTGTGCATTAATTCATAGACCAGATGCAAAGCTCTAGCTCCATGTTCTCTCTTTTAATATTCAGCTCACATTGCCAGTAGAAGGAAAGAAAATTAGCTTAAATGATGACTGTTGTGTTGGTGTCCTTGGATAGGTTACAGATCCTGTTATGACAGGTTTCTTTTTTTTGAGGCTTTTATAAACACCATGGAAAAATGTCTAATATAATGAAATTGTCTGTGTTAGAATATGCACAGAGCTTTTAATTCTAACACCCACTGCACATCTGCCATCCATATGCATCTCTAGCTACTGTATCTTGTTGCTGAGGATTAACCAACTGCAAACTCTTAATATGAGCTTTGTATGCCTTCTAATGGGCAGAGGTGCAGCAAATAATGAACAACTCAGTGAACACAGGTGAACAGACACTCTTCCTTTTGAGTGTTAAACAGATAGCCAAAGCAATAATACATGCCTGCTACGATGTATTTGTACTTTTGTGTATCTAATTAATCATATATCTAAGTTCTTGCACCAAGCAGTGGCATTGCATCACTAAAAAATAGTATAAAAAGGCAAAAACTTTTCAGCACATACAGAGGCCTTTCTTGGGACACTGATCCCCCCTAAACTAAACACTGACAATGCGACAATTGTGTATAACAGCATATTGTATAGCAGGATTTTTTAAATTTCATTATTTCATTGCTATTATATATCACATTTTTTGTAATTTAGATCTGATCACTTAACAAAACCTTCTGAAAACTGGAACTATGCTTTATTTAACATTAAACTAGTAAACCGGAATTGTTGTTAGGAACTCTCACAAATTATTGATGCCATCCAGCCTTGCCCTCAGCTGGGTAGACTGTGTGGGCCTTATTTTTCAAAATCCGCATTTTTCTGATAATTTTATTAAAAAAAGTCCTAGCAAACTGGAATCCACGATCGGACCTTATTTATTATTAAAAACCCTTAAATTGAATGAAAATTCGAATCATATGATTTTTTTCGTTGTTTTGACTAGGGTTGCACCGAATCCACTATTTTGGATTCGGCCGAACCCCCGAATCCTTCGCTAAAGATTCTGCCGAATACCGAACCGAATCCGAACCATAATTTGCATATGCTAATTAGGGATGGGAAGGGGAAAACATTTTTTATTTCCTTGTTTTATGACAAAAAGTCACGAGATTTCCCTCCCCACCCATAATTTGCATATGCAAATTAGGATTTGAATCCGAATCCTGCTGAAAAGGCTGAATCCTGGCAGAATCCTGAATCAATCCTGAATCGAATCCTGGATTTGGTGCATCCCTAGTTTTTACAGAATGGCTAGACTTTTTGGGCTTTTTCCTGAAAAAACTGATTTTTTTTCGGATTTTTGCCCAAAATAGTGGATTTTGGGGCTAATTTGAGCGCAGGCCACAGAAACTTCCAAATAGGATAGGGGCCTCTCCCATTGACATATACAACCTTGACTTTTTCCATTCTCTGTGTATAATTAATCTCATCGAGTTTTTTTCCCACTCAAGATTCGGATTTTAAAGTAAAAAAAAAAACTAGATTTTTTTAGTTTTTGACATTCAGACTTTATTAAATAACCCCCTGTGTGTTTCTTGGAATGTATTCTTTATAACCATTACTTTAACAGTTTCCTAAATATGTTAAAAAGAGAAAGTAAAAAAACAAGTCCTTTGCCAATATATATTACCCCACAGAGTATAATCACCCCAAGGCCCATTGTTTTCCTTTCTTTGATTGCAGCACTCAGTATAAGCTGCGATGAAAATAATTTACCATTGGCTTCTATACAGTATTTGCAAACTGCCTTCCTGTATTTTAGACTCTTACTTACATTGTTACACAGAGAGGTTTAAACCCTTCCAAATCTTTGCTCAAATTAGTCTTACAAAACATCTAGCTGATCCAAAACAAGCTGGAAAAAACATCTATGGCTGCCTTGAATTTTCCTTCGAAGGGAAAAAATGTTACTTAGGGCAGGCAAACCAGTCCATGCTAACAGTTTGAATTTATAAAAAGATATTTCAACCCTTACTTATAACTATCTATAGAACTTACCAAAAAAACACGAAAAACAAACTAAGAAAATGTTTTAGCCACGCCCATGTCCATAGACCACACTTGCTTGTGGATTTGCCTGTTTTAAAATTGCTGCAAAATAAAATAATAATTACAGGTTACTCTAAACAACTGACATTTCCCCATCTGTGTATGGAAAAGCAAACAATCTTATCAGTGAGACCTGCTCATACCCTAGAGAGAATAGATCACAGACGTATCACCCTGCAGCCATTGGAATATTTATCTCCACATTTTATTACTGAGGGGAGTCTGAAAAGTAAAATTTGTACATTTGACATTCTTAATTCAAAAGCATACAGTGATATTTAAGATTTGTAAAATATCCTTCTGTTTTACTTGAGGTTCTATGAGTCTCTCGGAAATAATCAAAACATACCAGCTACAGATTGCAAAAGGTTTTATTACATACAATAGATGAAGAAGATAGACATTACCGAATGAGCAAACTGAGCAAGCACCACCTCTCTGCAACCAAAACTGGGAGATCCCGAAACAGTCCAGCAGATCGAGGCTCAAACAGTTCCGAGGGTCCTATGGCTGTACCAAAGGCCCAGTGGCTGCACACATAAACCCCACAGGTGAAATCTCAACTGACCAAAAGGAGACCCCCAGTTTATATATGCTCAAAAACAATGAGCTCATTTAGTAATTTAGTAAAAAACCCCGATAATGATATGGTTAATTACAGATCCTGTTTCCCATGCGCTCATCAGGATCTGGCCAGACTCCCAACAAGCTAGCTAACTAGTATCTTAATAGCATGTTCTGCCCCTAGCTACAATAAAGGAAAGTCTCACGAAGCCTTCAGAAATCATAAGCATATTAGATAATACATATGAGAATATCCAGAGAATTTCCAGAAGTCATAAACATTTTAAAAATAAAGAACAAGTATTAGGTCACCGAATTGATAAATTTCCCCTTCCACAAAGCTTCATTATACAAGATTAAAGCTGTGCTGTATATTAGGTTCAACATGCCATATTGGATTTAATGATAAAACAGTTCTTTGTGAAAGTACAGTATTACAATGAAATAACAGTTCTTTGTGTTATATTTCTATCAAAGGCTTATATATATATCAAAGTATTACCATGAGCCACCATTTCCTATTATCACACCTTCCAGCAATACCGACAAAATGCTGACCATTTTTCTTTTTTGTAAAGAATAACCGACTTTTTTCATTCAAAGATCTCTCTTTCTGGATAAAGATAGTTTCTAAGATACTTAGGTGTCTTCTTATGCCTATTTTACTTCATGGCTACATTCCAATCCTTCTCTCTGTTTATAGCAATTTCGCCAACACCAGTTTTCATTTGGCACCAATCCTGGAACTAAAATGCTGCTCTTTTCTTAACCTTTCCTACTAGAGCTATAACACTCCAGTAAGACTGTCATTAAAAACTGCTTTGTCTTGTGAAAAATGTAATATGTATTCGCCTGTTGCACCTGCTTTTTCTTCCAGTGTAGGCTATTATCTTTTTTTTATTCCAAAAGAAAAAAAAATTTTGACTAAGCTGTGAATTGAAATTGTAGTCCAAAGTGCAATTTTCTTTAATCCAATTGACACCCCAGGCATAAATGAGTTTAGTCATGAGCAGATAAACCATGTCTTTCACAGGTGCAACCACAAAAGCAGAAATAGGAATCACATTGCTGTGTAACACCTGAATCTGATGCTTTTGCAGAAGTCAGCGGATACACATTTTATTGTACAAATTGAAAGAGTTATAGGAGATCCGTGGTCAAAATTTGAATCTTTCATCTTCTGCAAAAGAAAAGATCACATCAATATCTTCTGAAATTTTAGTTGGATTACGGTGTTTGAGAAGGTACTGTATATGTTAACCCTGCTACCCCATCCAATTTGTATTTAGATATGTTCAAAGGACACAAAACTTCAACATATAGGAAATACCATATGGAATTTCATGTACCTGTTATCCAGGATTCTCAGGATAAGGAATCTTCCCATAGTCTTCTAAAAAATATTTAAACATTAACTAACCCAATAGGATTTTATTGCCCCCAATAAGGATTAAGTATACCTTAGTTTGGATTAAGTACATTGCAGTTTATTATTAAAGAGAAAAATGAATCCATTTTAATTATTTCATTAAACTGGAGTCTGAGCTTTCTGGATAATGGGTTTCTGGATAAATCATTTTATGTTTCGTTTTTCGACTTAACATGCACATGTGGGTGCATGATCTTCTCAGCTTGTTACATATTTCAACTCCAGAGAGTTCTTCATTTAGCTAGTTGCTTTTAGTTGTACAGCATAGCCTTTTATCATGTGTTAAAGGAGAACTAAACCTTAAAAATGTATATTGCTAGAAATACTATTTTATATACTGAATTTATTGAACCAGCCTAAAGATGAAAGTGCAGCATCTCTAAATCAGTAATGATCCAGCCCATCAAAATTGTTTCCCTTCTTGAATTTTATTAGTAGTGTCTGCGACATTCACATGCTCAGTGTGTTTGAGCAGCTGTTAAGAAGCTTAACTTAGGGGTTGTAGTAAATCATTAAGCAGAAAATGAGGTTTGACTGTCATATGTGCTTATGCTACAGGACTGATTATTAAATTCTGATGCTAATTGTCCTGGTTTCTGAGCTGCCGTCTACAAATCATTTGCATTATTTACTTCATCGACTTGCCTTATATTGTGACATATATATATTCTATGTATACAGTATATTGTGAGTCAGTAAGTGACAGCAGCACAGAACATGTGCAGTAAATTAGCAGAAAAGAAAATGGGAAGCTACTGGGGCATCTTTGGAGACGCAGATCTTCCCTGGTAAAGGGCTGTGGTTGCCTTGGGCTGGTACAGAAGCTTAAAACATAATGTACAACATTTCTAACCTATTGCGGCAAGTTGGATGCAATCGCAGGCTGCAAAATATAATTGGACTCAACTAAAAGTGGCAGGTAAAAAACTACATTACATGACGACACGACTGTCGGATGTGAACGCAGAAAGCAACGACTTCTGCTGATTCATGTATTTTGCCTCTATACACTGCTATCTGTTTTGGTGACTGTGAAATAATCTATTAAGAATGCAGAGTAAAATAAATAGGTATAATAGTAAATATTGCCTGTATAAAAATTATTAATTTGGATAGTGGGGGTTTAAAAACAAAATACGTATACAGAATACTAATCTGAAATACTAAAGAAATTGAGTAAAGTTTTAGGTTTTGAGAGATTTTTGACCATCTGTGTGACCATTAATATGCAATAAGAAGATCAGTCAGATTCCTGTACTTGACCCTTGTGTTGCTGGCTTAAAAGAGGAAAAATGTAATTCTAAGCATCTTTCCAATATACCTAAATTTAAGTTTTCATTTATTGTAAAGTTATTTGTAAATGTAATTACATTTACAATTCTTCCTAGATCCTTGAAACATTTCTGTCCCCCTTTAATAAACACATCAAAACCATATTGATTTTACTTTTTCTTAAAGATTTCTAAAACATATCCACTTGTTCAAAACAATTTCACCAAAACATATATTATTATCTATGCATTCTTTTTGCCCGTTACTGTGGATTAGATTCCCTCTCCATAATATTTCTCCACTTGGGTCTATTGCTAGGCTTATCCACCTCACCAACTACTCACTCCACACTCCATATACTGTAACTAACACTCATTACCTTTACCTTTCATATAACTCTGCCTTTTACAGAATAAATCTTATCTAAAGTATTCTCCTAAACAACTCTAAAGACCACTTAGGTTATGCCTAGTTCTTGTCTTAGAAGGTCCATCTTAAAAGTCAGTTAGGGTGATACTTTGGATGAAATGCATTTTGTCTTATTTATTCTATGGCTGAATTACTTATAAACCAGTGTTTTCCTCTAATATTTTGACAAACAAAGTTAACTTTAAAATGTATCTGTAATCTATACTGCCCTTTTCACTGGGCATTTAGCCAATATGATGTAAGGGCAAATCCCTGGAAATGATGCAGTTTTAAAAGAATAACGGGGGAATGTAATAAAAGTCGCAAAGAGCAAAACAATTCGCACCGATAAGAATAAAAATCCACATTTCGCAATGTAATATTGTTCCTTAAACTGTTATTACATTGCGAATTTTAACTGCGCATTGCGAACTGAAACTGCGCACTCTTAAAAAGTGCTTAAAGGTGTCGTAATCTTTTGGAGCAAACATAATGACTTTATCAGTAAGAAGTTTTATTACATTGGCTGCGCATTGGCGCAAACTATAAAGTGCGCAAACTATAAAATTCGCAAACGGTCTTCCAGTGTCGGAAGTGGTCACTAAACAGTGTCCGGGTTCACAAAAGTTATATTCAATTTGCGCAAGGCAAAATTTGTTCGCGCAAAGGCATAACTTTTCACATTGCGAATACTTTTTCCATTACCGACTTTTATTACATTCCCCCGTAAGTGTTACTGAGAGTATACTTGTGTACAGTTGTCATTAGCATACACAGTAGAACATGCAGAAATGACTTAATAATTATTGTGTTTGTTTTGCAAATCGAAAGCAGGGACGCCCATATAAACATTTCTAGATATGTCAGTCAGTTTGTTTCATAATTACAAATAACTTTAAAATGAACTAGTCTGTTCTGAGAATTATTACTACATTAGTCTCTGTTAAAAATATGTATATGTGATATAATTCAAAGTATACATGCTTATATAGAGACAAATATTGTAAACAATTGGATTAAAACAGAGGAGAGATGGTGTTGTACATCTATATCAGGTACAGTGTTAGGAGTTGCTAACATGCCATCAATGAAGTCATTTATCTTAAAGTTATGTTTTCTGTCAGGTATATTAGTTTTTTTGTCTTAGCAGTACTTGTGCTTTGATTTGTATGTGCTTGATGCTTCATAAAGCCCATAATGAAGAATCCATTGGGTTCTAATGTGAAGTTTTGCTACTTGAGCTAATGCCTGTGCACTCTTTTCCCTCAGCCTGAGGAGAAGCAGAAGGCATCTGCAGCATTTGTTCAGCTTCAATCTGCCTTGGGGGTTCTGGGATTCACAGCAATTGAGCAGAAAGCCATTTGGCATGTTATTGCTGGCATATATCACCTAGGAGCAGCAGGTGCATGCAGAGGTAAGGGAGAAGAATCAATTCTTTTTACTTGCCAATTGAATGCCTTTATACAAACACATTCATAGAGTTGACAAGGTCTTGCAGGGAAAGAATCAGCACACTAAATTCTGCCATTTGTCCCAGCTAACAATGCCATTACTGCTTTTGTCCCTTTAGAAACATCAGTTCCAAAAAATAAGGATACTTATAAGCACATGCAGAGTTGTGTCTGCCACAATTGCTAGCAATGAGACAAAACATGTGTGTGTTTCTATGAATTGCATTCAGTTGTAGCTAGCATCAAGGGTGAGAAGAGCATCACTTCTGGTGCAAGTTCAAAACAACATTAGCTTACAATTCTCTGGACACAAATCTGTAGTGCCTTTGATGGAGCTAGTTATAGGATGGTGACAGTTCTAGGGTTCCTTAGAATCAATAGGTGTACTTGATTAAAAAGAGGAGCAATGTGTAAGTAAAGGGAACATATTTGAATGCAAATAAGTAGAGTCACATTAATGAGCACAGCCTTGCATCCATTTTAGCCTGCCCACACTTCATTTATATCCCTGTGAAAGTTGTTTTTAGTGACACATGCTTTCTCTGCAGCGATTTGCTTTTGTATTAGAACTATCATTTGCAGTTTTATACCGTGACAATAAATTGCATGATTTGTCAAGCAATGCCCGTGGACAACTCTTATTCTAATATTGTTTGAGCTCTGGCTGACACTTCAATATTAAAAGAGACAGAAGTCATAGAAAGTATTTTATGTACATCGATATATCTTACTTTCTCGCATTGTCATTTTCAAGGTACAATAGGTTCATTTGGAATGGTTAATGTCTTGCATAGTGGCTGGGAATGACGCTTTGACCTTGTCTGTGGTCCCTGAGAGGACAGTCATTGTTAAAGTGCCCAGTGTGTAGTGATGGGAGAATTTATTCACCAGGCGCAAATTTGCGTGATTTGCCGCCAGCGAATAAATTCGCGAAACACCCGCGAAAATTTGCGGCGTCAAAAACGGGCGCCGGCGTAAAAAAAAAAAACGGGCGCTGGTGTCAAAAACGAGACGCCGGTGCCGTATTGCGATTTTTTCGCAGTTTCGCGAAACGGCGCAAATTTGCCCATCACTACCAGTGTGGTATAATCCTAACATGATGCCTGTTTAAATATTATTTCATTTTATATTATTTTTATTTCATTTCAAGGCATGCATTTTCCCAGCAATGACAGTTTTTCATTTTACCCCAGTAAAAATGTTCACATTTAACTTTACCATTAACCTGTTGCCCCTCTGTCTCTATTTTAATGTTTTCAGCATTTCTCTCCATATTCAAAGTATCTTTGTTGTTTGTAATGGCAAACTAAAAATACACAATAGCTACATATTTTATCATAATGCTAGAATTACAATATATTGCACTGCTCTGACCTTCTTTACAGTTTTTGCGAATTCGCAGTGTGAATACATATTCGCAAATGGTGCGAAAATGAGACGGGAGTTTGCGCGAGTGCATCCAATGTGCGAGGTTGTTGCGTGCGAAAATCGTGTTGACAGTAACTTAAATTCGCAGTTTGCAAAACTCTTTTGCGAATATTTCATCCGCCACCAAAGTTGTGGTGTAATTGAATCGCAGAGTGTGCTCATAAATATTCGCAATTTGCGAATTGTTACATATTTTAAAAGCTGCTATAGACATTCGCATTGTGAAAAAAAAATTCGCAATTCTGTTTGCACCTCTTATTCAGCTTTATAAATATAACCATGCACAGGGCAAATATATAAATGACCCCCACTATGTTTATGGTCAATGACTGAATCCATTATGTTATAAATAGTGGCAAGATGCTATAATCTATGTGGTTTCATTTTATACATGAACAGGAACATATACAGTTTGATGGCAAAAACAGTCTGCTGTAACGGGGATAAAATAATAAAATGCTCTTGTCCAGAGACTTTTCCTACAGTGCCTACTGAATAAGCTGAATTAATATGTTTTAATTGGGAATGGCTTGCCAATTCTGTGGCTTCTCGATAATTTTAGATTAAAGCTACCCACTGTGACAAGAGTGGTTTTGCTGATGTGCCTATTCATTTTGCTCAGCACAATGTGTTCTGCATTGAAAAGAAATTGAGGGAAACTGTAATTATAAAATGTTTCAGGTGCAGCCTTTTCTTTCTTTAGTGTATCACACCATAGTAGAAATGTCAGCAGTTAAGAGTTCATGTGTCATGTGGAGGCAATGAATTTACATAGGATTCTTGGTTATATACCCAGCGTGGGCAATCTGAATGGGAGGCAAATATGTGCACTGCAGAAGAGAAGGCCAACCTATGATCTTATCAACTACCTTGAATTAAAAAGGTTGCCACATGTTTTCCATATTGCCCCTAAGAGACATGGATCTAAAAGAGGGCCCTTGACTTCTGATAGACAGCATTATAGATAGGTATCTTGAAAAGTATTTTTTTATGCTATATAACAATTTTAGATAAAACAGTGGTTTGAATATGGGCTTTTTATATGATATATTTTATATAGACTACAAATGTCAGGTATAGTTTCCCTTTAATACAATTTTATAGAAACTCTATTCCTATAATAACTGCCAAAACAACTGGCACTGTCCCCATTTCCAAATTGGAATGACATGTGAAACTAAATACTGAAACAATGCTGTAGGAAAGAAACTGTTTTTCTTGGGTATATATGATGCAGAGGTTTCATAGTATCAGGGCCAATCTATTCCGTGTTCAAATAATAAAGAAACATTTAGCATTGATCCCGCTACAGGTCTTCTAGCTTCAATGGCAAAGGCCTTTTGTCTCCCAAGTTTCCCCATTATGTATTTTACTTAAGGATGACGATAAAGTGATTTAACAGAATATTGACATTGATTTTTTTTTTGCAGATGTTACAGTGTTACTAGTATTGTATCTGAAATATTTACTTGCCTCGAAACTTGTTTTGAAATATGATTTTCTTCAATTGCATTTAATTTTTTATTTTTTACTGTTTTTCCAAAAATTCAGTTTAAAATGTAATGTTCCTTTTTACTGGTGTTTGTCTGGCAGCTCAGTAATCCTGGAATGGCTTCTGAACTGTTACAATTTGTCACATTAGCTGATACATTTCTCAGCAGCATCTGTGGAATATATAGTGAATAAAGTACCCCCTATTGTAAAATATAAGGATATTATAAGTTACTGAGGAGTTTCATGACCATATAAAAACACGAGGCCGAAGGCCGAGTGTTTTTATACAGGTCATGGAACTCCGAGGTAACTTCTAATATCCTCATATTTTACAACTGGGGGTACTTTATTTATTATAATACACAAATTTCAGTGAGTCATGTGACAGAAATTACATCAGAACTCACCGTTTATAACTGATGACATCAGAACTCACCGTTTATAAGGATATAATTTACAAGATATTCATGGCTTTTGTGTATTATAAGCAACTATTGTATAAATTCTAACAGCTACCGAAAATGAAACTCTGACAAAATATAAGAAAATGTACCAATTAATGTAACAATTTAGTACAGTTTGCAGAGTCTGTGGCCCCCAAGCTGCTTCAGACATAGAAGTTAAAAAAATCTAAATTTAAACTTAAATATTAGAAAAATGGTCACAAATAGAAAATAGAAAGTAATTGAAAAAAGTCTTTATTTCTGAAAACAACCGAACTGAAAAAAAAGTGTTGGACAACCAATGTTGCATGATGAACTTCAAAAGAGACTAGAACATATTAAGATAAACAACGGTCCAGGACTTGGTAGTATTCATCCCAGGGTACTTAGAGAGCTTAGCAATGTGATTGCCAAACCACTATATTTAATTTTTCAGGAATCATTGAGGTCTGGCACTGTGCTGAGAGACTGGCGAATTGCTAATGTGGTGCCACTATTCAAAAAGGGATCCTGTTCTAAGCCTCAAAACTATAGGCCGGTTAGTTAGTTAGTTAGTTAGTGGTAGGAAAGCTTTTTGAAGGGGTATTAAAGGATAAGATACTGGACTTCATAGCAAATCATAATACTATGGGTTTGTGCCAGCATGGTTTTATGCGTAATAGATCTTGCCAGACTAACTTAATTTCTTTTTATGAGAAGGCCTTCTGGGAAGGCAGTGGATGTGATTTACTTAGACTTTGCTAAAGCATTTGATACAGTGCTACACAGAAGGTCAATGGTTAAATTAAGGAAAGTTGACCTGGAACATAGTATTTGTGCCTGGATAGAGAACTGGCTAAAAGATAGACTACAAAGAGTGGTGGTAAATGGAACATTTTCTAATTGGACCAGTGTTGTTAGTGGAGTACCGCAGGGCTCTGTACTAGGTCCCTTGCTTTTCAACTTTTTTATTAATGACCTGGAGGTGGGCATTGAAAGTACTGTTTCTATTTTTGCAGATGATACTAAATTGTGCAGAACTATAGGTTCCATGCAGGATGCTGCCACTTTGCAGAGTGATTTGTCTGAGTTGGAAAACTGGGCAGCAAACTGGAAAATGAGGTTCAGTGTTGATAAATACAAGGTTATTCACTTTGGCAGAAATAATATAAAAGTTATACACTAAATGACAGTGTGTTGGGAGTGTTCTTATCTGAGAAGAATCTAGGGTTTTTGTGGATAACAAGTTGTCTAATTTTGGGCATTTTGATTACATGTCTTGTAATACACCTGAAAAAAGCCATGTGTGCTATAGGCCTAATCATTATATAGTAGGTATCTATCAATAAGGGAGGACTCCACGACTAATTTTGTCGTGATCCAACGCTCTGCGACAAAACGCATGCGTGCAGCATCTGCATCCGACAGTCGTGTCGCGTCGGATCAATGCTGCGACACCATGCGACAATTCTATCTCTTACCTTATTTTTGTTGCATGCGTTTTGTTGCAGCGCGTCGGATCGCGACAAAATCGCTCGTGGAGTCCTACCCTAATATCTCCTTGTTTAAAAAAAGACTGAGTTTAGCCTGTTCAGGTGGAGTGAGTTAAGGTTGATTTAATAAACAGCAGTATGAGAGTGTGAAGGGAAACATTTTTGCCTAAGATACTTTGCAAATGTCTGCTTTTGTCTAACCCCTTACACAGATTTAGATTCAAAGAGCTTATAAAGTTGTAAAGTATAGTATGGTATGGTTAGAATGAGGGCAGAAGTTTAAAGAAGAGACATGCTTGAAATGCTGAGCAAAATTATAATCAGAAAGAATAATCCAAGTGTGACACCACAAAATCAATAAAACATCAAAAGAAGAATGAACCAGAAAATGATATTGACTTCTTACCATATTAATGCTGGTGCTCTGTATAACAAAGGTGACCTCAAAATCAGCTCTAGAAGCCATAGAGCTCATACAAACTTAGGATCCCCGTGCAGCAATTATAAAGATAGATGCATTATTATTATTTTGCTTTAACCAGACACTGCAGTTAATGAGCGAATCTCTCCCATTTTGCTTTGCCAAAAAAATTGTGATACTGCTAAAAAATTCATGAAATGGCAAAAAATCCCAAAACAAAGGCGACATTTTTTTTACATGCAAAAGTTTTTTACGCCGAATCACATTAGCCACGGCTCCATTACATATTTTGTAGGAAGGGCAACATATGTGTATGGTCCGCTTGGTTGATAAGGAGTATGAGGACACTATGAGGCATGACATAAGTAGGGAAGGGAAGCCCTGAAATTTTCTTTTCAGATATTAAAATCACTTACCTGATACACCAGTCTGGTGTGTTTTTAAAGGACATTTAGTATTTTGTGTTTTGTTATAATGAATGTTTACAACTAGTTTTGCAACTTTGTACATTTGAACAAAAGGAGTTTTTGTTGACCGATCACAAGTTTATATCTTTATTCCAATACCTTATTTTAAACACATGATTTACTTTTGATCCATAAAATATCCTATTTTTAGTTGCACCCACTTTGACCATAAATCTATCCAAAAATGCCTCCAACTATACATGTAGGAAAGACTAAAAATGAGATTCAAAAGGTCCTATTTTCTTATTAGGTTTATGTTCTCTAGAAGTCATCCACAATACCATTACTCTCCTACCTACACTTAGACCAATTACTGGAAATGATGTATTTCAGTTCTTTGCAGCAGCAGGGTTTTTAAAGAATGTGTATTAACATGGAGCTCAGCATCCCCGCTCTGTTATCGATTCCCCTGTCTTGTGCCAAAGAGAGAAATGAAATGAAAGAAAACGCAGATAAAAAATGAATCAAAGCAAGGTAAGAAACAAATCTCAGAGGAGGCCCTTTGAAAGCACTGAACCTTTTAGGATTTGATAGACATTTCTGACTGCTTTGTCTTTATGGCTATCTTTTGAAGTTTTTCCTTGTGTCGCCCATGTCTCTTCCCATTGACACGTTCTCTTGTTTTAGAGTATAACGAGGGACTAAAATGTCTCATTTCGGAGTAAAGAAAGTGTCCGCTCTAGTCCAATCATTATCATGCTCCCTATTGTCATTTTCAAATTAAGGCTGTTGATAGATCAAACAGAAAGAAGGTTTAGGTTCACATACACATGAAAAAAGAGACATAAGTACATCAAGTTCATCCTATTCCCAGTGATACAACGTGCATGCAAAATAATAACACTTCCAAATTCACTTTGCTTGGGATAAACTCTCTACCTACAACAAAACAGTAATGGGATATATAGTACACCTTGGATCAATATTGCAGAAAGAAATAGTTTTAGGGGCACATTTACTTAGCTCGAGTGAAGGAATAGAATAAAAAATACTTCTAATTTCAAACGTTTTTTTTTACTACTTCGACCATCGAATTGGCTACTTCGACCTTCGACTACAACTTCGGATTCGAACTAAAAATCGTTTGACTATTCGACCATTCGATAGTCGAAGTACTGTCTCTTTAAAAAAAACTTTGACCACCTACTTCACCACCTAAAACCTACCGAGCATCAATGTTAGTCTATGGGGAAGGTCCCCATAGGCTTTCTAGCCAATCAAAAAAATCGTTTGATCGATGGATTAAAATCCCTCAAATCATTAGATTTCGAAGGATTTAATCATTCGATCGAACGATTATTCCTTCGATCGTTCGATCGAACGAATAGCGCTAAATCCTTCAACTTCGATATTCGAAGTCGAAGGATTTAACTTTGACAGTCAATTAGTTAATTAACCCTCGATATTCGACCCTAAGTAAATGTGCCGCTAAGTGTTCTTTTGTTACTAAACAGGTTTAGAAAACTCCATCAAGTGATATATTATTCACTGAAATCTCCTTCATAACATTTCTTATTGTCTCGTCTTTTTGTTCTAACTTGTTTGAAGCAAACATTTTACTTGAGGGCTGTGTGCAGACTCTGCTTCTACATAAAGTTATCACACTGTACCTTTCATTGAACATATCTTTTTTGTCTTTTTACATGATAACATCTCACCAATTACTTGTCCTCTCATTTTGCCATGGGCACAGAACTGGTATAAACAACAAGAAAACAGAATATTCAATGCGGACATATATCAGCAACACCATAGTTATTAGTGGACTGATGGTCACCATATTCATGGGAAACGTAAATCACAAAGTATGTGGGAATATATATATATATATATATATACTTTCAGCTTTAATTCAGTGGGTTGAACAAAAAGATTGCATAAAAATGTGAGGAACTAAAGCCTTTTTTTAACACAATCATTTCATTTCAGGGGCTCAAAAGCAATTGGACAAATGACTCAAAGGCAATTTCATGGGCAGGTGTGGGCTATTCCTTTGTTATTTCATTATCAATGAAGCAGATAAAAGCCCTGGAGTTGATTTGAGGGGGGGGGGGGGGTGCTTGTATGTGGAAGATTTTGCTGTCAACAGACAACATGCGGTCAAAGGAGCTCTCCATGCAGGTGAAACAAGCCATCCTTAAGCTGCAAAAACAGAAAAAACCCATCCGAGAAATTGCTACAATATTAGGAGTGGCAAAATCTAAAGTTTGGTACATCCTGAGAAAGAAAGAAAGCACTGGTGAACTCAGCAATGCAAAAAGATCTGGACTTCCACGGAAGACTACAGTGGTGGATGTTCGCAGAATCTTTTCCATGGTGAAGAGAAACCCCTTAACAACAGCCAAACAAGTGAACAACACTCTCCAGGAGGTAGGCGTATCGATATCCAAGTCTACTATAAAGAGAAGACTGCATGAAAGTAAATACAGAGGGTGCACTGCAAGGTACAAGCCACTCATAAGCCTCAAGAATAGAAAGGCTAGATTAGACTTTGCTAAAAAAAAAACATCTAAAAAAGCCATCACAGTTCTGGAAAAACATTTGGACAGAGGAAACCAAGATCAACCTCTACCAGAATGATGGCAAGAAGAAAGTATGGAGAAGACATGGAACAGCTCATGATCCAAAACATACCACATCATCTATAAAACATTTGGGAGGCAGTGTTATGGCTTGGGCGTGCGTGGCTGCCAGTGGCACTGGGACACTAGTGTTTATCCATGATGTGACACAGGACAGAAGCAGCCGAATGAATTCTGAGGTGTTCAGAGACACTGTCTGCTCAAATCCAGCTAAATGCAGTCAAATTGATTGGGAGGTGTTTCATAATACAGATGGACAATGACCCAAAACATACAGCCAAAGCAACCCAGGAGTTTATTAAAGCAAAGAAGTGGAATATTCTTGAATGGCCAAGTCAGTCACCTGATCTGAACCCAATTTAGCTGCATTTCACTTGTTGAAGACTAAACTTCCGACAGAAAGGCCCACAAACAAACAGCAACTGAAAGCCGCTGCAGTAAAGGCCTGGCAGAGCATTAAAAAGGAGGAAACCAGAATCTGGTGATGTCCATGAGTTCAAAACTTCAGGCTGTCATTGCCAGCAACGGGTTTACAACCAAGTATTATATATTAACATTTTATTTTCAGTTTTTTAATTTGTCCAATTTCTTTTGATCCCCTGAACTTTTTTTTATGCAATCCTTTTGTTCAACCCACTGAATTAAAGCTGAAAGTCTGCAGGTCAACTGCATCTGAGTTGTTCCTTTTAAAATTCATTGTTGTAATGTACAGAACCAAAATTAGAAAAAAAGTTTTCTCTGTCCTAATATTTATGGACCTAACTGTATATACACACAGTACAAATCTGCTGTAACCTAAGCCAACAAACACCATGGAATGTTCATATCCATGCATATCAGTAATATAAAAGCATACTACTTAAATCATTTATGTACTATTTATGAGCTACACTTTACAATTATTACGATCTAGCTACACATTTTATGAATTAATTTCTATTGTAGTTGTGACATATATGCGTGAGCATACTTTAGGTGAGTTTTTTTTGTGTTTGTAATATTCCTGCTTGACTTATACCTAACCATGGCAATTTTGTCTTAGCAACTTGGGACTTTTGACACAGTTCTGCTAAGAAATGTGCAGATGACGGTATGTAGAAATTAGCTGCATATCTATGGAGGTTAATGTGTGTTTATACATATATATATGTATATATAATACACAAAAGCCATGAATATCCTGTAAATTATATCCTTATAAACGGTGAGTTCTGATGTCATCAGTTATAAACGGTGAGTTCTGATGTCATTTCTGTCACATGACTCACTGAAACTTGTGTATTATAATAAATAAAGTACCCCCAGTTGCAAAATATGAGGATATTAGAAGTAACCTCGGAGTTCCATGACCTGTATAAAAACACTCGGCCTTCGGCCTCGTGATTTTATATGGTCATGAAACTCCTCTGTAACTTATAATATCCTTATATTTTACAAGAGGGGGTACTTTATTCACTATATATATATATATATATATATATATATATATATATATATATATATATATATATATATATATATATATATATATATACTCTATGTACTGTGTGCCCTTGTTGCCTACAGTAATTAAACTGAGGCAACATTTTCTTAGTCCCAGTTTAATGGGATTTTGGTCTTCACTTACTGATTCACCTATAATGCTTCCCAATCAAAAGGCAATCAATGAGGCAATAGGAACAGTGCATCCGCAAACAAACAAAAGATAACAAAAGAAGATAGAAAAAGGGTAAAATAAATTATTGGAAAGGGATAAAAAACTAAATTGAGGTACGCCTCCATAATAATCCAGATTCAATTCAGTGAGATAAAGGTTTATTATTTGAAAACTCATAGACATGATTCAGATTGAGATTCAATTCATAAAAACTTATCTCACTGTTTATCATGTGAAAACTCTATTGAAGTCTATGGGAAAAATTAATTAATAGAAAAGATTTTTTCTCCTTGGATTGAATCTCGTCCATGAGTTTTTGCTTGATAAACCGGGAGACAACTTTTTCTCACTGAATTGACTGTGGAACATTGTTATATATTTCCCTTCAGATAGTCTTTAGAAGTGGGATCAGGTCATAGGGATGGAGTTGTTGGAGGGCCTAGACAGAGGCTTGTAGGGGGCCCAGATATCCATATGAGCTTGTACAGTAATGTATTTTTAACTTATGCTATTGCCCCTTCAAAATTCATATTACTTGTTAATCTCTTATGAACTTCTGTTGTTGTACAGGTTACAAGTGTTTTCCATTCTGCTGCTCTAGCTATGTTAAAACATGGTTTATCAAATTCTTTGAGGGGTTTGAAAAGCCTTTCACATAGGTATAAACTTTTCAGTAAGAAGTTCATTTTAATGGCTTCTATGTGCCCAAACCAAGACAGAGAATAAGTAGTTGACTTATTCATAAAAATATTTGATGTTTGATGAATCAGTGGGTGAAAATTGTGCTTAAATATAAGCAAACTGATGAAATATTATTTAAATTATTTCATGATACTATATAGATTTAGTTTTATTTTGATTGTTATGATTTTGATTTCAAGAGCAAGTGATTTACTCTTTACCATACTGAATGCTTGCCTAATTGTGAAGGTTTCTGATACATAAACAATGATTATAAACAAAGGAGCAGGCTGGATCAACACAGTTCTCTGAATTGATAATTACCTGTCAGAAACTCTTCTGCTGAAAAAATGTGCACAAACTATTTGGTACAACTCCAGTGTTCAACATCTAAGCATTTTTCTTGGGCAGCATTTGCTGCCTAGTTTGTCAGTCAGAAAGGTGAATTGAAATATCTGTCACTGAAAAAACATGTCCGCTTTAGAATTTGAAGGTTGCAAGTTATCATGTGTGGGTATTGGAGGTAAATATATTTAATTTTTTTAATTACAAGTCTATATAAGTAAAGACAGTGGGGCAAATTCACTAAGATTCGTAGTTGCGCCAGGCGTAACTTCACTGCACTTCGCCACACTTCGCCACACTTCGCCAGGCGTAGTTTTACCAGCGCTCCGCAAATTCACTAAAATCCGAAGTTGCGCTCAGGGGTAGCGTAAGGTTGTGAAGTTGCGCTAGCGTTGATTCACTAAACGAAGCGAAGTTACGCTAGCAATGGTTAATTTGCATACGGCGCCAAATTCAAATTTCAATGGAGGAATACGTACAATCACTACACAAGCCTGGGAAACCTTCAAAACATCAAATAATTTTTTTTTTTGCCCTACACATGTGCCCACTGTATAGTTAAGTTGCCATGAGTTAGGAAATATAGGGGGGAAGGAGGGGAGCCTCAAAAAATTTTTTCAGCCTATCACCCATAATATAGAAAAAACGCCAGCGTTTTTTGGGACTTAGAAAAAATTTGAACTTTTTTTGAAGAAATCCCTATCTACTCTATTGCGCTTCGCCTGGTCTGAGGTGGCGAAGGAAGTCTAGCGTAAAAGGTAGCGTTCAGTACACTGCGCGCGTTAGTGAATTTGCGTAGTTACGTCCGTTGCGCAAATTCACCAGGCGTAAGGGTGCGAAGTTACACTAGCGAATTTATGCCAGCGTTCGTTAGTGAATTTGCAAAGTAACGAAAATGACCAACGCTAGCAAATTGACGCTAGCGTTAGGCGCTTCGGCGCTTAGTGAATTTGCCCCAGTGTGTAATCAAAGGAAATACTGAAAACGAATGGAAGAAAATAAAAGAGGTAAAGAATAATAATGGTATATGAGGGAAAGTTGAAAAACAGAAAAATAATTCTGGACATGTAGAAAAGTGTGCAAGAATGAGAAAGGAATAGTCATCATATTTTTATACAGCGCCAACGTAGAGCTTTACAATAATTTAACAAGGGTTATAGAGAATCATTTATGAAATATGGGAGAAGGATGGGAACATAAATTAAGATGATTTCTTCAAAAAGGTGTATGGGTAATGAAATTAGGTATCAAAGGGTCAAAAGTGTGAAGAGGGACAGGAGATTGCTGTAAAGGGTATCTAAACTTAAATAGAAATTTAATATAAACTTACTCAAGATTGTTCTCTGAGCATTCTTACAATTTGCTTTATTAGTCTATTGTTAGTATTTTCTGAGGTATTACAAGTTTAGGCTGCTGACATCGGGGTTTATACTCAGCATGTTATTACAGAATCAAAATGTCCGTGACCCTAACTGACTATTTGGGATAATGTTATTAATGCTCCAAAGTGTTCTACTTGTCATGACAACCAATCAGCAGGTACATTTACTTGGCAAACAAATATTTGATTTGTTGTTATTGATTGGATGCAGGGAAACATAATCTTACATTAACATGATATGGTCATTTTAGGTTAGCTAAAACAATCTACTGTATCTCTGATTAAAACTATGTTGTAGCGGAAGAGGCAACAAATGAAACATTCCATGTAAACCATGGGTAAAGGGAGTTTGATTGTAAGGGAACAACAAAAACCTGATGATATAAATATTGTTTAATTGTGATAGAATCTCTACCTCATAACAGCTGGTATTCATTACCAAAATGGTCCCAACATTATATGACATTGAAACCGTTTGGTGCAACATTCAATAGTGGCAAAATGAATATTACTAGGGATTGGAAAGAGAAATATTACCACAAAAATATAATTTATAGGTTTGCACACTACAGGGCACATTTACTTAGCTCGAGTGAAGGAATAGAATAAAAAATACTTCGAATTTCAAAGTATTTTTTTGGCTACTTCGACCATCGCATTGGCTAATTCGACCTTCGACTACGACTTCGACTGTAAAAATCGTTTGACTATTCGGCCATTCGATAGTCGAAGTACTGTCTCTTTAAAAAAAACTTCGACCCCCTACTTCGCCACCTAAAACCTACCGAGCATCAATGTTAGCCTATGGGGAAGGTCCCCATAGGCGTTCTAGCCAATTTGTGATCGATGGAAAATCTTTGAATCGATGGATTAAAATCCTTCGAATCGTTCAATTCGTAGGATTTAATCCGTTTGATCGAAACAAATAACGCTAAATCCTTCGACTTCAATATTCGAAGTGGAAGGATTTTACTTTGCCGGTCAAATATCGAGGGTTAATTAACCCTCGATATTCGACCCTAATTAAATGTGCCCCTACGTATTGCTGTACATTTATTTAAAAAAATAAAGATATGTAACAGACATTTGACATTTGACATTTTAGACAGAAGCAATATTTCCTCAACTTACATACAGTAGATAAGGTAGAAAAGATTTGGACTTAGGGACATTGACTTAGGGACAGTCAGCCAGCATTGGGCTCAGTCCAATTATAAATGTAATTGTTTATTATTAAAAAAAAAATATATATATATATATGTACATATAGGGGCAAATTTACTTAAGATCGAATATCGAGTGTCGATATTCGACTGTCGAAGTTAAATCCTTCGACTTCGAATATCGAAGTCGAAGGATTTAGCACTATTCGTTCGAACGAACGAACGATCGAACGGAAAATTGTTCGATCGAACAATTAAATCCTTGGAATCATTTGATTTGAAGGATTTTAATCCATCGATCGAACGATTTTTGTTCGACCAAAAAAAGATAGCTAAGCCTATGGGGACCTTCCCCATATATAGCTAAGCCTATGGGGACCTTCCCCATAGGCTAACATTGACTTCGATAGCTTTTAGGGGGTCGAAGTTTTTTATTTAAAGAAAAATAGTCGAACGATTTTTAGTTCGAATCGTTCGATTCAAAGTTGAAGTAGCCCATTCGATGGTCGAAGTTGTCAAAAAAACATTTGAAATTCAAAGTTTTTTTTCCTCTATTCCTTCACTCGAGCTAAGTAAATGGGCCCCATATTGTTTTGCTACATGAAAGTCTTTGCTATATGAAAGTCTCTTGTTGCTTTCCAAGTCACCTGTTTAAAATGTTTAAAACACAAACAATATATATAACAGTTTGTGTTCCAATAAAACACCTAGTGAATTCAAATAAAGATGTGAAATCCATGGAGCCTCATTCTGTCAGTGAAACCTGCCTTTCCTAATCTATGCTACAAAGAGATGCCAATGAGCATCAGGCGAATCCAACTTGCTCCATTCTCCTTGAACCTGTATTTGCACTCACTTCTTCTGTGCCTCTGAGATGTAGTGACCATTAAATAATGTATAAAGGAATGACATTTCATGTTCAGCTTTACCGAAAGTTAGCAGCTCAGAAGTATATTCAGGTCCAGATCCAGTGTGTCACATGAAATAATGAGCAGGGTTACATTATTAATTACAGTCACACAGCAACTGTAAGGCTGATGAAGAAAGTATCTGCAATGTCCTCAGGAGCTAGGTTGAACTACAAAATTTACAGGTGCCACGAATACAGGTAACCGCTTCGAACAACAACAGCTCAATGTTTGTGAGAAGTCGACTGCAAACTGATGTGTATCAATACAGTTAGAATAGGACGGGATTTACTCAAGTGCAACTTTAATTCGAATTAAGTCAAGTTAATTTGCAGTGCATATGCTTATTCATCAAAATACAAAGTTATGTCTTGGCAAAGTATCGCCAGCGAAAACTCTTCAGTGCAAGCATTTCATAGCAAACTTTTGCTAGTGTGAATTTCTGCCTAGCGAAACTTCGTTAACACACTTACGATTAGGTCAGTTTGAATAGGGCAGGTACATATAGGTCATATATATGTCTTTATTAGTGATGTTACTGAAATTGCTTGAAGTGGCCACTTATTACAAATGTCCAAGGAAGCAAAATAAAGATAAAAGAGATCCTCCATTGTCCTAGACATGATCCCACCCTAAAACAAATGTGGCATAAGCTTCAAATGGTTAAGAAAAATTATTAAAAAAATGTATTTAATAGTTAGAACTTTTAAACACAATCCCACTTTAAAATATGAAAAAAAATCCACCTGTGTTTTGTTTTTTTCTTATATCACTTTTCGACATACAGGATATGATGTCACTTACATAAGATTGAGGAGGATTTAGCTTCATCTCAGTTCACTAGGTACAGCCTGACGAAGCAGACTCTGGGAAAGGGATGACGTACTGGAAAATTCACACTTTAGTGAATTTGCGGAGTAACAATCATTCCCCCGAGCTAAAATTTGCCTGGCAAAAGGGTGCAAAACTTTGTTAGCCCTGGCAAATTTTCACTAGCAACGACCACTTCGCCCTTTAGTAAATTTACCCCCAAGATGGCTGTTTCAAGTTTGTTGACATTGTATTATATGGGTTGTGCAATAAAAGATACAATCACATATAGGCATTAATGCATTGAATCATATAGAAAACTTTTTGATGTGGGTGTAATGGAGAGTATGAAGCAGTTAATGCACTGTCACTAGATACCCCCACTTAATGGACATTAAGGGGCTGATTCACTATGGGTCGAATATCGAGGGTTCATTAACCCTCGATATTTGACTAGGAATTAAAATCCTTCGACTTCGAATATTGAAGTCGAAGGATTTAGCGCACATACTGCGATCGTACGATCGAAGGATTATTCCTTCGATCGAACGATTAAATCCTTTGAATCGAATCATTCGAAGGATTTTAATCCAACGATCGAAGGAATATCCTTCGATCAAAAAAACTTAGGAAAGCCTATGGGGACCTTCCCCATAGGCTAACATTGACTTCGGTAGCTTTTAGCTGCCGAAGTAGGGGGTCGAAGTTTTTTTTAAAGAGACAATACTTCGACTATCGAATGGTCGAATAGTCGAACGATTTTTAGTTCGAATCCTTCGATTCGAAGTCGTAGTTGTAGTCGAAGGTCGAAGTAGCCCATTCGATGGTCAAAGTAGCCCAAAAAATACTTCGAAATTCGAAGTTTTTTTTCTTCGAATCCTTCACTCGAATTTAGTGAATCGGCCCCTAAGTAGGTAAAACCTACAAAAAGAACAAATAAATGAAGTGAATAATGTATTCTTTATGTTACAGTGAATATTTCAGTGGCTGCAGAGAAATGACCTCTGTGCTATGCTCACAGCTGACCTCAAGTAACTTATTCATTGATTTTCTATGTTCCCCTGTGGCCTTGTCCACTTTTTTCTTCTTTTCCTATGTTCAGTTTCACAAAGGTGGATTCTTAGACAATTTAGATGGGTTTTGTTGGTATATGAACACTATCAATTAGACTTTGGTTTATAGAACTAGAGACTGAATCCTGGAAAGTTGAATAGAAAAATTCAATAATGATAATACTGGAACCTCATACTCAATATGTTTTCTGGTTGTTGCATTCTGACTTCAGCTGTTAAAATTATCTTTCATATTGAGAGAGACAGAAAATTAAGTTAAATCATTCAAACTCCACAAAAATGGAAATAAAACGATATACAAATGAGGTTTAAGGGCAAACATATCCTTTCAAATTCAATGGTATTAAACACAACCATGTAAAAGAAAGAAAATTGCAACAAAACGCATGAGACGTTTTTACACTACCACATTTAATTCTTGAGCAATAACTTATTTTAGAAAAAATTTGAACAGAACACTTTTTTTGTGGAAGTTAAAGCCACACAAATGTGAGAATCACCTATCTATTAATTTTCAATGCGGCCGAAAATCTAGAATTTTTAATGAACTGGAAAAATAATTAATAAAGTTGCTTGAGATAATACCTGTTGACTTCTAGAGACAGTATTTTCAAGCGTTTTCCCTTATTTTGTTCTTAGATAAGTCAAAACTGAGGGTTTTTAGGAAGCCTTTATATCAGTTTGCATTTTTCTTCTACATGTTTTTCTCAGATTGGAAAAAACACAAGCTCAAAGATTGATAAATCCACAGAGAGTTGTTAACTTAGATATTGTAGCTATTAAATTGGAGTAAGCAATCTCAGGTTTAATTAATGATAATAAAACATTTATGGTGAAGAAAACTAGTTTATTATTAAATGTGTGTTAATGCATGTTTTCTGAGAAAGCTACATTCCACAGGCTACAAATTACCCTTTATGTGTAAGATGATTTCCTGTGATCAGGATTTTGGGCACCTCTCCATCTTTAAATAAATTCTAATCTAGAAAAACAAAACAAATAGTGTCATTATTATTTCTGAGTGCCAGTGCAATATCCCAGTCTTTAAGAAAAACACATACAAAAACATATAAAAAAAAATCAACGTTTTGGTCACATATTCAGACCTTTATCAAGATGCCTCAAAGTGTACAAACAACCATCTAAATATCCAGTGCAAGCTCATGCTGATGTACAGATGAAGCCACTTGGATTTGTGAGTTAAATGCGTCATGACTTAGGGTTAATTGAAGAAACTGTGTTATCTAAAGTCATTTTAACTCATTTAATGTATTTAACCTTTTCATTAGCATACCAAAGCACCATTGTTCACAATGGTGAATGCTTTAATTAGATGGGATGTTTTGACACAGTTTTCTGTGTTAAATGAGATAAATGGGATATCTGTGTTTAGTTATTCTGTGTCAAACAGACAAACCAAAGTGGCTGCATCTGTAACTTACATTGTGTATTAAGATGATTGTATTTACACTTTGAGGCATCTTGATAAATGTCTGAATATGTGACCGAAACGTTGATTTTGCACAACAAAAAGGATTTTTTAACTTTTTAAGCAAGTCCTGTGAGTGCTGAGTTATGTGTTATATATATATATATATATATATATATATATATATATATATATATATATATATATATATATATATATATATATATATATATATATATATATATATATATATATAATGACAGTAGAAATCCGCTAGTGACATGAGACAAATAGGGGACGGTATGTACTGGAGACCTGACACCCTAAGAAATAATTCCAAATCCAAATTCATGATGTTATTCAAGCAAAATAAACTTCACTTACATTATATAAAGTATTTAAATCTTTTAGTCCTGGAATTCGCAATCACATCAAGCAGATAGGCACCATTTTGTGGAAACTGTTATTAAGGCAAGTTTTGCATCCAAAATCTTGTTATGTGTCAGGATAGGGCACCTGATGCCCATGCACACACTGCACAATTAGATGAGGAGGGATTGGAATGTAGGGAGTGCAGTGGTATGTAGGAAGCGCAGAATGGACTTTTAAACAAATTATAACGTATGGATGTTTTGATAAAAAATGGGTTTTCATGTTTAATTTAAACAGGACATTCAGCTTTTTATGTCTGGGTATCAGGTCCCCTATAACCAATGCATTTTTAGAAACCAAAAGAACAGACCACTTGCAAATAATAATAATAATATGTTGAAGGATGATTTCTGATGTTTGCGTTTTTTTAAATGGTGCACATTAAAATATATGTAATAGTAAAGTCTTTTATGGAAGGGTAAATGTGCATCTTATAATGCTCTTTTTAAACAAGCAGCTTTATATGTCTCCTTAAATAAGAATGAAAGTTAATCCTATTAAAAGCCTTTTCTTAAAATGGTTGCATCGATTTTTTTTTTTTTTGCATGGTGCATTTCATTAGAGGCACATTGATTGTTGTTAAACATCTGTGTGTTGTATAAATTCTGCCTGTCCCAGTCTCCATGTCTGAAACATGCATTTGAGAAAATCACTTTAGGGACCCCATAGTTGACATAGAATTTGCATACTGGAATTGATTTTATTGATCACATGCTTTCAGTATTTACCACTCAATCTGTCGGCCTTTTACGTGCCCATGATAAAAACCCAATGTTATAATAAATAATATACCAACATTTATGGCACAAGATTTAAATACTGTAAAAATAAAAAAGGTTGAAAATGTGTTCTAAATCTTTACTGTATTTTGTGTATGAATTACAGTTTTTGGTATATTTAATAGTGAGTTTAACTGGCAGTTCTTATACTTTTTATGGTTAACCTAGGAAAGGAAAAATAATTGTTTACTGTATATAGCACTTTTCTCCCATGGGACTCAACATAATTTACATGATTGACACTCCAAGTATGGCAGGAAACAAGGAAATTAAATGACTTATCCAAGTTGCCACAGGAAATTGAACCAGTTGGATCTCTAACATGTGATCCCACATCAAGTCCAGCTGATCTGATAGACAGTGTTAAACATGGCTTCTTTCAAACCAATGGAATTTGATCATTATGATCATTTGATCAATGTGATCATAATTCCTGTATAGATTGATTCAACAGAAATCCTTTAGGAAATCAGCTCATTGGTGAATCTGCCTTATGATGATGCAGTAAATTCAGGGTCCTTTACCACAAAAATCACTGTTCCTTCACTGCATGAGTGCAGGATCTTTACATATAATTCCCTAACCAGTGATGAGCAAAATGCAAAACCACCGAAAAATGCACAAAACAGCATTTGCATTTTGTTCAAGAAATACATTGAATTTGATGGGTCTTTTTCTTCTGTGTTTTTGCCAAGCCAATAGGCATTTTTTTTGCAGTCTTGCAAAAAAATAAATAAAAAAAAATTCACCAATGGGGAAACAGAATTTTGCATACCTGGTGAAAAAATGTGCTAATGACTATCTATGACATATAAAAATATATTTAGGTATGGTTTACCCAGGAAGTCTCCTCTGTATTTGGCCACCTAAAGTGGTCCTGGTGGTTTTTTAATTAACCCAGGCAGCTATGCCCCTTTTCCTGGGTCCATTTTTTTTCAAGGGTTTACCCAGTAAGTGGCAGTGTGTAAAAGTTTAAAAGGGAAAGCATATATGTGCTATGGGCTCTTTTCCTGGATCCCACCTTGTGGGGAGGTGGGTACATGAATGGGTTTGAATGTTTGTCAGGTTCAACAGCAGGGACAGTTTATTTAAAGTCAGAATTTTTGTGATAGTTGCTCTAGGAGTGAAAGATAGTTGCAGGTTGTTTTAGTGACCAGCTTTCTGGATCCAACAAGGAGAATAGTTGAGTAGTTTCAGAGTTTAGAATTTCTGACTTATTCTCATAAGGAAGATGTTGCATAACTCTTACATGTTGCTGGCTGATCATATGTAGATTTTTGTAAATGTGTGGCCAGAGCACTGAATATTATAGCACAGGATTTATTGTGAATTTATAGAGATGTAGGATTGTACTTTCCTATTGGCAACCAAAACCTCTTTCTTATAACACAAAATCTTTTAGCAACATTGCTGCCTGTTGCATATTATATGTTCCACATAACAGTCAACTCTTAATTCAAAGATATCATGTACAAACACACTTTTACCCAGAAATAAACCTCGAGGCAATGTGTGTGTGTTAAAGCTGATGTTGTTTCATCTAGAGTGAAGAGTGAAATATGAGCAGACCAATGTTGCCTCCACAGAATAGTTCAAAGAAAAGGAAATTAATTAGCATGATACATTCTGACAGTTATAAACCCCCTCATGTAGTTTGTATTGATTTATATTATTCTTGAAAATGTACCCACTGTATATAATGTGCTTACTTGTCTACTTATTTCTAGTCTTGCTTCATTAGTCTCTGCCATTTCACTGATGACACTCCATACACAAAAGATTCTTCAGTGGTTACCCTCATATTAATCCATTACATTAATACATAAATGGATCACTGGAACACACTTGGGTTATATATCCACTTCTAATAAAAAAATCGAAAACAGATTTTGGCAAAAAATTAAGCTACTACAAATATTTGAAATACAGTACAAAAAACATGTTAATATGGGAATTTCCCTTAGATTTTTAAATGGTAAAAATGGGATCTTATTAGGGTTAGATCACGTGCACTTATAATGAGGAAGAAGAGAATAGTGAGCTAACATTTGTAAAGTATTGAATGATGTAGCCCCCATTCTCCTGTTGCTATGTTAGGCACAGGATTGTTGTGTTAATTGGATCCAAGTGTTTGGATATAGAAAGTAACACATTCACTATAGAAGTCAGATCCAATTGAAGAGTGTGGTATGTAGGCTCCAGCTTTCCTGACGCTAACTGAATTGAGTTCTAGTGACGGTATGGCCAGCATTCACATACTGTTAATCAGAAGCGAAGGATGTGTTTGTTACTGTACAAACCAGGGCCCTCGTATCTGATTTATGTAACAGATGGTTGGCTTGGTTGAAATCACACCAAAGGCTTTAATACGCCCAAGGCTTTACTCATCATACTGTTAATATATACAACATTATTTAGACTTTTTACTAAATGAACAGTGTCAGAAATATTTTCATACGCCAAATTTTGTATTTTTTTCAATACAGAGTCTTTGTTGAAATGAGAGTTTATAATACATGAATATATGGGGTGTATGGTTTGTCCATCATGTTTTCTGATGCTGAATCCCCGTCACAGCAGGATACAGGCTCCTTTCAGAGACAGTTTCACTATGGTTTAGCTTGTGTGTTGAAATGCCATTAGTTAATTTAAAATGGGATTACAGTAATTTACCTATTAGTGGGGTCTGAAACCAAAATAACTAGTAGCAAGCAAGATATATATATATGTGTTATTAAGTGCTCTTGGCATGTGTCAGGAATTTGCACAGAAATACTGTTTGTTGTGTGCTTCGGCTGTACCATGCTTTAGCTTTGTACAATATATTATCTCCAGAAATAAACTTATTGATATCAACTCAATCCTTATTACAGGACAGAGAATTTAGAGATCAGATTAAGACTCCTTTTATGCATGTATATTTGGAGATTAAAGTATTCTTGGTCTGTTTATGCTGCTTTTGTTATATACATATTTTACGTTGAAGAAATATATTAATGCAAGGAGAGAAGCATATTTCCATTTTACATACCTGCATTATTTAACTCAACAACATTTCTTGCAGTTATCCATCATTGAAGAGGCAGGTGGATAACAAGCTTGTCTGTAAAGACCTCTTGTCTAAATCACACAATTCCTTTGCTGCACACCATTATCAGAGCCAGACTTCATTTCTGTGACCCCCAAAGATAAACAATTGTAGGAAGGCATTATGCTGTCATGGCAACAATGACTGATTTGTTCATACTCTATGCAGCTTGGAAGGGGGGCCATTGTGCTTGACAGTAAAGAAATCAAATGCCTGAAATATGGTATAAAGAAAAGCTCTGAGGGTTTAAGATTTATTTTACTGCACTGAACGAGTCGTTCCTTGTATATGGTTTTATAAGCTTGACTTGGAATTTAACCCTCTATGTTTTTAATAACTTGCAAACAAGCACTTCTAAGCTTGTGTGGAATAATCGCACATTTATTGTAGTGGACCAGATGGACTGTGAGAACAATAATGCTTAATACTCTGAACAATTTACACTGAGCTCTGCTACTTCAGATTCAGGGCCAGGCTAGGCCGGCCAGGCGTCTTAGACAACCCAGCAGGCCACCCCCCCCCCTCCAGCTCGGGCAGGGAATGGTGACAGCAGGAAGGGAAGAAAGACAGAGGGGTGGATGACAGAGGGAAGAAAAGTAAGACTGAGACGTGCAAACACGGACTAGGGGTAGACATAAGACAATTTTAGAGGTAGCTGCTAAGCACCCCCCTATCATTGCGCCCTAGACAGCTGCCTCTTCTGCCTACCCCTAGTTCTGGCCCTGTTCAGATTTTCATTTTAAATTTAGCTTCTTGTCTCAGATTATGCAATATATACCAACCTAAGCAACACAGGTTATATATTTACTGTATATACTGTATATATTCATTTATATATAACATGTGACCATTAAATGCCCTAAACGATATGGATTGCTAAATATGTTGCAAACATAACCTTCTTTAATAAATTGTTCCAGTAGAATTCTGTCCTACGAATAGAAGCAGCCTGATTGTAGTTTGAGTATTCCAATTCCAGTCTCAGGACCAAGGACAGTGTCAATTAAAAGCTGTTCCCGGATGCTTTATTATAGTGACTCCACAGTACTGAAAATGCCATTAAGAGGCCTAACAACCCAAGCGTTAGGCAGGGTATCATGGAAGAAAGGACTATCAATGATCTCAAGGAGTAAAAATAAAATAAAAGGAGGCTGGGCCTGCTCCAACAATCCCTCTCCCAGCACCCTCCCTGTAGCACCTGTTATTCTCACAAGGGTACCTAATATACTTGTAAAGTCCCTTCATCTCCCTTGAAAACAAACTCAACTTTAATACTTAATCAATTGTTTCATTCAAATACATTTGCATGACTATAGTATAAACAGTAACACAGATACATAGGATGTATGTTGTTTAAATCTCAGTAACTTCACAGTCTAGGATGTTAATGGGCAAAGGGGACATATTTTAAATAAGAAAGGTCTAAACCATCTATCAAAATATTGGCTAAATTCCATTCAGTGAGAAAACTTATCTTCCACCTCAATTTGAGATTTTTCCATAGATTTTAAGTGAGTTTTTACTTGCTAAATGCTAACTTGCTAAGTTTTTCTTATCTAATTGATTCTGACCTTATTGGGCTGATTTACTACCATTCGGATTTTTTTTTTACATTTATCTAAACCTCTAAAAATTTGAGATTTGTAAAAACCACAAAATCTCACCAAGTAAAAGTAGAAACAGTAGAAGTCAATGGGAGCTGTGCTGATCCAACTGGACCTTTTTGTTTTAGGCATTGAGACTTTTAGAGGTTTTCAGGGTTTTTTTTCACTAGTAATTGTCTGAAAATCTTAAATTTTTACAGACTTAAGGTATTTGTATTTTTTTGCCCATCATTCAGTGTTTTTTCCGTTCATAATATTTATATTTGGATCTTATAACCTTCATGGCATTATTGGTTTTAGAGAAATGTAGTTAATCATGGTTTCAAAAACACTAATACGACTAAAATTCGACCTTTAATAAATGGGCCTCCGAGTGTCAGAACTGCATGAACTAATATACATCTATACCTGCTGATGCTCTATGGTTTTGCCAACTCAAAGTTCAAAGTCTTTATATTTCAACAAAACAGAAAGGGTACACATTACAGTGTATCATTTTCTTTTTTACACCTGCATCTTCAATTTACATCTCACTTAAAAGCACTAATACTCTAGTGAGTTTATCAGTTTACAGTCACAGCTGTATAAATGTGTTGCGCTTAGCTTGCCATCTTAATGGGGAAATCACTGCATTACTAATGTGTCAGCTTGCAAATTGTAAGCATCTTTTGAAAGATTTTGAGAATGAATTAACAGTAATCTGTGCTGTTAGTGAAGCCCCTTTACATGCTGAAATCTGCTGTGCTGCACTGGGAAAGGAGGGATGGTTAAAAGGTTAATTTGAAAATCCTGGGGTTGATGTGTATAGCTTAGATACTCACAGAATTCCTACAGTGACATATTTTATGGCCCTGTCTATGAGCAATCTTTGTTTATTGTTCCTGTAGATTTTGCTTCTTATATTCAGGGTCTTTTCAATTACTTCAAACTAGTCCCTTCTCAATGCCACAGAGTTCTCCTCTTCTAATCCGTTTCCATCACCAGTGTTGGACTGGCCCACTGGGATACCAGTAAAACTCCGGATGGGCCAAAGTGTCATGCTGCTAAACTTTTGGCCTATTTCATGGTCATTCCCTATTATATGAGAACAAAGAGGCTAAATAGATGGAATACTAAATTATAGTATACAAAGAAACAAACTAGGAGAATAGAGGTTGATTGAGGAGATGAAGAATATTAGTACTGAGAGTGGGCCCCTAGTCTAAGGTTTTATGGTGGGCCCCTGGTCTAAGGTTTTTGGGTGGGCCCCTGGTGTCCTAGTCCGACACTGTCCATCACTTGCATCTTTTGATGGAATTATGACACTACAGGGGTCTATGAGCTGTAGTAAAGATGCAAGAATGGCAAAACAAGTGCAAGCAAGGTCTCTTACACTTAAAAATTAGGAAAATGCAATTCACTACATTTTCACCTCATAATGTTTCCTTTGGACACATATAAATGATAATAAAAAATTGCACAAACTTCGGCCATCATTACAGTGTATGAGTTTTTTTTATATGATCCTGATATAAGTATAATAATCAATTGTATACTGCTGGAGAAGCTAAATCCTGCCTGCTGCATTTCTAGATTAAAATATATATTTTTATCATTAATTTGATGCTAAAGTTGGAAAGTTTTCCTTTTACTAAGCAGAGCTCTCATGAGTGACAACTTGTAGGTAAGCAAAGTGGACTTATAAAAAGATAAACTGTCTCAAGACAGAATACCTGCCATCCTTGTTCTGCTCCATGAGCTTCAGACAACATCAAAGCTGCTCTGGCATCTTCTGATATTTATGTTCACACATGCTTTAATACTCTCGTTTTTCAATTCATTAATTTGTCAAAAAGCTGTTTGCTATTGTATTTTTAATGAAGATTTCAAATGTCTCAGGGACACTGAATTTTGCTCTGCTGAAGAGAGTCTGTTGGATATGTTATGCAGCAAATGCTTTGAACAGAAATTTATTCCTGCCTGTTTCTTTGTTTAATCACTTCATGTTTACTGTCTGACAAGCAAAATGGGTAGATAAATACATTAGACATATACCAGAGCGTGAACTAAATGTTTATTGATCCATTATTTTTTTGGCAATACAACTGTACTCAGTAGACAGATATCCAGCTCCAAGATATAAAACTGCACACAATGAAAAACACTGATAAATTCCCTCTAAATAGCATATAGACACATCTGACACTTGCCAGCATTGTCAATGTTTACAATACTGAAAATACAGGTATGGCACTCAATATAAAAACTCATGTCCCACTGCGACTCCTTTAAGAAGGAGAAACACTAGGCTGTCAGAAAGCAGTTGTATAGTGCACCACTGGCTCTTTCTAAAAATTACCTGAGATGGCTGCTGTCACACCAATATTACAACTAAAAAAAATACATTTGGTAGGTTAGAAATTACATTTATCATGGTAGAGTGAATTACTTGTAGTGTAAACAGTGTAATTTAAAAAATAAAAATTACAGCATAAAAATCATGAAAGAAGTTGTAAGGTTAAATTAGTTAAAGGTTAAAATTATTTTTAGCAGATGTAAATCCAAATTATGTGAAGATTCCTGGATAATAAAACCTATACCTGTATTATATAACTCATATTAGTTTAATACATTGAAAATAAATCTATATAATGTTTTACATTTATACATAAGCTTTTTAAAAAAGACAACTACCAAATTTAACAAGAAGTGGTGGAATCACGCACAGTTTTGTGGTGTATTATTCTGCAAGGTGCCTGGTGCAGTTCTAGTTATGTAATGATATCACTGTGTCATCACGTCCTGCAGTATTTTAGCTCTGGAATCAATTACATTATACCACTTTAGGGGGAATGTAATAAAAGTCGGTCACAGAAAAAATATTCGCAATGCGAAAAGTTATGCCTTTTTCCTTTGCTCAAATTTAATATAGCTTATGCAAACCCGGAAACTGTTTCTGACAGTTGAAAAAAGTTTGTGAATTTTATAGTTTGCGCCAGTGTGCAGGGAATGTAATAAAATTTCTTACTGAAAAAATTCGCTCCAAAAGATTATAAGACGTTAATGTACTTCTTTACAAACTACGTTTGTAATTTAAATTTACAATGAAAAAGCAGTTTAAGGAAAATATTACATTACAAAATGCAAATTTGTATTTGTGCAAACTTTTTTCCTTCAAATCCTTAAATTTTGTTGCAAAAAATGTTATTCATCCCTAACATCACAAAAAAGTGGTAGCAAAACATGAACACAAAAATGAATAAATTTGCTCTTAAGTAAACGGGGCAAAGCATGTCCTATGACATAGCTAATCTACTGGTTGCATGAAAACATTATGGAGTTATTGAAGCTCAATGTAACTAAGAGAGAATACTTGCTGGTGCAGTGTTGTTTACTTAATCAGTATCTCACAGTGGGGTGCACATTACCAGGGTTTTAGTTTGCCTTCAAACCCCCCTGATCAACTTTATTAGACTGTAAATTTGTAGACTCCTTTAAAACAATTTTCTCTTCATTTTTTTTCATATACAAATTATTATATAATAAAAAAAGTCAACACATGATATAACTTAAAGGGTAAGCACAGTGCTCTAATAAAAACAAGCAATTTTCTTTGCTTTATGACTATTGGGTCTTATCATAGCCCTTGTAAAGTTGGATACTATTTTATATTATCTTCTTTTAAGTAGGGAAAAACATTGTTATAAAACAGCGATATTGATATTCTTATGTAACAGAACAGACCGTCCTATAATATCCATGGGAAAAAAATCTGAGCTGTAATTTCAGAGGTCTTGCAAAGTGGCATTACCTAAATCCTGAAAATTACCTTTTTTATAAAGAAGGAGACGATATGCTCACTATAAAATGAAGCCCATTATTTATATTGTTTCCAAGCATCAGAAGAAAGCATAGGTTGTGTATATAATGTACTTTTATATTGCAGAGGTCCTCAAACTATAGGAAAGGCTTTGCAGAAAAAACTTGTTCTGCCCGATTTTAAAGACATAGTAAACAAAATGATTGGGATATATAAGAAGCAACTAAGCTATCAATGCCGTAGATTTAAAAAAAAAAACAAAACCCCAGGGTTAAAATTAATCTTCAATTCAACCACTTTTGGATGCGTTATGGTGTTAATGCAGACTTCTATATGTTTAGGCAAACTTAATTTTTTAGCATGAACAGGAGAAAATCCAAACATAATCGCTTAGAATTCTTTAATGATACAAATAGGGCATATGCTTTTGGACCAAATGGTCTTTATCTATTGACAATTTCCATGTGTCAACATCTAAATCCCAATAGAGGGATTCAGTACACCTGGGCTGGTTGCTAGGAAACTGGATGACTTCGTTCAGCCTTCACGGTCTTCTGGGTTCTCTTCTTGGCAGATGTCAGAATAATAAGATGGCTGGTCATTAGACTGCAAATACCAAGGTCCCTAAAAGATGCAAGCTCATTGGGAATACACACACACAAATGTGGCATGCTAACTTTTATATGTTTCAAAATCATTTGTGAGCAAAGAAAACACATCTTTGCTAACTAATAATATTGTCCATATACATCATGCCTCCAGTTTGCCAGGAAATTCATTTATCATATGAATATTCATCATTTATACCAAGCCCAAAGTAATACAGATATTAATTTTGAAAAAGGAAATGTCATTGAACTGACACCTTCAATGTTGTTGTGCTTTTATCTTCTAGTGTAGTAGGATTTCCTTCTTTTACTCTACAGGCTGAAGCCTGAAAACATGAACAATAGTTTTTCAAGTATTCTCTCAAAATGGCAAATGTCAATATTAAATATTACAGAAGCCAAAAAAAACATGGTTTGGGGGCTCCATCCCCCTTTAAATACTTGGAAATGCAATTTGTTAAAGTTCAAGTAAGGTTAAAATAACACTGGTAAAACTGTTAAGATCTTTGTTCTATTGAGAAACATGCATTGATTTATGAAACTGATGTGAAAATAATTGGGTTTGCAAAGGCGAATACAAAAGGTAAGGTTGGTAGATAAATGGTAAGCCAGTTTAGTTTAATCTCTATAACTATGGCATCCATATTTTATAACAAATAAATTGCTTGTCTTGTAGACTGTGAAAATATTGTAAAAAGCAAATCAAAAATCATATAAACTGCCAATAAGGAAGAATGCTTTGCTTTATTACTCAATCCTAGAGACTGAATGCAATAAAAAGCCCTCTTTTCTGTTCCTTAATTGACAACATTGTTTATATAGATTAAAGGCTGATGCCGTACAGTATCTGATTGATCAGCCAGGCTTTATGGCGGATACCATATGAGCCATTCATAGCATGGTCAACTTTCTTTTGTTTCTTTCTGTCAACTGCAGTTCTTCTTCTATCTACAGATGAGGATGTATAACATATAGTGTATCAGCAGATTACATTTGCCAACTTGTCCAATCTATGTCCTATCGAAGTTCAGGGTATTTTGCAAAAATTGAGATTTAAATAAAGGAACCCGAGAGAAGCACAGAAAGGCTGTGCGAAGTGTAAAAACCCATATTTAATATCACCTTAATCTAACATTCAGTGTTCACTTGCTTGTGCTACAGGACCTAAAATGACTGAGATGGGGTGCGTAGAAGGGGGCTCTATGAAGAACTCTTTGCAGCCATTGTCACCGTAATAAACAGGTATTGTAGTATATTGTAATGCAGTTTTCATAAATTGTTATAGGTAGGGGAGAGGGAAGGGTATGGGTTTCAGCCATAGCGATTGACCCTTAACAACAAATGTTTCATTAAGAGTACACATTTCATTATAGGATAAGAAGGATATAACAAACCCTGCTTCTGAATCACTGCAGGCTTGTCATATTAATTTTTCATAGAAATATTGCCCATTTCACCAGGGTCAATGATTTATGTAACTCAAAGAAGGTATTTTTTAAAAAAGCTAAAATATACACAACCTTTCTACACTTTGCACCTCATGGGGCTCAGCCCACCAGACACAGGCACAAATGTTATTGCTTGCACATGTTAATGTATGCAGAGGTGGCACATATGAGAGTCAAGGGCATCCTGTGACATGCTCCTACCTTGGCCATCATTCTGCTTGACAGGAGTTCTGGAGCTTGCAGAAGCATGACATAGGGTAAAGTATACTCTTGTGCCTGTGTCCTTGCTCCAGACCTGGCTCAAGGTACAAACCACAGCTTTTTCCTTTCATAGATACAATTTTATATCCTCTGCTTATGGGCTCTAAGTGGCCCAGTTTTAAACCCCCTTAACCCTCCAGAACTTGCACTTGTACTTATGTTAAATTAGCCCTATATAATTTATCCCCATATATATCAAATAACTAACAATTGATGTGCTATAGCTTCCATTCAAACTAAATATTTATGTAACATTACTGAGAAATGAAAATTATACGTTTATAAAGGATAACACAATTCCTTTTCTGAAAGTCACTAGTTAACAAATATGAATTGACTGATATTGCCAGTCCTGCAAGGGAATGTTTCCTTTTAATCTATGGAATAAAAGGGTATATACAGTTCTTTCTGTTGAAACCTCTACACAAATACTGCTGTCGGTTCTAAGAGTATTTTAAGTTCTGATCTAGGAACAAAAATGCTTTTCTAACACAGTAAAGTAACAAAACTTCCAATGGACTGTGTTTCTTCTCAGATGTCTATCATCAACTTTGCTGACATTGGCTTCCATTATGGTAGTTGATATCAAGGGATTTCAAAATCCACGGCATCAGAAGTTAGAGAGGGCCGCTACTTTTGAAGAGCTTTGCCATAACTATGTGCAGGAACGCCTGCAGTGCCTGTTCTATAGCAGAACCTTCCTTCATACGTTGCAAAGATATCAAGAGATAATGGCTATACAGTTACTTAGCAATGTATTGTCTCTTCTGTTTTATTTTGGAATGCGAAATAAAATGTTTTTTTAAAAGGTTTGATTGCAGAACATATTTTTTTCTAGGCTGGGACTACAAAATAAATAAAATCTAAAAATAATATGTTATAGAATTGACATATTTTGCTGCTTTATTTAATGTAAACATTTACTTGCAGTTGTGGGTTTTTTTTGTAAATCCTTTTGACCTGTTTATTAATTAGCACAGATGGAACAGAATAGATTTCAATGTATTGTACCCATAGTTAATTCACTATGACTTATAGAACTGCATTTTAAGAGTTCTGATGCATTGTTTGTATAGCAAATTCTCCTTTGTATTATATCAAATGCAGTTGTGCTGTATGTATTACTGTATTTTTAACAAAAGGCAAATGAGTCTTGTGAGTTACTCTTTTTTGTTTCAGGAAAACATTGAAGTAGCTTTTGAACCCCCCAGGATATTCCCTTTTCTACAGTAGCTTTCATTGATCAAACAACATCACAGGTAAGCAGCATGATAGTTCATAAGTCAGTTACAATGTCAGTCTGTATTTTGGTGATGACAAACCGCATACAATATTTCTAAACTAAGCACAACAAATATTTATTACATTGCTATGTAATAGAACTTTTCATTCTTAAACTGTTGCAATAAGGCTTTGAGCCTAGGATGTGTACTACTTGGGAAATTGTATCTCTTAAAGGAAAAATATACCTTTGAACAATATAGGTCTCTATATCACTTAAGTAGATCATATAAAACAGCTCATATGTAATACCCTGCTTCTAAATAAACAATTTTTATGATGATATACTTTTTCAGTAGTACAGGTATGGGACCTGTTATCCAAAATGCTCGGGACCTGGGGTTTTCCAGATAATGGATTATTCTGTAATTTTGCTTCTAAATAAGGATTAATTATATCTTAGTTGAGATCAAGTAGAAGGTACTGATTTAATATTACAGAGAAAAGGGAAATCATTTTAAAACATTTTGATGATTTCATTATAATGGAGTTTATTGGAGACAGACATTCCATAATTCAGAGCTTTCTGGATAATGGGTTTCTGCAAAACAGATCCCATACCTGTATGTATCATTGGGTACTCCTAAATAGAAAATTGCCATCTTAAGAAATCCCCCTGGGATCCTACGATTCAAGATGCACACAAGCAAATCAAGTGCAAACATACTTGTTAGGCTACATGAGCCAATTAATGCACAAAGTTCTGACTTTTTCTCCCACACTTATTTCAGTTACAGTTAAAGCTGCATTCATTCTGGTCATGTGATCTCTAAGGGGAGCATACAGACCATCACAAAATGGTGGCTCAAAGGAATGATATGTAGGACACTTAATATGTTATAACTTATCTCTTGGTTAAATATTTATTCTAGTGGCATATTTTTCCTTTAAATGATCTCTTTAAACAGAAGAGAAAAATGGATACATCTGCAAGGCATTGCATTAAATACATAAAAATATATGTAACATACTAGTCAGTTGGAACCTATAGAGGCAGTGGGCACCCTCACCAGCACAATTTTAGGGCACTATACTTTCTGCTGCGGAACCTACAAAGAGTAGTGCAGAAAGATAGTAAGTCCAAAACAAGTGACCTGCAAGGATTAGGCAAATATGTAGTCGAAGATCAGGTGAAAGGGTTAAGGCAGGAGGCAGAAATCTAAGTCAATCATCAGGCGGAAGTAAAAAAAAACAGGAATTCAAAACCAGCATAAATGCTTCTGCAGGATCTATAAACAGAAGCCAGCTTGGACACTGTCAAAATGGAGAATTGGCTTTTTAAAGGGATCTCCCGGCGTGTCTTGCAATGTATTTAGAACAAATCAAAACTACATATAACCCTAATTTAGTTACTGTCTCTTTAAATAGCAATTTACCCTTGGCAATCTAGGGGCCCTGAGTCCCTTTTGCATATGAAAAGTACTAGGAACTGGGATTTATAGCGCAGTGCCTCCACCTAGTGAACACCGAGGAACACACCTCAGGGGGGGGGGTTCCACTAGGAATAATAAAACACACACTTTGCAAATGAACAAATATAAACTGTAGGAAACACTTGGGCAACTAATACACCATGCACCCCTGCACTGGGGACACGTGGGACACTACCTAAATCACTATGTTGCTTCAACACAGTCCTTTTTAAATATCAAAGTCCCAATCCTCTGGAAGGGGTTAATAACCACACAGTTCAAATGAAATGTCCTTTCCCCAGAGCTCTTATTCCCCAGGTAGTGCTACCATTTCCCAAAAGTACCTCTCCCTTTGGAAGTTAGCAGCAGCTTCCACGTAGCAGGTAAATACAGAAGACTTGTCTTCACCAGTGGCGTAACTACCGGCGGAGCAGGAGGTGCGATTGGGCCAGGGCCCGCACCCCCTCAGGGCCCCCTGGCAGCTCACGTGACACTGACTTCAACGGAGCTCGGGGCGTAAGGAGGGTGGCCCTGCTGCACGTCCCACGCCAGGGCCTGCACCCCTCTTGTTACGTTACTGGTCTTCAATTTGGGGCCCCATGCTTGTATCCGTGCCAGTATCCTCCCTTGGGTGGCTCACTCACCAGGGTGCTCTCAGAGGCAATCACACTGGAGATTATTACAGGCAGCTCTGCAGCAGGATCAATCTCACCAGTGGCACCTTTCTCCTTCTGAGTCTCTAGCAGCTTGGCAGGGAACAGGGTGGGCTCAATCTGTACCTCCACAGATTTAACAGCTTCTCTGTACTTGACAGTATTACAGGTATTCGTGCTGTTCATTTCTCTGGGAGACCCCTTGCATTTGGCTCCAAAGTCAGGCACACCCTCTCTCCCATGGATGCATTGGGGTGCCCAGCCAATCGGATTGCTCTCCAGCCTGTAACTGGGCTGGATGATATTAAAGGCAGAAAAACAGCGGAAGGATTCCTCTTGTCCCCTACATACACATGCACAAGGTTTTAAAAATACAAAACAAAAGTTGCCTTTAAAGCGAGGTTGTCATTCTCTCGTTCCCTTCATTGATAAACAAAATGAACATAACTTATTTACTTTTGAAAAAGTTTCAGAACTTATGTGTCTACAATGCACCTGCCACAATTCTTTGTGCCTCCATAATGCACTGGAAAGAAAAAAATTATTTACTTTTCTTATGCATCATCCAGGGGTCATGAAGAATGATTACCAGGAGATGTAAGCCCTTTTACCTGTGGGTGCTGCATTATGTATATTGCTCAGGATTTTAACAGGAAGCTTTCACAGCACAATGCGTAGACACAGGGAGTTATTGTATGCTGATCTAAGGGCAATTTTTGCAACCTTTAGGTCTTTATCATTGGGGTATTATTTTCTGGTAACTATTACTTAATTGCTGTTACTAGAAAAACAACAGAAATGCTATTCTGCTTAAGTGCAATGATGCCCATAATACCCCTTAGCTAACTGCCTTATAGAATACAAACTTTTAGTGGAAAAAAAGAAACTTTAATTTTTTTAAATTTATTATGCTCTGAAGCTGCTAAAAATTTGAATCCGAAAAAAACTCCAGCTAAAACCTGTCGAAATCATGTACAAATCAATGGCAGATGGTCTCTTTAGCAATAGGATTCTTGATAGTTTTGGGCTGTTTGAGCTGGTTTGTGTTTGATAATCTGATAAATTTGAGTTTTTACACCGACAATTAGTAAGTCGTACAATTCCAATTGAAGCTCGATATTGTCACGACTTTTTGTCACACCAATTTTTGAGGTTTTACTGGTAAATTAAGGGGATTCAGGAGTTTGGTCAAATGTTTGAGAAAAAGTCGTGTTTTAGTAAATAGTTCCCTTTGTGGTTTTAGAGATTTTTAAAAACACGAATGTCAGTCATTTATCAAAAAATGTAAACTGAAAAAGCATAAATGGGAAAATGTTGCAGAAAAGTCATGAAAACTGCAACATTTTGACTTGTTGCATAATAACTACAACTTTTTGTTGTATTGTAGTACAAAAGCCAGCATCAAAAAACATCCAAAAACCTCAAAAAACAAAAAGTAGAAAAAAAAAATCTTCCCATTGTAAAAGGGACATCTACCATTGTCTTCTCACAGGTTTTAGCTGGAGTAATTTTCCCATTCAGAATTATCACAGTTTTGATAATAAATCCTAAAACTTTTTACGTTTTTTGGCGACAAAAATCACAGTTTAGTAAATCGATATAAAGTAGACTATTTAAAAGCAAATGTAATTAAATGTATGAGAATTGGTAGTTGCTACTGAAAAACATCTGGAAATGAGGAGACAATATTTTTTATCCATATTTTATCCATATATTGCTATACTCCATATATATATATATATATATATATATATATATATATATATATATATATATATATATATATATATATATATATATATATATATCTATGCTATATGAGTCTGCCCAGTCCTACAGTGACTTAAAGCTGATTCATTTAAAAATATAATAAAATCTTAAAAAAGGAAGTTTGAATTTGACAAAAACATGGAAATATATTCAAAAATACTGTGTCCATAGAATACATTGAATTGTAATAACATAGATGCTTAGCACCCATCTAGCAGTTACCCATAGCAACCAAATATTTGCTTTTAGTTTTTAACAAGGAGTAGACATATTTAAACTACATTTTGATCAGTTTTGCTTTGTAATCCAGTTCCAAACCTTTGAATTAATAGAGCCACAAATCTCAGCATAGGGAGACAAATCACAATGCTCTTAAAACATCAGTCTTGGTTTTTCTGGAGTATAATCATTATACCCTGAAAAGGTCACACTATTGGATGCGGATCATTTGTATAAACCTCACCTTTTCAAGCTAAACACTAAAATGTCTTCTCTATTGATAAAGAGTCCTTCGTGGCTGTTTTTTAGGTTTATGTAAATTCAGAACATAATGTTTATTCTCTGCAGTTGAGGATCAATACGGATAAACACAAGGATATGCATTTTAGAGAACAGAATAACTGTGCACAATAGACTTTACAGTGGAATAAAAATTGTCAGGGCTACAAAATCAGTAATATATTATCTTGCTTTTTATCTTTTATTCTACTTTGCTACTCCCAGGCAGAAAGAATAATTTGTGCCTCCATTTAAATTCTAAAAAAGACCATACTTGGAATATGCAGTGGAAATTGCAAAATAGAAGTTGAGCAACAAAATAATTAAAGTAAATTAGAACTTTTTTCCTATTAGGAAATGTTTGTTCAAGCTTGCTTTGTAGGTAGTATAAATCAATCATATATATGAAAAGAAAAGGCAAGTTACAAAGTACATGCATGTGTCAGGAACTACCTCCGGTATGAGGTTGGCAGGTTGGAGTCTATGTGCTGCGTAACCAAGGCTTGATGAAAAGGCAGAGGCTTTGTGATAGAGATCACATTTGATTTCATGCAAATAGCAGAAGATGAAAATAAAGCCAAGTCATTACTGACCAGTGATTGGAAAACAAAAGATAAAATAGCACAAGGTAGACAAGGATCGGGTAAGGGGCAACCAAGAGTGGATCTGTAATGCAAGCGGTGGGCGAGACAGGCAGCAATCAAGTGTAAGTTCATGAAGCAGGCAGAAGTCAGAGCCAGGTAAATCAACAAGTACACGTACAAGGATTCGGGAAAAGAGGGAACCTAGTCTGGAACAGGAACAAAAACAAGCAAGCTCCAAACACCTCCAGTGGCTCAGCAGGATATGACACATCCTGAAAACCAGGGTTTGAGTCCTGACATACATGGTAGATCTTAGGAATCATTAGAATGCAGAATGCAGTGGAGTCAATATTGCACGTGAATGTAATACTCTGCACTATAAAATTGTAAGAAATATTCTGTTTTTAAAATATAACCTTATATTCATTTACTATAGGCCTGTCTGTGGTTTCTTTGTTGTGTTTCCTCTCCAAAGCACCTGTTTGTATATGTGTATTTTTGCACTGTTCACCCATTTGCTCTTTGTTCCTAATTTGGTGCAAGAAATTCAAGGAGCAGTACATTCCAGCCCAAGGATTAATGTATCTAACATCTGTCTTGATCAGGGTATAAGTACATGGCTTCCTGTGTTTATTGAATCATAATTAAATGGTTTGAAAGTATATGCCTTTTTCTGAAGTGTTAATTCTTGCCTTGCAAGTGCCAACTCTGTCCATTTGCCCACAGTTTTAATTCTGATGCCAATCTTTGTGCTTATGGCATCTGTGACCACATTTTGCACCTGATTGGAATGGATACTATAGTCTTATAACTTTTGAAAGTTATCTGTAAATTCATTTTTCACCAGAAGAAAATAATGACCAAAATAATTCAATCACTCTTTTTTTTTTAATTAGCCAAGTGAGAGGGAAAATGAAGTTGTTTTTGACAAATTAACTTGCAAGTGATTTTTCCATACTGATAACTAGTGAAATCTTTTCCATAAAATGGATGACCGTCCTTGTGTCTTACAAGGTTTGCTCATGATTTATTAATGCTAGAAAGTCCTAGGAGATGTATCTCATTCTGTGGAACTGGACAGCTGTATTTGCGAGCCATGCTCTTCCTAGAATGTGTAATTACCACTCTCCTGCCTACAAGCATTATCCTCTAAACTCATTTCTGATTGATTCCATGCTCTTCGTATAAGGCAACACTTCCCTTTGGTGGTGGGAATAGGGATTAGTAGGATGTACTTTTGATGAAAAATTAATATTCAGTTGGCCTGAAGAAATCCTGACCAGAACAGATGTGGGTTAAATGACACATTTGACAGCTAATTGAGATGTATAAACTGTGAAATAAGAACCAAATTTAGCTCACTTTCTGAGAGCTCTCGGCAAGAATAACATATTCTGGGCACGCCACCGTTTTTAGATTTTTAGCTTACTTAGGACTCTGTTTAATTCAAGTCAAAATCTTTCAGAAAATGTAACCAAACTCAAATACAGGATAAAAGAATCATTAACGTATTTTTCTATAATAAAAAACAACTTGTCTAAATATTGATTTAGATTATGTTAAAACATTCAAGATCTGTTAAAAATAACAGATCATAAGAAAGAGGAAAACATTTATTTTGTATTAATAAAGTCCATGTGGCACAGTGAGACTTCTCTATACAGCTGTGCAGTATAACTTTTTATTAAGATTGGTTTGACCTCTAGTTGCAGACTTAATGATGACATGTGGCCCAATGTGTATTTTTTTCAGCTCATTGGGTGCTTTTGCATTCTTGAGATATTATAGTCCATAGATGAACAAAACAATTCTGTCAATTAAGTAAGTAACAGCCAAAACTGAATAGATAATCCCTTTTTCCCTAGTCGTGTCTCCCTGGAGTGTGCTTTTTTAAAAACTTCTTGAAATATAATTTAGATGATTTGAACAGCGTTTTTCAGCTCTGCCTTTGAATTTGCAGTGATAAGAAAATCCACTTGTCACTGTACAAGCAGTGTCATTACACTATCTCTTCATTTAGCCTGAATCTGCATGTCAGAACTACAGCTTAGTATCGTGTGCTGCCCTTACAATTAAGCCTAGAACAAATCAATTTTTTACTCATTCATTTTCTGGGAGATTTTGGAGCGTTTTTTCTTTCTTTCAGCAATTTAGATGTATATGGCTGCAGACTTTTACCTGTTTTAAAATCGATACTTGTATTAAGTGAGCTCAACAGACCTTCTCGGTTAAGCTTTTATGTGTTCTGTATATCTGCACATCTTAAAGGCATGAGATTCTTGCGAGTTTACTGCCATAGGCCAGGCATTAAGTACATGGCTCCATTGGGTCTGCACCTATTGGCATTACCTAGCTTTCATGTTTGAATAATGTGATCAGTAAGGGGCAGGAGGTAAGATGCCTACATGCCTCCCTTGTGATTGCCCTTCATTATAACAATGCTGCCAGATGCAGAAAGCACTGTACTTAACCGAACCAGAGGACATGCGGTATTTCATTATAGACAGTATTACATCACACATGTTGACTTTTGTTAAACATTAACAAATAAAATACATATACCAAGTCTCAGCAACCCAAAGCCTTAAAGGGATCCTGTCATCGGAAAACATGTTTTTTTCAAAACGCATCAGTTAATGGTGCTACTCCAGCAGAATTCTGCACTGAAATCCATTTCTCAAAAGAGCAAACAGATTTTTTTATATTCAATTTTGAAATCTGACATGGGGCTAGACATTTTGTCAATTTCCCAGCTGCCCCTGGTCATGTGACTTGTGCCTGCACTTTAGGAGAGAAATGCTTTTTGGCAGGCTACTGTTTTTTCTTCTCAATGTAACTGAATGTGTTTCAGTGGGACATGGGTTTTTACTATTGAGTGTTGTTCTTAGATCTACAAGGCAGCTGTTATCTTGTGTTAGGGTGCTGCTATCTGGTTACCTACCTGGGGGGGGAAGGGAGGGGGTTGATATCACTCCAACTTGCAGTACAGCAGTAAAGAGTGATTGAATTTTATCAGAGCACAAATCACATGACTTGGGGCAGCTAAGAAATTGACAAAATGTCTAGCCCCATGTCAGATTTCAAAATTGAATATAAAAAAATCTGTTTGCTCTTTTAAGAAATGGATTTCAGTGTAGAATTCTGCTGGAGCAGCACTATTAACTGATTCATTTTGAAAATATTTTTTTTTCCCATGACCGTATCCCTTTAATCTTGCTAATCCATTGCTACCCCTCATGCCATTGTTATGATCAAACTGAAGTGCTAGAAATTAATCATCACAGATGGCAGAGGCTGTCACCACAATTTGGAGAAAAAAAAACTTCTTTTCTGTGATTAATGCTATTCCTGAACACAAGTGGACAATAAGTCATAAACACCATTGTATTATTTACAACAAGAAAAAACTAAATTGAAGCTCCATAAAGTTTATGAATAGCTATTTTATCTGAGTGATGAATCTCATGAGACTTAAGACATTATGCAGAATAACATAAGGCAAATGTGTCTGGAGCCATAAAGGGAGCATTATGTCTTCAAAACTATATAAAAGGAAATTCGAAAAAAAATACGATATAAGTGGTGCCAGGAAACAGAGAACAAAATCATTATAAAGTGTGACCTTATTTATGACTGTACTTGATAGATCATTTAGGGCATATAAATATGCAAAATTCTTGAAGGTCTCCCTTGGTGACTGCAGATTTTTTCTCTAGTTGCAAAGACATTAGCTTAAGACCTACTGAAAATAGCAGGCAAAATATTCCAATTAAAATAGCTTCATAGGAATGCCGCTTTATATAGCAGAAGAACAAATACCACTGAATAGGCATATTCTTTATCCCTCCTTTTAAAATCAGTGAGATAAATCTCTGCTTGACCCATAGCTCAAATGACATATTTGTCCTTACCACTGGTATCATAATAGCAATAAAAAATGCAGTGAAAGAATCCACTTGTATGTCAAACCAGAGAAGTCTATTGAGTACATTTATTGATATTCCTTGGTGTTTTATTAAACAGATTTCTTTTTCTAGCTATTCTACATTTTATGTTAACAAAGGGAGTTTTTGCAGCAAATAAATTCGTTTTTTAATCAATAGCCAAACAAATGTTGTGGGTGTTGAAGAATAAACTTCTTGCTGTAATCAAAAACATAAGTAGGAAAATTACCATCTGGAAATGGGAAGATCTAACATATTTATATTGGTGCATTTAATTAGTTACATTTGTTTATTTGTATATAGCATTCTCCTGCTATTTTATACAGAACAATATTCTGATTTGAGATGGAAACTGAACATTACAGAAATATATATTTCCACCTGCCAGATCAATGTGCAAAGCAGCAATCGGATGGAAGAGAAGAAGGGTCTACTCTGGATTCCTGATGAAGAAGTTCTAATCCAAGGTTCTACTGATAATGATGTTCTCGATCGCCTATGTTCTTAGTTTGAAATGAAAGGAGAAGATAAGTATGGTGAGTGCTATGAGGCGTCATAGTAGCCAGTATTCAGTGTCAGACTGGCCCAGGAAAACTCCCGGTGGGCCAAGGTGTCAGTGGGCCCTCATGCTGCTAAACTTTTGGCCAATTTCATGACCATTCCCTTTTTCTATGAGAACAAAGAGGCTTAATAGATGGAATAATTGATTATAGTATGTAAAGAAAACAGACTAGAATAGAGGTTGATTGAGGAGATGAAGAATAATAGTACTGAGAGTGGCCCCTAGTCCAAGGTTTTTGGGTGGGCCCTGGTCTAAGGTTTTTGGGTGGGCCCCTGGTGTCCCAGTCCGACACTGCAAGTATTACATCACTGATAAATGTTAACATGGACTTAAAAGACTGTCGTTTATTTAAAATTAACATGCAAAATTCAAAGTACCCAAAGGGTTGGTGGTACATTTGGTGACAAGTTAATAAAGACTGTATTTGTCTTGTGTATGTATCTATATATGGTGAGTGTAAAAGTTATCTTACATAGGTGTTTCAGTGAACTAACTGCAATGAGCTGTAGTCAGACTTTGCTGGGAAAATTAATCTCCAGTGAATGGTGATCATAAATGTCACACTTTAGTTCTCATTTTTACTGCATATTCAAATATGTCTGATTGATTGACTTTGATTAGGATCCAAGACAGATGCAATCCAAATAAAACTGAGATACTTTATTATATATATGTGGGTGTCACGTAAAATGTAAATCTATTTTAAGACTGATTTTGTATGAAATTGCCCTCAAATAAGTTCTGTGAGCCTTTATCATTTGATATACAGTTGCAGTTGGTCTTCTGGTTGACTATAGCTATTTGGTGTAAATGACAGATTATAGCTAATATGTAAACAGGGGTAGGTAATTACACTAAAAGTAATACAAAAGATAAGAACTTAAAGGAAGAGTACCACCAAACAATGAAAGTGTTTTAAAGGAATGACAATGTAATGTCCTTTTTTTGTGCTGCACTGGAACTTGTGTGTTTACTTCATAAACTCTGCTATACTTTACTGTATATAAACAAGCTGCTGTGTAGCAGATAAGCTCTGTAGTATACAATGGTATTCTTCAGAACTTATCTATTATCTATTGTGTATCCTGTGCTTGAATGGCTGCCCCCATGGCTCCACAGCAGCTTATTTATATAAACTATAGTTGTGTTGTGAAGAAAACACAACACAGGGCACCAGCAAATTACATTGTTCTTCCTTTAAAATACTTAAATTTTTTGGTGTTACTGTAATATGATAGATTAAAGAAAACCCATGAAAGTTAAAGGAACAGTAACACCAAAAAATGTAGGTGTTTTAAAGTAATGAAAATATAATGTACTATTGCACTGCACTTGTATAACTGGTGTGTTTGCTTTAGAAACACTACTATAGTATATATAAACAAGCTATTGTGTAACTACCGGGGCAGCCATTCAGACTGGAAAAGCAGAAAAGGCACAGGATAGCAGAACACGGATAAGCTCATATTACATAATGGAATTCTTCAGAACGTCTCTGTTATCTACTGTGTATCCTGTGCTTGAACGGCTGCCGTGATGGCTACACTAAAGACTTGTTAATATATACTATATCAGTCTTTCTGAAGCAAACACAACAGTTTTCCCATTGCAGGAAATGTTATTATTATTAAAGTGTTTAAAACACTTTAATTTTCGGGTCTTCTCGGCCCTCATAAAGCAGCCGATAAAAGCTGCTGAACTTTCTGTGTACCTTCTCTAATAATTTAAAACATTTAATACGAACTTCCCCTTTATTTAAATTTAGCAGAATACTGAAAAAATATGTGCAGTGCTAACACACTTATCAGTTGCAGGTATTTATGTTTTGTGATCTCCACACAAGTCATCTGTCAGGAGAAAAACTATTTAGCATTTTGTAATTTATGCAACAGTTCAGTGTATGTAATAATCTGTTCAGCAGTAGTTGTTATATTTCAGCAAAGACAAACAAAAAAGCTACTTTCCAGTAGGTCTTTTTTTTAAAAAAGCACTTCGCAAAATTAAAATTCACAATGTAATAATTGTGTAATTAAAAATATAAGACTGCAAAATGCATTTTTAAATTGCTTTGTGACTTTTATTACTCTCCCCAATAGAGGTTTTTATGAAGTTCTCCTTATTCTGAAAAATGATTTACTGTTTACAATGGTTCAGTTTTGTGCTGTATTTATCCTAACATTAGAATGGTATTAAAACAGTGTCGTGGAGGCCAATTCATCAAGTTTCCAATTTTGTTTTTCAAAAACAGTAAAAAAAAAAAAAAAAAAAGGACCAGTAACACCAACAAAAGAAAGTGTTTTAAAGGAATAAACAGTAAATGTAGTTATGTAGTGTTGCCTTGCACTGGTAAAAACTGGTGTGTTTGCTTCAGAAGCACAACTGCAGTTTATATAAACAAGCTGTTGCGTCATTCAAAGCTGAAACAGGAGAAAAGGCACAGAATATGCAGCAGATAACAGATACAGTACGTTAAAGTATACAATGTGATTCCTGAGAACTTGTCTGTTATCTATTGTGTATCCTGTGCATGAATGGCTGCCCCCATGGCTACACAGCAGCTTGGTCACATAAGCTATAGTAGAGTTTCTGAAGCAAACACACCAGTTTTACCGATGCAGGGCTATATGACATTATTTTTTCATTACTTTAACACACTACTTTGCCAGTTTTTTGTTTTTACAAAACAACTCAAATCAGAAAAACAAGATCTTTAAGTTTTTTTTTTTTACAGATTGCATCTGAAAGAACTATATAAGAAATATCTTGAACTATATAACAAATAATATAGCTTCAGTGCTGAAAATACACCTCCCACTGCTGTCTACAAAAAACTTGTCAGTTGTTTTTTATTTGCCTTTTTAAGATTTTATTTTGGATTGAGAACAAAATTTAAATTCAAATTAATCTGAGACTGGGTATTTTTTGCTGCATTTGTCTCAAATCTCAGAATTTTTATACCTTTGCTTTGTGTATGTGTGTGTAAAGACCAACATAATCTCTAGTTTTGGATTGTGCTTCAAAATTTCTAAATTTGTTCTCATTATTTATTTATTCTTAATTAAACATATTATCTTGAGTAACCTTGAGCATCTTAGAAGTAACCTCAGAGTTCCATAACCTGTATTAAAGCACTCAACCTTCAGCCTCGTGCTTTTATATGGTCATGGAACTCTTCTGTGATATTTTTGCAATAGGGGGTATTTTATTTACTATTTTATGACCCAGCATGCCATTAACCATATAGTAATTGGTTATTGTCTTGTGGTAATTTCAATGTTTTAGTGATTTAGTGATTTTGCTGATTCAATCACTGCAATGTGTTTTACAATTTTCTCATCGTGCCAGACAGTCTATAGGGCAAATTCACTAATGGGCAAAAATTCACCAGCGGCGGGTTTGCCACCTTCACCACACTTCACCAGGTGCAACTTTGCTCAGAAAACGCTAATTCAGTAAGTTACAAAGTTTAGTCGCCAGCGCCGAATGCTTGTGAAGTTGCGCTAGCGTTACTATGGCAGGCATAGCGAAGTTGCGCTAGCGTTAGATAATTTGCATATGGCGGGAAGTTAAATTTCAATGGATGTTGCAGCAAATACAGTACACTACACAAGCCCAGGGAACCTTAATAAAAGAAAATAGAGTTGTTATATTGCCCTACACATGAGCCCAGTGTATAGTTTATGTGCCATATGTTAGGAAATGTAGGGGGGAAAGAGGGTATCCAAAAAAAATTTACAATCTTTTTCACCATGTAAAAAGGAAAAGATGCCAGCATACTCTATTACACTTTGCCTGGTCTGAGGTGGCGAAGGCAAGTCTGGCGATAGAGGTAACGTTCATTAAATGCAAAAATGTAGTGAATTTGCGTAGTAACGATCTTTCGCCAGAGTGAAAATTTGCCTGGCGTTAGAGTGCAAAGTTGCGCTACAGTTTATCTTCTTCGCTATCGTAATTATGCACACTCCCGTTAATTAATCGGCAAAGTGCCGAAATGACGTCACGCTGGCGAATTTTCGCTAGCGTTAGCCACTTCGCCCTTTAGTAAATTTCCCCCTTTGTCTTTAGTCTTGAGGATTAAAAAAAAAAAGACACCATACAATTATTACTTTCAAAGTATGCAAACAAATATTCTGTAGGTAGTGGGAATACTGTATAGAACAGGGATCCCCAACCTTTTGAACCTGTGAGCAACATTTAGAAGTAAAAGGAGTTGGGGAGCAACACATGCATGAAAAATGTTCTTGGGCTGCCAAATAAGGGCTGTGATTGGCCATTTGGTAGCCCCATTTGGATTGTCAACCTACATTGAGGCTCTGTTTGGCATTACATCTGTTTTTTATACAACCAAAACTTGCCTCCAAGCTTGGAATTGAAAAATAAGGACCTGCTTTGAGACCACTGTGAGCAACATTCAAGGGGTTGGAGAGCAACATGTTGCTCATGAGCTACTGGTTGGGGATCACTGGTAAAGAATATAGTATCACTGCAGATCGGCCCACCTGATACCATACTGTAGAGCAGTGATCCCCAACCAGTAGCTTGTGAGCAACATGTTGCTCTCCAACCCCTTGGATGTTGCTCCCAGTGGCCTCAAAGCAGGAGCTGATTTTTAAATTCCAGGCTTGGAGGCAAGTTTGGGCTGCATAAAAAACAGGTGTACTGCCAAACAGAGCCTCAATGTAGTCAATCCACATAGGGTTTACTAAATGGCCAATCACAGCCCTTATTTGGCACCCAAGGAACATTTTTCATGCTAGTGTTGCTCCCCAACTCCTTTTACTTCTGAATGTTGCTCATTGGTTCTAAAGGTTGGGGATCCCTGCTGTAGAGTATTGAAATTACATAACTAATTAATATAATCAATGAAAAATGCAAAAAACTACATTGCTGTAATTAATAGGCCCGATGTACTGTAGGTCTAAGCCCTAAACTGCCATTTCCATGAGCCTCCGAAGATCTTGTAACATTGCGCTCCATACACAATTCACACCTATAATAAGAATTTAAAATACAACCTTAGAAAAACATTTTTTGGAAACAATATACCATGTAAAATTTAGATAAAACAAAATCGAGCATTGTGTCCCAGGCCGAGGGACACATATACTTTTAGGCTTCAATCTGTCAGGCCTCAAATGATTAGCTTCATTAAAACTCACTTTGAGACAGCTGAATTTTATAGCTTTATCAAGAAAGCTGGTACATGCAATTTCAATTGAAATGTAATCAGAACATTATGCTCTTTACACCTTCAATCAATATAACCTGCAATGAAATAAGGCGAGCCAATTAGATTTTGTTCATTTGTTTTAGTAATGTCTTTAATTCCTGCAGTGGGAGAGAAAAGATTATCAGAGGCTTTAAAATCTTTTTTCCCCTTTCTTTTTTTATGATCCTGGCACAATATCTCAGTCACATTATCACAGATCCCTTTGCACACATAACAATTATCATGGAGTCAATTTATTTTAACATAACCATTTCACAAGATAATATAAACCCCAGGGATTATCAACACAACAGTGTATATTAAACACGCCCAGTTTGATCAGTAGGTGGCTGTTAATACTGGCAGAGCCATAACATATAAATGTACAGGGGCAAAGATTTCCTTGACGTACTAACTATACAGAAGTCAACTATAAATAAACTATTTTACTGTTCCACTGCAATTACTGCCTGTACAAAACAAATATCTTGAAGGTGTCACAGGATACAGGACTCAAAATTTATCTGGTTGCTACAAAACCCCTAAATGTTTTTAAAGAGATAGAATACCGCTTTTTCAACAATGGTGCAATGAATAGGGATTGTGCTGAACATGGTTTTTGCCTTTTATTAGGATATATTTATGGATATTTCTTGATCTAAACAGGGCAGACTTTAAAAATGAAACTAATGTGACATTCTACTCCCTGGTCCCAATGAGCAATATCAAACAAATCAGCAGCCCACTGAGAAGATGTAATGAGATGTAGCTGGGTGAAGGGAGGCGTTTATTTATATAGAGGGCTTTTCAGTGCAATGCTGGTTTGTTTGTCTTGGTTTGTTTGGTTTGTTTGTGGAATTAGGAACTAAAATGTGGCTTTAGTTTCATTTTCAAATGATGACCTGTTTACAGCAAGAAATAGCAAAAAAAAAATGTCCTAATTAAAAGAATACGCAATAGACAAGAATTGCACAAGACCTATTCATTGAACCCTGGGGGGTATATGACCCTTTACTGCTGATACCCAAGAATAAGGCTCATCATGTTTTGGCCTAATCATTTATCTTTTCAAGATTATACAATATCCCAATTAGTGATGGGCGAATCTGTCCCATTTTGCTTCACTGAATAATTTGCGCAACACATCGAAGTCTATGGGCATCAAAATAATTTTGACAATTTTTATACATGCAACTATTTTGTCCAAATGCATTAAAGTAAATTTTCAAAGCAGTTTTGTAAAAACATTTGTGTGCGGCAAAAAGCGGAAATTTGCAGCAAATCCATGCCTGGCAAATTTATTTGACCATCAGTAATCCCAATCCCAAGTGAAAAAAAATGGTTTATCCACCCAAAAATAATTTTCAGTTAAGGTCTGTGCTGTATGATCAAGGAAGAAGCTGGAAACACGTTTTCAGAGCATGCAAAATATTTTCTTACATGCAGTGACTTTGTGAAGGACTTATTTTCACCTCGAGTAAAGTTTCCACTGATCTGCCGCTCAGTGTCTGGCATGGAAGGAAAATCCCAGCAAGCTTTAGAGAGGATAAACTGTGTGAGGAAAACATTTGCCAGCAGTTTTGCAGCAGTAAGACGAAGATCTGTTTGTGGCCAAATCAAACTTCAGATGGTAAGTATCGATCAATTGTCAAACATCCTTTTGCCAAAATACAACATAATTACACATGAGAGTTATATAGTTACATAGTTAAATTGGGTTGAAAAAAGACAAAGTCCATCAAGTCCAACCCCTCCAAATAAAAATCCAGCATCCATACACACACCCCTCCCTACTTTCACACAAATTATATATATTCCTACTAACTACAGAGTTTAGTATCACAATAGCCTTTGATATTATGTCTGTCCAAAAAAGCATCCAAGACATTCTTTAAGGCATTAACTGAATCAGCCATCACAACATCACCCGGCAGTGCATTCCACAAGCTCATTGTCCTTTCTGTGAAGAACCCCCTACGTTGCTTCAAATGAAAGTTCTTTTCTTCTAGTCTAAAGGGGTGGCCTCTGGTACGGTGATCCACTTTATGGGTAAAAGGGTCCCCTGCTATTTGTCTATAATGTACTCTAATGTACTTGTAAAGTGTAATCATGTCCAAGCGCCTTTTTTCCCAGAGAAAACAACCCCAACCTTGACAGTCTACCCTCATAATTTAAGTCTTCCATCCCTCTAACCAGTTTAGTTGCTCGTCTCTGCACTCTCTCCAGCTCATTTATATCCCTCTTAAGGACTGGAGTCCAAAACTGCACTGCATACTCCAGATGAGGCCTTACCAGGGACCTATAAAGAGGCAAAATTATGTTTTCATCCCTTGAGTTAATGCCCTTTTTTATGCAAGACAGAACTTTATTTGCTTTAGTAGCCACAGAATGACACTGCCCAGAATTAGACAACTTGTTATCTACAAAAACCCCTAGATCCTTCTCATTTAAGGAAACTCCCAACACACTGCCATTTAGTGTATAACTTGTATTTATATTATTTTTGCCAAAGTGCATAACCTTGCATTTATCAACATTGAACCTCATTTTCCAGTTTGCTGCCCAGTTTTCCATCAACACTCTGCAAAGTGGCAGCATCCTGCATGGAACCTATAGTTCTGCACAATTTAGTATCATCTGCAAAAATAGAAACAGTACTTTCAATGCCCACCTCCAGGTCATTAATAAACAAGTTTAAAAGCAAGGGACCTCATTTTAGGGCAACCCAACTATTACACTGGGCTCTGGAGGCTTGCACCCTGAGAGTTCCCGATTCAGCTAGCCAGACCTATTTTGAGCGTTGGTGCACCAACAATACCATAACCCCGCGCACTATTTCACTGTTATACCGAAATATGGTGTCCCCGGTTAATCTGCTTGACCTGTCATATATCAAAGCTTGGCAAACGGAACTAGGTGTCATCATTCCAGAGGATGATTGGCTGAAAGCCTGGGATAATTTGAATCATTGTTCCCTTAATACTATTACTAAGGAAGCTGGATACAAGGTGCTTTTCAGATGGTACTTGACCCCTGCTAGACTAGCTAAAATCCATCATAGCTCTAACAACCAATGCTTCCGGGGCTGTTCATCACCAGGGACTATGACCCACATCTGGTGGACCTGCCCGAAAGTCGTCAGGTTTTGGGTTAGGGTCTATTACCTTATCTTCTCGGTTTTACACCTGAACCTGCCAAAGGCCCCCCAGGAAGCCTTGCTTGGAGTACCTCCCAAAGATTAAACTGAAACTACTAAACCACATATTCTTGGCTGCTAGACAATCTATTGCCAAAGCTTGGAAATCTCCTGCTATTAACTTTTCTCAGTTTAAGAATAAAATAGACTGGATTTATATGAATGAAAGGCTAACTGGTCTAGCTTCCGAGAATTCCCAAAGGACCTCGAAAATTTGGCAGCCATGGCTGTTATATAGATTTAGTGGGTCCCTCCCACCTAACCCGCTGTAGACTTAATGCCTCAGGTCCCTCCTCTATCCCTCACCATGAAGAGATGTCTTAATGGGTCAAGTACCAGATGTGACACCCACTGTCAGTACCTTATGTATGTTTGACCACTCTTTATTCTTTGTTTTTTTTTATTTTCATTTTCTTTTTATTTGTATTGTTATTTCCCTGCTTAGTTTAACACTTTATTCTGGATTTTTGAGTTATTGTTTATGTACACCAAACTTATCTGTCTAACGGCACTTTTGTTCTGGGGACTACTTCTGTGTCGGTTGTTACAAGATTCACATTTACAGTCTCCTAGAGTACGGACTCAGTGTCAGCTCCCCTAGTTCTTACTATACTTTGGCACTTACTTTGGCAAGCTAAGGGGTACCCCTGGCTCTCAAAGAGCACCAGTTTGAATGATAGTCCTATTGGCAATATGGGATTACTATTTTTACAACTGGGGAACCCCCAGTCTTGTGCTATGGTTCTAACTGTTGACTATATTGTCCTCACCACTGTGATATATCTTTTGAGCTCTGTACACTGCAACGTTTCTATGCTTGTTTACACTCTGCAATTATTCTGCTGTATGACAAAATTTCATAAATAAAAATATTTAAAAAAAAAAAAAAAAAGAAAAGCAAGGGACCTAGTACAGAGCCCTGTGGTACTCCACTAACAACACTGGTCCAATTAGAAAATGTTATATTTACCACCACTCTTTGTAGTATATCTTTTAGCCAGTTCTCTATATATATGATGTGGAAGCAAATATTCTACCGGTCCAGCCTTCCCATGGCAAGGCAGCATTCTTACAAAATTCTTTCCACTCATTAGCGGAAGCCCCAAAGAAACAGGTAAATGGACATTAGCAACAGTAGTAGGTGTTAAATGGAGATGCAGACCAGGCCAGACCCAAAGACCATAACTCCAGCCAACAATTATAAACATTTTAATTCAAAATATTTATATTCTTTTCACAACAGAATATTCACATTTGCACACATGTTTTATTTTTTCAGTCAAACCAAGAGATTACTATTTATAAATTCTGGTATCAGCAGTATCAGCAAATCATTCCAATGAAGCAAAATATACAGTAACCCTTTTCCATTAAAATTAATATTATGAATTAGTGATCTCAAAACAAAGATGGCTCCACATGCCCAGCACAAGCAGACTGGATTTCTACTGAATGCCTTTACCCATAATCGGACAGCACTTAGATTGACTGATCAACCAGAATATGTCTTGACAGGAGGCGTAGGACACATACAGGATGCAACAGAATGCCGCGTGTTTAAATAATTTGTCTGAACTGATCAACTGAGGATAGGCTAACAATGCCCAGGCTTTAATCAGATACCTTTCAAATGCTTATTTATTGACTATTGCAGTTTTAATAAAGATTAAATAATCTTTCTTCTTACTAAATTGATGCACAATGCTTGAATGTTTGAAAGCCACAGGAGGACGGTTCTATGTTATGCCTGCGATATATGATCACAACTGGGTTTTATTATGGTTTTGTGTAATTTATCACAGAGAAACCCCAAGGTAACTGGCTGGTTGTTTCTCAACAGGTTTATGATGTACTAAGACAATCTTTCACCCGTGCTGCTTTATCATTGTCTTCAATACTCACACAAGAGCTGTGCTGCCACAGATGTTTAATGAGCATGCATTAAAGACAGTTTTTGAAATGTTATTTACCAATTTTATGGCTTAATGTGTAGCATACTTTTGGAGGAATGTAAAGAGTAAAACTATTTGCACAACTAAGAATAAAAATTCACATTTGCAATGTAATATTCTTCCTTAAACTGTTATTGTATTGCAAATTTTAATTTTGCACTTTTAAGAAGTGCTTGAAGGTGTCGTAATCTTTTGGAGCAAACATAACAATGTTTTTAGTATGAACTTTTATTACATTCACTGCTCACTGGCGCAAACTATAAAATTCACAAACTTTCTTCCACTGTAGGAACAGTTTCCGGGTTCGCAAAACCTATATTAAATTCAGACAAAGGAAAAGTTGTTTGCGCAACAATGTATACATGTATCCGCTGCTACCAAAATTACTTATTTTAAAGTGGGAGAGCTACAAACAAAATCCTAAACCTTTAGATAAATGTCTTATGTATTTTTTGATTGAGATTTGGGTGACCAGAGCTCCCCTTTAACAGGGACAATTTAAAAATGCATTCTGCAGGGCAAAGCAATAAGCTGGTGGTGAACTTAAGATATTCCTGCTGATCCAACTGAATTCTATCTTCAGTCTAAGATGAGATAGTTCAATTCAACTTGGATATTATTGCCATGTGTCTAGAATATGAAACACTCAATTAGAACACAGTGTGCAGCCATAATGAGGCCTTTATATTTTCTTTCTTTTAAACAAGGAGGAGAATGGGTGTTAGATTCTAGGAATACAATTGGTCTTTGTTTTCCTATTTGCTTTAGGATACTCTAATACATTTGCTAAACGGTCCCAGATACATTTTGTACACTGTATGGTCCCAAGACTGGGAACGGATGTCAAGGAAAGCAAAATCCCCCCATTCTGCAAAGCAACAGCAGGAGATCCAATAAATGCTGGTATTGATGTCCCTTCTGTAAGAATCCAGCTTGTCGGTTCTCAGCTATTAGATGCAATGCGTCTCTGCAGGATAGGTAAGAACCACAATAGATGCTTTTCAATAGGATATCTATTACATGGACATGCAGGTATCAGTTTAATTTAATACTCTTTCTTGGAAACCTATTTATTTGTATTATTTAGTCATTTTTGCTCCATATCGAAATGCAGGAAAAACAATATATCTTTTTGCTAGTATATTATCTTACATATCCTGAAGGCTCCCAGTGTTGTCTTCTCTGGCCAAATACACACCTGATAATTCTCCATTTCTAAAGTTATACAAAGAATCGATCCACTAAAAATTCGCCATCGCTAGCTTCGCGCACATCTCAACACTTTGCCAGGCGTAAATTCGCCTAGACAACGCTAATTCACGAAGATCCGAAGTTGTGCACAGGGTAATGAACGCTGATGAAATTACGGCATCGAAATTACGCTCAGCAGTTCGAAGTTACACTAGCATTGGCTAATTAGCATATGGCGTGCAGTTAAAGTACGATGGCTGTATATGCTGCAGCAAATACATTACACTACACAAGGCCAGGGAACCATAATAAAATTATATAAAGTTGTTATATTGCCCTACACATGTGCCCACAGTATAGTTTAGGTGCCATATGTTAGCAAATGTAGGGGGGAAGGAGGTTACCCCCCAAAAAAATTACGATCTTTTTCAGTCTATCACCCTTTAAATAGGAAAAAACACCAGTGTTTTTTGGGACAATTTTTTGACAAAATCCTATCTACTCTATTGCACTTCGCCTGGTCTGAGGGGGCGAAGGCAAGTCTGGTGATAGAGGTAACAGTCAGTAAAATCAAAAACTTAGTGAATTTGCCAAGTAACACTATCGAAAATGAATTTTTTTGAAAAACTCAGATTTTTAGAGGTTTTCATGGTATTCAATTTTTTTCTGATTTTTCATCCATTTCTTTGTTTGTACTTTTTATAATAGGACATTTTAATAATTTCTATCACAGTTGTAGTTTTTAGAGTTTGTTAGTTTAGACAGGTTTTAGAAACCAATAAAACCACTACAATCCGACCTTTAATAAATAAGCCTCCATGATAAACTAATTAACTTATTCCCAAACTTTCATGCTTTTTTAAAATGCGAGCTTATTTGTGGTAGAAAAAGATCTGTAACATTACACAAATCTGAATTTTGTTAAGTAAAGCCTTACTCTTTTGAAAACACTTTTGTCCCAAAGCTACTTCTGCTTTAATTTACTAACTAATGCTCCTTAATTATTTAGTAATTAATCCTACTCTGGGACAAAGAAATTGACTTGTATAGAATCTTTGAAAAACATTTATCATGGATTAAACTACTATTGCATTCTAGAAATATTCAGCGGCAAATTTTGCACTGAAAATGTCAAGCTATTGACATCTATATTGTTTTTAACTAAGTACAAAGAAAGCTAGCTTTATTTTCAGAGTTTGTCTCTTAGCCATGTTTCATTCCAGAAGGTTGTATAATTTTAAAACTTCTGTTGGCCACAGGTTACCCAGACCGAATAGGTTTTACCGAGTTTCGACATCGCTTTCAAGCTTTTGGCATCATAGGCTATGAAAAAGTACAACTCCACATATGAACCAGTAGATGAAAGAAAGGTATGGACTTGCATCACTAATACAATAGCAAAGGAGCCAGAATAAATTGCTTCAATACACAACATACAGAAAGATGTGCGCACAGCATTAATTTGCATAAAAATGTTCAATTTGCTAATAATTTTTTCCTGGTCCATTTACTGAATGCACGTGTATTTAGTCTCATTAATGGGCATAATGTCTTATTGCTACTGTAAGCCATCCTTCTATCTCAAAGGAGTACATAAAACCAGCCATCAGTCCACTGAAAACAGATCTACTGACTATGGCAAATGCCAAAAAATACATAACAAGAAGCTAATGGGTTATCATAATGAATTTGATTTGGTTTAGAGCAAAGCAATAATATTTTGAAGTATAATCTTGATAACGTCAAAACAATACAGTTAAAATTTAAATATCTGAAGAATATGAAGAATAAGAAAACAGCAAGGACCATTTACAATTAAATATGTGTATTTTATAGCGGATTTACTTTATTTACCAATTATTTTTGGGCATTAGATTTCCACACAATTTCTCTATTTGAGTTCATCTCTATTTCCTACTTTTCATTGCGAGTGTGAAATTTATAAGCAACATCCCAGTGAGTAACAGAGCAGATGAAAAGACTATTCATTGAGTCACATGAATAATTTAGGTGTGGAATAGAAGGAATTACTGTTATCCTCTGAAATGAGAGATTTAACATGCAGGTTTGTGTATCTGTGAGAAGAATAAATTGTGAGTTCAGAGGTGGTGCTCAGGCTAGGGAATATCACTGTCATGAGAAATTCTCAGTGCCTACTGTGTGATACCATATATTGAAATTCATGTATTATTATTTACGAACCTTATATTGTTACTGTAATCCATATTAGAACTCCTATTTTATTTAACTGTATATTTCTATTAAGAAGGCTAGCACAGCCAAACCTGCAGACAATGTATTGAAAAAATAATTAATAAATATTCTTATATTTTCTTCTGTATGGGAGAGAAATTCCGTAATTAAATTCTATTATATTATTTCAGCTTTTGTTCTTAGCTCTTGTATTGTTAGGGGCAAATTCATCAAGGGTCGAATATCGAGGGTTAATTAACCCTCGATATTCGACTGGGAATGAAAATCCTTCGACTTTGAATATCGAAGTCGAAGGATTTTGCTCAAAAACCGCAATCGAAGGAATAATCCTTCGATCGAACGATTAAATCCTTCGAATCGAACGATTCGAAGGATTTTAATCCAACGATCGAAGGATTATCCTTCGACCAAAAAAACATAGCCAAGCCTATGGGGACCTTCCCCATAGGCTAACATTGGGTTCGGTAGCTTTTAGGTGGCAAACTAGGGGGTCGAAGTTTTTTCTTAAAGAGACAGTACTTCGACTATCGAATGGTCGAACGATTTGAAGTTTTTTTACTTCGAATCCTTCACTCGAAGTTAATGAATTGGCCCCTTAATGTAGCAGAAAATAAATCTTTTTTTTTTTTTTTAATATTACATTCTACTTATTCTCTGCAAACTGGAGACTGACACATTTGTAGCAATTGTATCAGTACTAGTGATGGGCGAATTTGCGCCGTTTTGATTCGCCGAAAAATTAGCGAATTTCGCAACAAAATTCGCGAAACGGCGAAAAATTCGCAAAACGCCCAGTTTTTTCAATGCCAGCGCCCTTTTTTGATTTTCCGATTTTTCGGGAAAAAAAATTTGGACGCCGGCAAATTTTTACCGCGAATTTTCGCGGGCATTTTGCGAATTTATTCGCTGGCGGCGAATCGCGCAAATTTGCCGCGAATTTGCACCTGGCGAATAAATTCACCCATCACTAATCAGTACCATTTTCTTTTAAACACAAATCATCAATGGGGCTCATTTACAGTATATACACTGGGTAATGTTGCACATGGGCTGTAACTCATGGCCACCAAATGTTTGATGTCACTGTTCTATTAGCAAATGGCTGAGAAAAAGCTAATCAATGATTTGTTGGTCACAGATCAGGAGTAACTTGGATTACTAAACTCCAGATAAATCAGTGCAGTTCAGGTTGATGTTGGGATGTATACAGTACTTTAGCCTATCAGAGCTTTGTATAACCTCACAAGACATCATGCTAACAGTATTGCAAGTAGGTTCTGTAAGAAGTCCAGCTGGGATTTACCCATAAAGGGGAAACTCCTGCAGGCATATCAAATAGTCACCTACTTTAAAAGCCACTGTATATGCATTTACACAGAATACATTTGGGGACAGTAATAGAAATTATGATGTAATAATTGTTACTGATTTGTGACAATGCAGATAACAATTTGTTCCAAACTGTTCAGCACACTTGCATTCATTAAGTTTAACTTCCTGGGGCTTCACAATGCGGTGACACATAGGACAGAATAAACAGTCACTGTTTTGAATAGCTGAACTCATTCTGAAGACTTGACATATTAATCAAATGCACTAATCGCTTTATTGACCATTCGGAAAATATTGACCTGCCAGGAAGCCCCCCTGGATTTCCCAGTTATGTATTTAATTATCTGTCCCATGACTCAAAGGGGCTTATTAATGGATGTTCATTTCTTTGAATCATACTTTTTAGTGCAACCAAACACATTCTTCATATAGATATTTAATTCACGATTATTTCATAATTTAGCAAGTGTAAAAACCATTAAATCTACAAAAGTACGGCAATTAAAAGTTGTTGAGGGGATGTAGAAGTCAAGAGAAGTTCCCTTTTTTTTATCTTGCAAAGATCAGTCTTTTGTATCCTGAAACACTAGAGACGTGTAACCTTAAAGGAACAGTAACAACAAAAACTGAAAGTGTTTTAAAGTAATGAAAATATCATGTAGTGTTGCCCTGCACTGGTAAAACGGATGTGTTTGCTTTAGAAACACTACTATACTTCATATAAACAAGCTGCTGTGTATCAATGGCGGAAATTGAAAAACGGCTAAATGGCACAGGATAGATAATAGATAACAGATAACACCATTAGACAGACAGAGCTTATCTGCTGTCTGCTGTGTAACTTGAGCCTTTTCTCCTTTGAATGGCTGCCCCCATGGCTACACAGCAGCTTATTTATATAAACAATAGTAATGTTTCTGAAGCAAACACAGCAGTTTTACTAGTGCAGGGGAACACTGCATTATATTTTTATTACTTTAAAACAATTTAATTTTTTGATGTTACTGGTCCTTTAAGACAGGGGGCACATTTACTTAGCTCGAGTGAAGGAACAGAATAAAAAATACTTCGAATTTCGAAGTATTTTTTTGGCTACTTTGACCATCGAATTGGCTACTTCGACCTTCGACTACGACTTCGAACGATTCAAACTAAAAATCATTCGACTATTTGACCATTCGATAGTCGAAGTACTGTCTCTTTAAAAAAAACTTCGACCACCTACTTTGCCACCTAAAACCTACCGAGCATCAATGCTAGCCTATGGGGAAGGTCCCCATAGACTTTCTAGCCAATTTCTGATCTTAGGAAAATCGTTTGATCGATGAATTAAAATCCTTCGAATCTTTGATTCGAAGGATTTAATCGAACGAATAGCGCTAAATCCTTCGACTTCGATATTCGAAGTCGAAGGATTTTACTTTGACGGTTGAATATCGAGGGTTAATTAACCCTCGATATTCGACCCTAAGTAAATGTGCCCCTAGGTATGGAAGACTTTCTCTTAAACAGTTGTAGTTTATTGATGTGACTCCTTCATAACAGGTAGACAGCAGCACAAACTTTTTTCATAACCTCTCCCTAACAAAGACTGCCGTCCCTTCCTCTATCATTGCCAGAATGGCCACTGTATTTCCTGTTCCTGTATGCTTTATTCACTCTTCAATACCAACAACTTTCAGTTAGACTTAGTAAGCACTGCCACCTAGTGACTAAACTAATTATACATTAACTAAATAACAGTTCACATTGTGCCTCCTTACAGACTGATGGCGGCAAAATGGTATGAAAGGGTTCTTAGAAAAGAAAGCTTAAATGCAAGGCATAGTAGCTAAGCTTTGCTGCCTATGGCTAAAACATAATCTCAGTCAAGGTAGAATATACCTGTAAATGGCAGAACTGAGCTGGGAAGTCATAGTAATTGAATGCAAAAAAACAAAACAAAACAGGAACTGGTGCACGTTGAAACAAATATACAAGCTAGTGATAAGAGCAAATCGGCTAATGGAAACGGAGTCCAGTAATCAGACCAAAAGGTTGGGTATGTTAGCAGGTAAACGGTTTCCAAGAATAGGCAAAAGGTCAAAAACAGGAAATCCACATAAGTAGGACAAGGGGGGGGAGGGACAGGAGTGCAGGAAAAAGGCTGGGGTCACTGAACAGGGAATGGACTCAGGAACTTGGAACCAGATGGGATCTCAGGATTCAGGAACTTGGAACTAGATTGGGTCTCAAGAACACAAATCACAGGAGGGAAAGATCTCAGCTATAAAGCTTAATGACCAAACAACGAGCAATGGTCAGAGACAGGCTTATAAAAGGTCTTGGTTACATAATGATCTACACATGAAACTAATAAGGTCAGCAGAGGAAAGAGCAGAGAGAATGAATACAAGAAGTGTTTAAACGGGTTGTTCACCTTTGAATTAACTTTTATTATGCTGTAGAGAGTGATATTTTGAGACAATTTGCGATTGCTTTTCATTTTTTATTATTTGTGTTTTTTGAGTTATTTAGCTTTTTATTCAGCAGCTCTCCAGTTTGCAATTGCAACAAGCTGGTTGCTAGGGTCCAAATTACCCCAGGCACCATGCATTGATTTGAATAAGAGACTGGAATATGAATAGAAGAGGACCTGAATAGAAAGATGAGTAATAAAAAGTACCAATAACAATACATTTGTAGCCTTATAGAGCATTTGTTATTATATGGGGGTCAGTACCCGCATATGAAAGCTGGAGTAAGAAGAACAAGGCAAATAATTAAAAAAAATATAAAAAATAAATATTGAAGACCAATTGAAAAAATGCTTAGAATTGCCCATTTTATAACATACTAAAATTAACTTAAAGTTGAACCACCCCTTTAAGGAGTAGTCAGGACCAGCCCAAAACACCTCCAGTGGCTCAAAATCTGATCCTAACACCCATTAGATTTGTAGAGTACACATGGATTATATGTGACTGGACATTAAGGCAGAATACACAGGTGGATGACACCACATGATAAAAAAAAAAACAAGTGACATTCAATATAGAAGTAGAGGCTATGCTCTTCATTAGCTGCTTGTCAGTAGGAGTGTACTGTATTATGTAACGCAGCAGTAGAGGAATCTGAATGGCTGACATAGTCCTCCTTCTATTGACAGAGTAGTTCTATAATTCCCTCAATTTATTGACAGGACAATCATTTGAATGCATCAGATCAGGAAATCCACAAAGGTTGTGAAAATAAAAGAGTTTGCCAGTCTAGGTTATTTGAATAGATTTTCACATATTGTTAAAATGCAATGCTTTCTGGCTTTTGCAGTTGGCGTATATTATTTGCAAGTAAGAGCAAGGAAAAGATTAGAGCCATTTATTTGAACAGCAGATTTCTGCGATCAGTATCCAAAAAAAACCCTACAGTGTTATTAAATTAAAATTCAGAGAGCTGCTAAATATTCAACAGTTTTTAAAGCCAGCTCAGATATGAATAATGCATCTCCACATGCTACTCTGGGCAACACTGTCGATACACATGTGCACATTCATTTAGAACCATAGGGTTTAATAAGGGCTTTTTTTTTACATTGTAAAGGTCAGTAATGTTATCTCATGTGCTCAGGAAGGAAGCTGTACAAGGCGCTGCAATGTAAAAGGGAATCTGACAAGATACAAGATACCTTGGCGTGATGATGCTTCACTTATAGCCAGATAAAGTCCAACAATATTGAAAAACAAAACACAGGAGGACTTTCAAGGATAAATTCATGATTTTTCAGTAACAACAGCCAACTTAGCTTCGGTATATTGAAATTGTGGAATGGGAATTTGAAATGGAAAAATAGACTATTGTGCCACAATGCTGAACGTCCCCCAATGAACATTTTTCCTGCCTACGCTACATTTATCACTGAATTGACTTTCCTGTCTCACTGGCTTATTACTGTCATAGAATTATCTAAAATAAGATCTAGATAGATTTTTTTCCAGTAGAAGAAAAGCTGTGTTCTTTAGGGATTCTATATGAAATATATCATTGCCTGGAGGTAAATAAAGACAAGAGTAAATAAATATAAATGCTGAGCACAGGATTTGCAGTAATAGCTTCTTTAAATATCTGTACTGCTAAACAGGGTACTTCTGTAAAGCTACTGGTTACGTACTGTAGTTCTCAGTATTTCCTTGGTAAAGTGTTGCTATATGTGATTGGTGCCAGCTGGCCAACCCCTGGACAACTACCTATCTCCTAAACTAAAATTAAAATCTAAAATGAGAAAGAAGTACTGTAAGCCCTGCTAGATTCAAAAGAAATGAATATATATAGTGTTTAAAGGAGAAGTAAACCCAAAAATGGAATATGGCTAGAAATGCCTTATTTATATACTGAACTTTACGGCACCACACTAATGTTTCAGAATCTGTAATGTTTTACATCTTCAATGTAGTGCACAGGAGCTCACCATTTTGGATTTTATTAGGAGTCTCTGGAACACACTCAGTAGGCTAGGAGGAACTGTTGCAAGGCTAAGCTTAGGGGCCATCACAAATTATCAAACAGAAAATGAGGTTCACATGTTTTATTAGCTGCTGCTCCAGTGCTGATTAATAATTTCTACTAAAAATACATTTAAATACTAAATGCACAGGCTTCTGAGCTGCCAGTTAATGAGAATCTGAATTAATTACTAATCATTCTCGCATTGTGACATTTAGGGGCAAATTCACTAACCTGCGGAGCTGCGCTAGCGCAGACTTCGCGGCACTTCGTCAGCCGCCGCTAATACAGTAAAATCCAAAGTTGCGCTCAGGGAGACGAAAGGTAGCGAAGTTGCGCTAACGTTAATTCGTCAAGCAAATCAAAGTTACGCTAGTGATGCCTAATTTGCATATGGCGCCAAGTTAAAGTGCTATGGACGTATATGTAGCAGCAAATACATAACACTACACAAGCCTGGGAAAGCTTCATAAAATAAAATAGAGTTGTTATTTTGCCCTATACATGTGCCCACTGTATAGTTAAGGTGTCAGGGGGGGGGAATGAGGGTACCCCCAAAAAAATTTACAATCGTTTTCAGCCTATCCCCCTTAAAAAAGTAAAAGACGCAAGCGTTTCTTGGGAAGGCAAGTCTGGTGCAAGAGGTAACGTTCATTAAAATGTGCAAGTTAGAGAATTAGCGTAGTTATGATTTCATTGCCGGCCGCCCCTAGGCCGCGCGGTCCGATCAGGCGGCCGCGCGGTCCTAGCGACCACCGACACCTCCCCTTCCCAGCGCGCCTGCACAAAAACGCTGGCGCAGCTGCTGTTATTGAATGGGGACGCACACGTCCCCATAATGCGGCTGGGCGGCATGCCACCCCTATTTTTTTGCCGCCCTAGGCCCGGGCCTATGCGGCCTTGCCGCAAATCCGGGCCTGTAGTTATGTCCCTTCACCATATCGCAACTTCGCCAGGCATAAGGCTAGAGTAGGTCCACTTCGCGAGTGAATTTACGCCAGTGCCCGTTAGTAAATCGGCGAAGTAACGAAATGACGTCACCCTGGCGAATATGAGCTAGCGTTAGCCGCTTCACGCTTTAGTGAATTTGCCCCTATGTGTACTGTATTTTTTGAGTGGGTCCCTAAGCTCAGTAAGTGACAGCAGCACAGAGCATGTGCAGTGAATCAGCAGAAAAGAAGATGGGGATCTATTGGAGGCATCATCAGAGGCACATATCTTCATTGTTAAAGGCTTATGGGGTATAGCAAGGCTTAGTTCTTTTAGAAGATTGTTCTCTTTTAAGGATACACCTCTGAAGAAAAACACCTTTTTATGTTGTGCTGGAGGCCAAGTGGTCATAACCATATGCACATTGATTAAAGTGTTGTAAAATTAACTTATTTGGCACAAAAACATACAAAAAAGGCAACATTTGGACCATCAAGCCTCTTTTAAGGAAAGGCCCTATTTTATTTTGTTGTCACTGCCCAGGGGCCGTAGAATAGTGGGATAAGTACAATGTCCCCCTGGTGTGGGAGAACACTGGAAACAAAGTAATATGGGCCCCTTGGTTTCTAGTTGTAGCCCTGCATTAATCTGAAGGGTTAATACTATTGATAGGGAAAGTCCATGAAAGTCTTTATTGGAAATATTTTGTGCAATGCAAATATGATTCCTTTGCACACAAAAGTGTGGAATTACCATTAGCCTGAACCTGGTGGCAAGTACAGCGTTCCCTTTAGTGGATTGTGTCAGTTGATGTACCAAGTGAATTGGAAGCTGCACTCTGGAAGTGACAACCTTTAGACACAGATGCAGGGGGAAGCTAAGTATACTGTAAATATTAGGTGATTTAATACAAATAATGGCTATTTGTGTCCATAATGGTGCATTGCTCTGGACATTATGGAAAGTACTGCATTGTTAGTAAAAAGATTATTTGGATGTGATTATCTAAATGTGATTATTTGGCACTAAAACTTTGCATATTGCAAGGCTTTCATAAATGAGCTCTTTTTAAAACTTCTTACTGAGAAAGTCATTGTTTTAGTGCCAAAAAATACACAGCCTTCAAGTAGGTCTTAAACAATGTGCTGTGTGGGGTTAAAATGCTCACAGCACAAATCGTATGATAAAATATATATTAAGTATTATATGATAAAATGATATAATGATGCACAGCAAGATGTGAATTTTTGTTCTTATTTGTGCACTTTTCTCCCCATTACATTTCTCCATTAGTAACTTTGTCCAAAATACATATCTTACTTCCTTTTTCTATTGACAGCACCCACTGTTTGCTTTAAAATGCCTTTCAGTCATATTTGGGCTTGATGTTTCTCAAGATTATTTATAATTCCCTGCACTTTAAAAGCTGTTCACCCGCTATCATATCTTCCCTCTGGTTTATGACACTACTTTAAACTATATATGTAACAGACAATCATTTCAGTATTATTGCATAAGCTATGGGTTTTGTTTGACAAGACACATTTAATTCCCTTCTCTATAGCTTTTTTATTACTGGTGTAAAATGTAATCATAGCCTGCTGACAGTGGAATATAGTACACTTTATCCCTGTATCCCGGAATAAGCAATTTCTTTCTAAAACAATTTTTTTTGCTTTTCTTCAGGCCCTGGCAGAACATTTTCAGCTGCTTGAAGAGCGTTGTGATGGGGCACAGCCAGGCACGTAATCTGATTCTTGCTGAAAAAAGGAAATATTTATCACTAATCTTAAGTGGAGCATGCATGCGTTATACCTTTAACAAATTTGCCTTCTCATAAACAAGACCAGTGCAGTTATCCATAGCAAGCAATGATGATAATTGCTTTCATTTGCTTACTCGTAGTAGACCAATCACATTTTATTGCTGATTGGTTGCTATGGGTAGCTGCACTGTTGCAGTTAAACAACTATGTTACCAAATTAGCCCCTCTATGTTGTTGACCTCTTAATTGCTCAGCCTGAAGGCTTTAGCCTACATTTCAACATAAATGGATTTAGATTAATATTCTAAAGGTTTGTTTATTGCTTATACAAAATATAATGATAACATTTAGGGTCCTGTTTGCCATCATTTGCAAAATAATATAATTATAGGTTTCCCTGTTAATTCACCATCTAATATGCATCTTTTTAAGAATTTACTGATCTCAAATTTTTTATCCAGATTGAAACATACAGGGACATTCCATTCCATGCACAACTCTTCCACAGATGAATAATACATGTATAGGATCTGTTATCCAGAACCATTTCCCATAGACTTCATTTCATCTAAATAATCCAAATTCTTAAAAAGTATTTCATTTTTCACTGCAATAATAAACAGCACATTGTGTTGATCCAAAGTAAGATATAATTAATCCTTATTGGAACCAAAACCAGTATGTTGTTTTTTTTTGATGTTTACATGAGTTTCTAGTAGACTGAAAGTAGTTTGAAGATACAAAATACAGAACAATCTGGTATCTGAAAAACCATAGATCCTGAGCATTCTGGATAACAAGTCCCATATATGTATTAATTTCTTTTTTTTAAATGGGTCAAAACACTTATGGAGTCACATAAGTCACATGTGGCCATGCCTGTCTCATAAAAGCTCTAGTACACACACAAAGTGGTCTGTGGTGTCACCAAATTGTCACTAATTGTCTATGGTGTCTATTGCTGTACATCAAGGTATATCAATGTTAATGCAATTTTTTTTTTAAAGAACTATTTATCAAGATGCCTTAAAAATTATTTTTTTTTTAATTAACATTTATAACCAAGTTCAAAAGAAGGCCACTTTCAAACGTTTACCGTTTACATTGTCATGTGATTTCTTTAGGTTTGTACTAGATTTTTCTACCGATTTTAAGGTTCTTATGCTCTTATTACCCTGCCCAGTGCAAAGTTATTTACAAAAAATGATTACACAACCCAGTGAAAGTGTCTATAAGAATATAAATGTAACATGTCCCAGTCTGATAAACACAGTATTTAAAGCTGGCTATACATGTACTGATTACATGGATGAACTGATATATTTTTTTCTATCGACATTGGTTCATCAATTAAACAGTCGGGACAATTTCATCTACTGATGCAATATGTGGCTAGGTGCATAAACAGATAAGGAACTGTCAGATACAAGAGTATAGGCCAGTGTATGGCCAGTTTTAGTGCCCAAAGTGTAAACAAAAAGAAATTTAACTGGCAAACCTTCTTTTGACTTGTAAGATAATTAATACAAATTAAAATGCTGCAGAAAAAATGAAAACATGTGATTAGAGATACTGGATTTAAAGCAATCACAGAAGACCACTTTACAAATGGTGAGACAGGGGCAGACTTTCTACCTTATTGAACTGGCTTGTTATTTATCTTTGTGTGATCACCTCATTTAATAAAAAAATATAAAATATAGTCAGGATTAAATAATGGATGTCTTGCTTCATTGGATAAAACTAGTATTAAAGCTGGTGAATTTCCTATAGTTGATACTTTTGACTCAAAGAGGATTATTTACTAAACTCCGAATGCAAAAATCTCGGAAAATTTGTTATTTTTTAATATAAAATCAGTCTTTTAAAAAAGCAAACATTTTTCGGAATTTATTAAACCCCGAGGATAGAAAAGTCTTTATCTGAAAATCCGGCATCTCAGACCTGTTGAGGTTGCATGTAAGTCAATGGGAAAAGTCCCAATGATTTTTTGATGTGCGCTGGGTTTCGGGCAATACCCCAAAGTTTTCGTGTGAAAATTACCAAAAAAATCGTGAAATGCTTGAAAATCGGATGAAAAAGTACGAAAAATTCGTGAAAATTGGATTTTTTCCTACAAAGCAAATTTTCGGGAAAATGTAATAATATATAAGCGTAAAAAACCCGAGTGGATTTGGACGGAGTTCATAGCAGAAAATATTGAGATAAATTCGAACTTTGATAAATAACCCCCAAAGAGTCAAATTATAATGAGTGGAAGGAACCTCAAGAAAACCAGCATAGTGATTTACCCTACATATATCCTAAAACAGGGGTTTCCAGCCTTTTTTACCCATGAGCCATATTCAAATGTGAAAAGAGTTGGGGAGCAACAGAAGCATGAAAAAGTCCCTGGGTGCCAAATAAAGGTTGTTTGGCTACTTTGGTAGCCCCTATGTGAACTGACAGCCTACAGGAGGCTCTGTTTGGAAGTGCATCTGTTTTCTATGCAATTAAAACTCATCTTCAAGCCAGGATTTCAAATATAAGCACCTGTAACATACAAGTGGTTGGTGGGCAACGTGTTGCTTGCAAGCCTCTGGTTGGACATCACTGCCCTAAAAGATACTAAAGTTATTATTCCAGTGGTATATGCATACTCAATATGGCTTTCTCTGCAGGTCTTTATGAAAGCAGGAGTGCTTTCCAAACTAGAGAAGCAATGGGAGAAGATGATTTCACAAAAAATGAGCCTACTACAATCTGCATGTCGGGGATTTCTATGTCGGCAGAAGTACAAAAATCTAAAGACAAGAACATTTTTAAAAATGGATTGTGCTCAGTGGTTCACTCATGCTCATGTAAAACATTTACTGCCACCCACTTTTCAACTTGCCACATAGTTTGGAGTTCTGTAGCTGTAGCTGCTTATTATGCACCACTACTTTTTTTTTTTTACGATAGACTCTTATATACAACTACACATATAACACCTTGGTAGTGTCGTTTTGGTATGTGCGAGGAGCATCTGGAATAAATCTAAACATAGCAAAGTGCATATAAATTCCTCTCATTTGTTGAGTGCATTGTTGGAAATCAGTCTCAATATGCTAGCAGAAATGGTAACCACTACCCTACCAGAATACCAGCCTCTACAACATTTATTGTAGAGAGCCAGAACATTTTAAAAATAAATGTTTAGTATGATAAAACAAGGAAAGGCTAGATGCACCTCTTTAGTGTATGGGACTGTAAAAAATAATTTTATACCCTTGTTGCATTTGCACCTAGTCCTTCATAAATGGCCCAAATGGGTCCTTAAAAAGTTAATTTTCAGATGAATTCCCTGTTTAAATTTCAGTATGTGGAAAAATATCAGATATTTTATATCAAATCAGATATTAATCATGTGGTAAATTGTTAAAATATAAAGCCTGAATACACAATCCTAAAGTTAATGTACTATATTCTCATATTCTTTTGCCAGATTCAGTTGACTGCTCTCAAATGTATCCAGAATAACATTAGGAAGTTCTATTCGATTAGGCATTGGACGTGGTGGCAAATCATCTGTCATATTCGCTCCTCTCTTTCAGTTAATGTTGATGAGGAAAAATTCAAGGCAAAACAGGTATGTACAATTATAAGAGTCAGGCAACACACTTTGATTCATGTACAGTATATAGATACACAGAGTGCCATGTGGTGTGGCAATAGTGGATTAGTTACTCTACCACTAACTCCAGTTTGTGGATTATTTCCTTAGGATGAAATCACAGCATCACAGCAATTAAACTTGTAAAATCCGAAAAGTTTCGGAATGAGTTGCGCCAGAATGTAGACCTACTAGAAAGCAAGGTAGGTTTTCTTTAAGCATATGTTTCCAGTGTCTTCATTTAGTGCATGGAGGTATTGTTATAAAAGTCATACACTTTGCAACAGGTCTAGTAACCAGTTAATATTTATGATTAAAGGAGAACTAACCCCCCCAATAAGAAAAGCCCCATCTACTACCCTAGATAGTCCCCCCTCCCTGCTTCCTACCACATAATACATTATTCCAAAAAGGGTCCCTGGACACATGCTCATTTAATTACACAGAGTAGCGGAGTGGAGCGGAGCTTATGCGCGCCATCTTCTGGGTCTTTGGTCTTCTTCGGGTCCTCCAGTGGTGTAACTAAAGAGGGAGCAGGGGGTGCAATTGGGCCAGGGCCCGCACCCCCTCAGGGCCCCCTGGCAGCTCGCGAGCCACTGTGTTCTTGGGAAAATGCGGCCGTAAATTCGACCGTTTCCTGGTGTATGGAGGGAATGGGGTCTGGCTGCATGTCCCGCGCCAGGGCCTGCCCCCTTTCTGGGGTCCTCCTCCTTCCTTTCAGCAATCCACAGAACTTTGCTGCGCATGAGCAGTTGGTATGAATACTGGACTGCTCTAACTGCGCATTAGCGAAATACGGTGTTCCCCTACAGAGCAGACCTGGAAAATGGCACCCATGAGCTCTGCTGCATTACTCTGCACAAATAGCTGAGCATGCTGTCCAGGGACTTTTTCTGGAATAATGCACTATGCAGGTAGGAAACAGGGAGGGGAGACTATCTAAGATAGTAGATTGGAATTTTCTCATTGGGGGGTTTAGTTCTTCTTTAAAACCAAACATTTCGTAGGTCGATTTGGGTTACTAGACCTGGATATGTATGGCTTATATCATAATATCCCCCCATGATTTATGCTTCTAGTCCTGGGTACTTCAGAGTAAAAATTAGCCTTTGAAATCTGGGCGAACACTCAAAACCGTCGATATCATATTCAGAATTAAGATAATTTCCATATAAACTGTGTGAAGGCTGGCCATTAGAAATGCTGTTTTAGGGAAATTTAGAGTAATTGGTGATTGATTTTAATCTTTTTTTTAAATTAAACAATGCTAATAGTGATCTGGTACATTATCTTCCATTTATGGCCAAAACATGTTTTGTTTGCTGTTTCTTTTCCAGGTAAATATTAAACTTCCTTTTTAATTTGAAAACTTTACAATGTCCTCATTAATTCCCCATTTATCATCCCCCTTGCTGAGATAATGCATTCATTGAAACTACAGTGTGAAATACTCATAATGAACTTAATGTAAGTATGAGGAGAGGAATGGCAATACATAATTGTTTATCAGAAAAGGCTGTTAATGTTTTAAACTGTTTACTATTTTTTGTCACAGACAAGCACATCTTGTTTTTTATTTATGCTTCACTGTCAGCAGTTAGAGTGGTAAACATTTTTTTAAAGGGGCAGCTATGCTAAGTACTAGTCTGGTGAATTCAGTTGTTCCTCGTTTTGCTGACATCTGTGTATGTGTTTAATGGCTTGACACATGTATCAAATAATTTCTTGCTTTGTTTACAACAATACATCAGAATACGTTTAAATTCTTAAAGCAGTCAAACTCCATTTTGTGTTATGGAGGTTAGAGACAAGTGACAGACCCTGAATGGTTAAGCTCCAGCATATATATGAGTTTTTGGTTAAAAAAATCTTAATCTAGGAGATCCCGCATCTCAGCTAAAGTTTTACAACAACCCACGAGTAATGGAGGTTTAGGATTGCCCAACCTAACGCAATATTATAAAGCCTCTCTTTTAGAGACAGCAGTAAGAATGCATAGTCCCCCTGGCTGTAAACAATGGCTAGACATTGAGAATTGTACCCTCTCCAACTTAACCGTTTCCCAATTGTTATGGTTGCCAGCCAAGAACAGACCACGAAATTTAAGTTTACTGCCTACAACTAAATTTATCATTTCTCAGTGGGACTCCCTATACAAAAACAAGAATATGGGGAAATTTCCTTCACCAAACATGCCATTGTTGAATGTGAAATTTATGGTACAGGATTTAGATCCGCAAGACTGGGTACAAAAAGGAATATTGGTAGTTTCTGCTTTGTATTTGATAAATACCTATCGACAATTCACAGAATTACAGGAAAAATACCAACTGTGTCGGAAAAACTATTACAAATACCTCAGACTCACACATTTTCTGAGCATGGCCTCATCAACATATGAGCAGGATTGAATACCTATGCAAAACTGGAGGTCAAGTCAAAGGAGTTCTGTCAGACTGCTACAAGTTCTTACTTACACTACCGCCAGACCATAAACATCCACATATGATTAAATGGGAGCAAGAACTCAATATAGAACTACCCCCTGAAAGATGGCAAGAGATTCAGCTAACCCTCGTCAGTGCTGCTAGGTGCACCAACCATATTGAAGCATAGAAAAACTGCTTTACAGATGGCACCTCACACCAGTAAAGTTAAACAAAATAACGGAGACATGCTCTTCTTTGTGTTGGAGGGGATGTGGACATCAAGGAATATTATTACACCTGTGGTGGTCCTGTCCATCAGTTGTGGAACTATTATCACCCTGATGAATGCTGATTTACAATATGGGGTCCCACACACACCGGATGCAGCTTTGTTGTTAAATCTACCAGACACGGTCACAAAATTTAAGAAGAAATTTTTGTTCTACTTCTTCAATGCAACGACACTTATGATTGCTAAAAACTGGAACTACTGGTCTGATGGACTTTCAAAAAATACGAATAGCAGTCGATTCTAGAGCAAACATGGAGTTAATGGCAGCCAGAAACGAACACAAATACTCGAAATTTGACAAAATATGGTCTGACTGGCAGACCCACTGTCTACCACATGATCCTGAAGTGTTAAGTAAAATTGAGTTGAACTAAATTATTGTGTATAATAGGCGGACATACCTGGTGACCTAGTTGACCTAGTTGACCTAGTTAAACTCGTTGGTCTGCTTGACCTCACTTGACCAACTCTTTCAGTTGTTGCTCTATTCTTTGACACGGTATAGATTGTATATATGATACTGCTATATTTTATGACAATATATAATGTGACAAAAAAATGACATTGTAACATAAATGCCTTTATTTTATATGGAGATACAACTTGAAATAAAGAGAAGTTTAAAAAAAAAAAAAAGCTTAATCATTTAGTTAATATGACATAACAGAGTCTTTGTAAGTTGCACAGAGATATAAAGAGCACAGATTCCCGTTACAAAATCCTTAAATATAGCAGCACAGAGACCCTAAGCGATTCTTAAATATAGCAGCATTTAAGAAAGGAAGAAGTCATTTCCTTGCATCCCCTTTTCACAGTTTTTATCCGTTTCTGAGATGCTTCATCCCACTTTCCACAACACCAGTGCTGATTGGCAGGGAGGTTAACCCTTTTCCCAGTATGGACCATCCCCTCTTATTGATTTGAAATGGTAGCTTGACCTTAAAGTGGCTTGTCCCTCATTCCAATAGGACTGTGGGCCCCATTTGTTTAAAGCATGCAACTTGAAATTCTGGGGTAGGGAAAAAGACAAGGGAAGAGCCGATATAGGTGTGTATCATGCCATAGAACTTCAAGGAGAAAGGAAGATATAGGGTCTTCTCCTGGCAAGGTGACAAAGAAATGGGTGCTTTTTCATCTCCACTGAGTTTGGGGCATTGTGTCACAGCAACAACCTTTATCGTTTAGCTTTAGAATAAAAGAATGGGTCGATACAGAGATTTTTTACATACGTTTTAAAGATTATTATACAGACAACTAACTTTATTGATTCAAGAAGATAGGGGAATTGTGATTAAACTATGGAGCAAACTGCATAAACACACAATAGGTTAGCAAATTCAATGCCAGACGGATATTAACTGACTTTGCTATTTAACCCTAATAAATACTATAATTCCACTACAGCTTACTGTATGAAATTAACGATCTACAAGCAAATCATTTTTCATGGCTTTTTAATTATTTCTTGGCATGATTAGAAAAGCTATTTCTCTGTTTCTTTTGATTTAAATGTATTGTTTCCCAAGCTTTTTCGTAACTGTATTACATGGATATGTCCCCATTTATATAAATGTAGGTGCAATGAAGGTGAATGTCAGTGTAATAGGGTTTATTTACTGCAGTGACACAAACTTCAATTTAGGGAGCAAGTCATCTTGTTTTTTTTTCCCACAATCCAGGATTTTCCCGCAATTCCAGCATTATTGCTGAGATACGATTGAAGCAATTGCAGCCAATGCATTAAAACGCAGGCAATCATGTTTACACAATGGTGGCAAAAAGTCTACTTAATTCCCTACATTTTCATCAAAATGACGGTTGTACCTGATTCTTTTAGTGGATTTTCATTGTGGGTTTTACGTTTTGTGGAAATCAAGGAGCTAGCGCTACCTTTAAGGTGTCAAAACTGCACCAAAACTGTGTTGCACTTACAAATTATCCTTTCTTTGTTAGAACCTAATAAAAGAAGGCTGTGTTCCATGCTGAAACATTGCATTGCAAGATTTTCTACATTGACATAACGATGCCTTGTGCTATTTACAATATCTTATTACTTTGCTGAAGGAAATTTTGTCATGAAACACCCTAAATTCTTCCAGTTTCTCCAATACTCGAATGTTATGAAAACAAATAAGCACGGAACAATATTACATTATTTGTTAATGTTAGAATATGCAAAACTTGAACACAATCAAAAAATTAGCATTAGCAATGATATTGAAAATACTGCTATTAATAGAATGTAAGAACCATCATGTGACTCTACATGAAGAACAATGTAGTGTTTTGATCATCAACATGTGCAAAAAATCAAGATCCAAGCTTATGAGTTTGAAGAGTTAACAAAAAAGACATCATTCCTTTTAATGAAACTGGATAGAAAGCAAACTTTTTTATGCTTGTGATAGCATTTAGAATGGAAAGGAAATGGTAATTATCTCTGTAGGGACATTTTCATAAAAACAAATCTGTGTATTTAAGTGTACAGCACCTGTTCAGTGACAATACATTTCTTGGTGGTACATTTGCACTCATCAGGGGGCAACCATGTCACTTTTCAGTGAATACTTTAAATAATTTAATTTAATAGTGTAAGAATACTGTACTGTATTCTTCCAATTTATTCCTAGCAGTTTATTGTCTACAGTTCAACAAAAGCAACACCGCATTTGAGCCATTTTTATGAAGAGATCTCTGCATTTAATTTATACCTGACACCTTTATTTTGGAAACATGTACAGATATATATTAAGCAAAATAGGGAGTATTTCCATGAATTCTTTTTCAGATTATTCTTAAAAATATATTGTAATTTTCAACATAAACATAACAATAAAACAGAATATAAGCAGTGTCGGACTGGCCCACCGGGATACCAGGAAAATGGTGGGTCCAGGTGTCAGTGGGCCCTTCTACTCACCCAACTATTTGTATTGTATCCTATAAAACAGCAGTTGCCCCATTTCTATATACAAATACAGAGAAGAAATGGAGGTAGAGACTGATAATATTTGAGGAAAAGTGATTAAAAGAATAAAGAAAGTGAATGACAAAAAAGGAAAAATATATTGGAGAGTGGGCCTGTGGCCAAAGGTTTTCTGGTAGGCCCCAGGCATCCCAGTCCGACACTGAATATAAGAAAACATATTCCAACAGTGTGTGTGTGTATCCTTGTGTATATAAAACAAGGCTAACAATCACAATACCTGAATTCCAGTTCCCTTGGGCAAGATGTGCTCTACATAATGAGTAAAAGTAACAAGCTACTTAGTTCTTGTGAGGCTTTCCAATATTTCGTACTGGTTCTTTGCTGTTTTATAGTTTATTTTCTGTATATAAAACTAGAAAAGTATCAAATCATTTCTTTCACTTTTGTGTTTTCTTTTGTTAGCTCTTACAATAAAATATATATGTGTAGCTTACTTAATATCAATCTTAACAATGCATAAAATCTGACACAGAGTAGCGTTAGTGTAGTTTACATTTTTAAAAGGAAATCCATTTTGGATTTTAAAAAAAATAAATTGATACACGATTTTGGACCTAAAATGACATCCCCAATACTGTAGACAACTCAGTTGTAGGCTTATCCCTTTAAAAAACAAGTTTTAAAAATAATTAAAAAATGCCACTGGCATGTTGGAGGTGGGTGGTCTAGGTAATGAGGTAATGACAAATGGCTATTAATTGACCATTGCTGCTGAGCAAATTTAGAATGTTTTCTTGATTAGTATAGGTGTTCCCACAACAAGTACAAAGTTGCTACTTCAGAGAAATTATATTAATCATGTGATCTAGTTAGCGCATGTTCAGTTCCAATAAAGCCAGACCAAGAAAGGGTATCTTATGGGACAGTTGAAAGTTAAATCCATAGATACACTATCTCTGTTTGTAGAGATGGGCAAATCTGTTTTCACTTTGCTGAAAAATTATGCACGCAGCAATTTTTACACGTGCAACTTTCTTGTCAAAATGCATTAAAGTCAATGGGTGTCAAAATAATTTTAATGCACAACAATTTTTACACAAGCGACTTTTTTCACCAGCAAATTTCTGCGGCAGTTTCGTGAAACTATTCACAGGTGGCAATGAATAAATTCACGGCACATCCATGCCTGGCAAAAAAATTTGCCCATCACTATTTAGTTGACTCCATTGACTGAATATCAAATTTCTAATAGTATGAGTCAGGCCTGCATAGAAAAGATGGCATTTTGAAAATTAGACTTAGTCATTTTGTTTTGAATTTAATTTAAAAATGATTTCTTGTGAAATGAAAAATCAACCCTACAATTACAGAGTCCGCTTCAACATAAAAGGAAAATAGCAAATAACAAAAACAAAATCAAATAAACGCAAAGCATAAAAAGAGAAATAAAATGAATGCAGTAAAACTCAAATAGGTTTGCAGATCTGTGTATTTTAGTGGTTTGCTGCCTGTGATACAATTTGTTTCAACATATGGTCTAAGATACCAGTAGACATCTCTTCCCTTTATTAAATATCATAAGATTGTTGTATTAGGCCTAAAGACGCCTTTTGCTATATCTCTTTCATTCATTTGCCCCCTGGGTGTTGAGTTAGCTTGTACATGCAGTAAGCACTATACTCTGTAATTTAATATGCACTCTGAGCACCTTTTTTGGTCTAAATCTTGTACCAGGTGATGTTGTTATAGGAAATGGGCAGTGTGGGTGTTTTGCAATATGGATGCAAAATCTGAAAAGATTCATGGCTAATCCACGTTCCAAGGCATTGTATCTAGGCACCTGTGGGAGCTTTAAAGAAACAGTAACACCGAAAACAGAAAGTGTGTAAAGGAATTAAATTATAATGTCGTGTTGACCTGCACTGGTAAAAGCTGCATGTTTGCTTCAAAAAGATTAGAGTTTATTTAGCAAAGCTGCTGTATCGCCATGGGGGCAGCCATTCAATCTGGAAGTAGTCTTCCTGAAGCACAGCTTCTACCATGCAGAGTAACAGTGTATGATATATTAATTACTTTAAAACACTTTTATTTTTTAGGGATTACTGTTCCTTTCAGGTACTATGAAGCTGCACTCATACATTGATGTATTAAAACAAATCAATGCTACAACTAAACTTTTGGGATATAGCCAAATCACAAACCTTTCATGAAAGATTTTCCGAACCCAATACCAAATCCTGGATTGGGCTACATCCCTACATTTACCCTTTCTTTGGTTATATAAAAACACCTGATAATTTAGTGTGAGTAAATGCACACTGCTGACTGCAGGATTTCAGTCAATAGCTCTTGAAGTACAATTAGTGTGTGTATATAACATTACCACAGTTTAAGAATAATTGTTGCCTGAAGGTGCTGGTACATACTGAAGGTCTTTCCAGCCTAGCAAGTGGCTGAACCCGTAGACAAGGTGATTTATGAAAAGCAAAGCAATATGCATCCTGCTAGCTAAATTGTTCTGTTGTGTATTCTATGAAGAAAAGCAAACAGTCTTAATTACATTCTGTATGACAATTGTAAAGGCCATGGAATCTGTGTTTATGAATTTAATTTCACCAGATAATAGAAAAAGGATTTGCAACTTTCAATATCTGTACAATTTGGGCAGACTTTCATTTAATGATAATTTATTCCAGCTCTGACTTTCTGAGCTTCAGTTCAAAGATGTGAATAGAAAATGCTTTTTCCCCAGTGAATGACAAAACCTACTAACATTTTTCAAGGAATATAAAATATCGCTTGTAATACTTCTTAAATACTTATTAGCATGAGTAAATTGTAATAAAACAAACTCTGTTTTTAATTAAAACTTAAATATTTCATAATTTTTTCGTTCCTTATCTAAAGTACGTTTTTTGGTAAACATTATTAATGATTTATACAATTTATAGTTGGGCTCACATGCTTCAAAGTTATTTGCAAAAGGGCAGCCTCTCCAATCATATATTCACTTACTTGTAGACTAATGAGGCACAGGGATGGAAGATCTTTCAGCCTTAAAAAGAGTTTGATGATGTTATACACTAAAGGAATGATTTAGAATAATAAATATCAACTGAATTTATTCGACAGACAGCTTTGAAGATTGAGAAACACAGCTAAAATGTATAAATGTAGATGGACTGCATCACTTGCCCTTGCAAGTACCTTGTTAGCTACCAGTATAGACAGAATTATTTTCAAGCCTTTTTGATGGTTAAATGTATTAAATTTTTGTAATAGCAGCTACTACTGGTCGTATGTTTTAGTTCTTGACCAATGTGTGGATGGACAATGCATTATCTCTTTGCATAGGGGCTCATTTTTGAAAACCTGAGCTGGTGAATCCAGAAGTATTCCCAGCAGTACAATCATTTTATTAACACTTTCTTGTTCACAAAATTACATCTTCATCATATGCAATAGATGTAGAAGTCTAGCCAACCAACACTGTCAAAAAGAAAAATTCTATATTTCTGGTGACCTTAGCAACCAGACTCCAGACTGAAGCTACACTCTTATTGGCATTCTTATTTATCGTTATATTCAGGCCCTTTTCTGTCCGACACAAATTTGTCATTAAATCAGATGCCTTTGTTCCTTTGTGACCTTGGCAATCCTACTGCATATAAAAGACATAAAAACAACAAAAAGTTTAATTAAAATATTTTATAAAAACACACATACAAAATGAAGAATAGTTGTGTATTAAATCACAAAAGAAAAAAAAGGCACTTGCCTTTAAACACATCATATGGTAGAATTTTATTTTAGGATTACATTTTTTCTGGTGTTCTTGCGAATTCAAGATTACTAAAAAAAAACCTGCTAAACTGGAAGGACTATTGTCCTTGGTCACCATGCACTTTAGAGTTGCAGAAATATGCAATGTGCAAACAATAATGCAGGACAATCACCTGTTTCCCATGTACTATTTTCATACATGTTACCTTATTTAACTACTCTCTTTTTCATGAACCAGAACTAACTTCATGCCTGGCAACTATTTCAACTACAATACTGTTTAAAATATTATATTTAATAAAGATATGGTAATGCATCTTGTAAGTCCTGATGTATAAGGCCTATGCTAAATTTAATGTTTTGTCACATTTTGTCGTAGTTATTTTTTCCCAAGGAAAAGCTTCGGAAACAAGATGGATAGAGAAGTCACAGAGAAAAGTCAATGGCAATCACATCAGTTCTAGCAGAACGCCAGGGACTAATACAGCAGACATTGATGTTTTGGGGAGATAAATATAATACAAAGCTGGATATCTTGCACAAGGACCAGTTACCCTTAGGCAGCAAGCAGTTCCACCTCACAGCACTGGGGTCCTGAATTCCATTCTAGCCTGGGCACTGTCTGCAATGAGTTTGTATGTTCTCCTTGTGTCTGCATGGGTTCCGCTGGTAGGAGCCTATTTGCTGCATAACATGGGTACAGTGCGTATTTGACTTGATGCTAGGCACATGCTGTTAAGTTGAAAGATGATTTTATTAATGAAGAAAGACAATACAGCAGGATCAGTGTAAAGTATAAGAAGATACATGAGTCCTTATACCAGGCCAGTGGTTGGAGGCAGGTGGCAAACAAACAAATCCCTAATAAAGGCAGAGGTCTGGGCTGGCAAACAAACAGGGAGAGTCCAACAAACAGGCCACGGACTGGGCAGGCTGAAGGCAAGGAGGAATCCAAAGAACAGGTAGATGTCAAACCAGGAGATCCACACGGAGCAAGGCAAGAAACTGGACAAGGTTTCAGGAACTAAGGAACAGGCAAGAAGGGACCAGACAAACTGGTAGCATCAAGCAAGGGAGCTCAATGATCAAGCAACATAGGTTGTAAGAAGCAGGCTCATATAGGAGCCTAATTGTATATTGCTTACACATGTTATAAATGAGGGAGGTGGAGAAGTTAGAAGAACAGGAAGACATAACCCATGTACTTTGGAGATTAGTGCAGGTAGTGTTCATTACACAGTCTAGAGTTCGATTACAGGTGATTCCTGACAGCATGTATGTGATAGGGACCTTAGGTTGTAAGCTCCCCATTCATGTGACTTGTGCTCTGATAAACTTCTTTAATGCTGTACTGCAAGCTGGAGAAATATCACCCCCCTCCCTTATCCCCCCCCTCAGCAGCCCATCAGCAGAACAATGGGAAGGTAACCAGATAACAGCTCCCTGATAGGGATAGGGATTCCCAATTCCACCCTTAATAAATCTGCCCCTTAATGGTAAAAACATTTACTGTTTACTTAAAAAACATGATTCAAGTGCAATATACACCATTTCCTAATTCTCTTTACTTCTGTTCCTTAAACACAGACACTACTGTTTCCCTGTGTGCTGAGCAGAAGCAAATAATCTTTCCTAACACCATGAAAATTAGTGTCTAGGCTGCTTGTGCAAATGTTCCGCTTAAGTAATGCCTTTAACATGCTACCATCTAATACTGAAAAAAAAACATGCCTTACATTTAAAAATAAATGGAACCCTTATAACTAGTTGTTAATTACTTGTTTTTAATGCCTGTATCTATGTGAGCTTGTTATGGCTATTGTGCAAGTATCAATTAATCATGACTACTTGACTCCACAACCTACAAAGACTGTTCCCCTTCATTTCAGGGAAAGACCTGCTGTTTACATCAATACCCATGATTCTTGCTAGAAATTGAAACGTAATAACCCATGGAGGGGGAAAATGGGAAAAGAGCACAATGGGTTGTTTTCACCTCAGGCACAAGTAGCAAGGATCAAATGTGTGCATACCATAGTCCTTGATATTTCTTATAATAAGTACATGCTCTGAAAGTGCATGAAAGAATAAACATTCACTTACATGAAGTGCCATAAAACAAATTAACAGCATATTTTTCAGATAATTAGCATAATTTGTGGGCATTCATAGGTGCCAGGAAGATATTGTTAATCTCTGCATTTAACTAAATAACTGCTTTTCCCATTTGTACAACTCCCTACCGTCCATTAACAACAGACTTCTTTTTTAGATGCTATGATAATTTTTTTTTCAAGCCCTGGGACATTGCAGCATAATTGGGTTATTAATGAATGAATTGTTAAACAGAGTATTTAGTGTTATAAACAAAGAATGTGCCAACTGCTGTTTAGCTGTTTTGCAAATATTACATTAAAAACTAAATCGAATGCACCTTTTCCATTTTGCATTGAACAAAAGATAAATACAGCTGAAATGTTTTAAGCAGTTATTGGTGTAGGGACCCATATGGTTAATGGTCTGAAAATCTCACGTGGTTGGAAACCCCCCTGCTGTAGCCAGCTAAGTGTTTTACCGAATTTGGGAGGCGGAGGGATTCCTTTATTCCCCAGTACAGTTTGCCCTGGCAGATTTCAGATTTGGCCAGAAGGTTTCACTTTTGTGTAAGAAGTATAAAAAGCTGAGCTGCCATGTGCTCAGGGTCAGTCTACTTCCTATTCACTCCAGGGTGGAGTGAGTTTTTTTTGGCTGGGGTCCTTGCAGCAAAAGGCCCCAGGCTATAGAGAGAAACCTCATGGATGATGGTGCCCTTGGTGGGTTCAGGGATAATGGAAACCCGATAATTGTTTGGAGCTTGGAGGCAGCAGAGGTGCTGCCTGGTAATTAGTGATGGGCGAATTTGTCCAGTTTCGCCATTTTTGGACGCCATTTTTTTTGGACGCTGGAGAATTTTTGTGGCAGTTTTGCAAATGAATTCGCTGGCTGCAAAACGCGGGAATTCGCTGCGAATTTGCTCCTGCCGAATAAATTTGCCGATCACTACTGGTAATTGGTAATGGATTCCTGTGAAAGAGGCTAGCATATGCTCAAACTTCGGATGAGTGTTGAAGCTGGCCTAAAGATTATAGTTTCTTGTGAGATGCTGTGGATGTTCTGTTTAAGCCCTAAGTGAGTTTTGGCCGGAGGAAAGGGTATTGAAATGTCCCAGCATGTATCCCCTGTGTGAGGACAGGTGTTGATCGTGTGCTTAATATGCAAGAGGTACTGCCATAATCCAAAGGAGTGGTAAAGGGGGCAGTTAATGCTACCTGGGGTAAAGAGCTCTTGGGACTATGACTGTATGTCAACCAGGAGTGGCGTGTGGGACTGTGTATTGGGAAGAGACTGTGTCAGAACTTGGAAGACCACATGGGTACCCCAGGGTAGGGTTAATATTGATACTGTATGTAATTGCACTTTGCATTTTTCCACAGTTTTTATAAAGTTAGATTGGTTACTGCACAGGTGTGTTATTGTTTCCTAGTCGGGCAATCCATAGGTATATCCCCAGATCCTCAGATTGGTTAAAGGTAAAATATATATGGGTATCCATTAATTTTGGTGACTCATAAATGCTCATATGGGCATGCATAATTATGCACATTGTGTTTGTTTACCAGTATGTATTTTCATGTGCATAGTCTTTGTCATACTGAAATTGATTTGAAAAGCTTATATGACATCTTGTATAGACTAGGGGTTACTAGATGTGTATTACATTATATTTATAGTCCCTAATTAAAGACTCATTATGGAAACTTTCATGAATATGTAACCCATTTCATCATGCAAATAAAAGAGCAGAATTCTTACTTGCTTGTTGGGAGCTATTTGAGATGCAAGGAAAATCATTAGATATACAATATCTCATCAGAGAACCTCAATGAGTAAAATGTGAATTTTGTACCTAGAAGTTGCCATTTTGTGGTGGACTGCCTTGAAATTGTGCTTGTATAAGTAATGTATAATTCTGGGGGACATTCTAGTGTAGGAAGACCAGTGAATGGGGCACAGTATAGCAGTTTACTGTCAAATTTATACCCATATGGAATGTGGTCCCTATTTATGCGCTCGGATATTGCACATTTTATCATTTGACTAAAGCATTTCCCTTTAGTAGCTTCATGGCTCATATATTCAGCACTTTTCTTGGCCTGTGTCTCTGTGTAAAGCCTTTGTTAATATGTGTGCCAACAGCTTTCTGATAACTTTTGCAGTTGATCATCTGTTCTGCTAGTTACATTGCCTTGTTTCCTGCCATTCTATTTTTCCAGCTCACTTCTCTCTGCAAATGGTTGCATATCAATCTGACTGCATTTTTCTCCCATTTGCTGAAAAGTGGAAAATGACTTGTAATGGCTCTTTTTAGTGTTTCAAGGTGATGTTATCTGGTCATGAACAAATGAGTGCAATGATTGACCATCTTAGAAAGTATGCACAGAGATTGTTTATGGGGGAAACAAACTATTGACTTGCTATAGAGGTGTTTTCTTATGGTTTACACATTTTAAGGAATACTGTAAGTACTAAACAAGTACACATGCAAAAGGGCTCTGTTTGACCTGTAGCAGGCAACAAGGACAGGGCCAATCTTCACCCCCTCGACAGTATAATCTGATATATATTTTTTCACAAGGGATGAGTTACAGACTACAGGCAAGGAACAGAACTGCTAATTGAATGAGCACTTAGGGGAGAACTCTTTGGTCTCTAAGGGTTCTGCCTGTAGTAAATAACCCCTAAGGAAGCTAAAGATGGTGATAACCTGGCATTGAATTGTACTAGAACTATTTAATTGCCTTGGTTGAGGAGGTGAGCAGGAACCTAGACTCTGGAATAGCATTGGATGTGATCTACTTAGATCATACAAATGGTTACACATTATATAAAGGAATATTGGCCTGGAACAAAATAAGTGTACTTGGATAGAGAAGTGGCTGAAGTATAGATTACAGAGAGTGGTAGTAAATTAAACATTTTCTAATTGGACCAGTGCTGTTAACAGAATACCGCACAGGTCTGTCTTTGGTCCTAATGACCTGGAGGTGTTCTGTTTTTCAGTTGATAATAAATTATGCAAAACTACACAGGATGCTGCCACTTTGCAAAGAGATCTAAATAAATAGAAAATTGTCATTTTAAAAAAAATAAATCCTGGGATCCTACAATTTACAGTGCACACAAACAAACCAAACAAATCATACATGTTAGGTCTCATGAACTACTTAACAAAGTTCTGTCTTTTGCTTTTTTCTTCCTGTTACAGTTAGAGCTGCAGTTTTTCTGCTTGGGGATCTCTGAGGTAGCACATAGAATATATATATATATATATATATATATATATATATATATATATATATATATATATATATATATATATATATATATATCTATATCTATATCTATAGATATAGATATAGATATATATATATAGATATATATATAGATATATATATTTATATATATATATATAATGGGGCTCAAGTGAAAACATAAATATATGAATACATAAATGTATATTCCAGTTTGGTAAGATAATTCAATATGCAACTTAATATGATGTATAAGTATTCATACTGAGGATATTGTTTTCCTTTAAGATGACTATTAAAGAACTGGTTAGATTGCAGAGACGTGAAACTAAACTGGTTGCAGGGATGGAAGATTTAATACACAAATAACAAGGTTAGTGTTTTTTCTGGAGAAAATGCACTTGTTATGGGACATTATTACTCTTTACAAAAACATTAGAGAACATTATAGACATATAGTGGGAGATCTTTTTCCCTCAGAAATGTTAATGTACCAGAGGCCATCCCTTTAGATAGAGATAGATAGAGAAATGGAACTTTCATTTGAAGAAGCGTATGTGGTTTTTAATGGTGATGAGAGTGAGGTTGTGGAATGCCCTGCCAGTTAATGTTGTGATGCCAGATTCTATTAATGCCTTCAAGAGTGGCTGGATGATTTTTGAGCAAGCATAATATCAAAGGCTATTATTAGATCTACTTTTAGTTAGTATAGATATTGTTTTATATAGTTATATATGTGAGTGTATAGATAGGTCTGTATAAATGTGTTTATATATGTTCACTGGGGTCTGTTTGAAGGGATTGAGCTTTATGGTCTTTCTTCAACCCAACTTAACTATGTAACTATGTTTGTGCTCAGTGGCTGGATGATAGAGCATTCTTCTGATTGTGACTAGATACTGATGCTAATCATCCATGGGTAAATGGTTATGCTCACAGATGAATCATGAATGACACTGATACAATTATCAGCAACCCAATAAACAAGCAACTTTCAACATTCACCATCCATCTGATGGACAGGGACCAATAGAGAAACAAACCATATGTAACCTACATGTTTGCACATACCCTAAAGCTAGAGCTCTTTAATACTCTATGACTATGAATGTACTTATTGCAATCGTGCACTGTGAATATCAAACATATATTCTTCTGTAGATATTCAGGCACCACCAAAGAAACATAATTAATTCCTTGTAATAAAATTGGTCATATTTGCATTGTACTACTAATCCATGTTGGGGGTCTCTCACTTAGAATTCTTTCTCTTACCGGTTGCTTTAACAATCCCTGGATTAATGTAGTATAATAATAAGTACAGTAAGTGTGTGTTTTCCATTTGTTTTCCATCCTTTCTTAAAACTTAATAGTTTGTCTGCCAGTGCAATCTTTTAGGAAACTGCTAAACTAACCTCTCCTTTCTACTAGTGCAAATAATTTTTTTTTTACCATCAATAATATCTGTCCCCTTAAAATGAACATGAAACATTTTACGTGAATCTAATTTTCATTTAGATTTTTATTTCAACACACATTTTCTAGATGTGCTTTGATTTTATATTTAACTCTTGTATGTATTAGAAAATTGATTACTTTATCCCACTGGAATCAGCCTTATCATAGCATTTGAATTTCTTCTGGCAATACATACAAGCAAATCTCCAGCAGTGACCTATTGTAATGTCACAGATTTAAAATGTTCAGGAGTTTAAAGCAGAATATATGATCTATGCTGCAAACATAAACCATTAGTGTCATCTGAAAGAAGTATTTCAAACAGTTGTTTTTTCCTTAGCATCAGACTAACAAAGATTTATTTGATGCTTTTATCTTGATTCTTTGTGTTGAAATAATGGTTGGAGGTTTCAGAGGGAATGGGTTATCTCAGGTAACTTGTCATTTCATCAATGACAGTTAGTTTGAAATTACTTTTAGGGGCATATTTATAAAGGGTCGAATTTGAAAAAATTTGAAAAAATTTGAATTCAAAAAGACCAACCGAAATTAAGTCAAAGTTTTTTTTGGCTGAATAGGTCAGTTTTTGATTGAATAGATCCGTATTCGTCCAAATTCGAATCGTACCAATCAAAGTAATAGTGCATTAGATCAAATTCGAATCAAAGTTTTTCCAAAAAAAACCCTTTGATTTTTCAAAGTCCACCAACTGACTCCAAATAGGAGGTCCCCCATAGGCTAAAACAGCAATTCAGCAGGTTTTAGATGGCGAATGGTCAAAGTTGAATTTTTAAAGAGACGGTACATGATAAATTTCGATATTTGAAATTTCAATTTTTTTTCAAATTCGAATCGAATTGGACTATTCCCTATTCGAAATTCAAATTTTTTTTATTTGAAAATTCATCTCAACCTTTGATAAATCTGCCCCATAATGTTGTTTGAAAGCCAAAGTTGCTAGTTTGGAATCTGACTGCATTAACTTGTATTTGACAAGATGTATGTGTTATCAATAAAATCAATGCTATGCTCACTTGTCAGGCAAACCTTGGCCGTGGCAGCCAATACAAACCTATTGGTTGACTAAATTGCTCTTTTCCTCCTTGTTGTTTATTCAGAACCATTATTTGACCCATGATTGATTAATAATATTGCTAAAACATTTAAAACTTGAAATCATTAAATTGGATGCTACTTTGTTTAAGATTTAGATTTAATTTCTATATTGTCTATGTAACTGAACTATCTTTAATTTACAAATGGTCATTTTTAGCAATATGTATTTATTCACTTATAACTAAAATTCCTGGGAATTGGTTTGATCACAAAGCCACCAGGCCTGATTGAAACCAACCTTCTTAGCACTAATGTCATTTTTTTTCAAGTTAATCTACAATACCTTGGGGTAGGTCACCTCCATAGACTTCTGAATGTCTGTTTCGGGTCTAAAGGAGTCTATGAAGAATATACATGAATAGACGTGAGTGCTAGATATTAACAGACAGTGGAGCTGATTTACTAACAGTGCAACTACTCAGAGATATCTGTTTTAATTTTCTAAGTTGTTTCTAACTAATTTCTCATTAGTTGTTTTTTGCAAGTTGTATGCATTCATTATTTTATCAAACTATATATACAAATGTTTTATTGTGTGTGTAATCTGGAGTGTCTTTTAAACAACATCAGTGGTGGGCCAAGCTGGCTGGGTGCCCTAGGCAGCCTTGCAGACCACTTTGCCCCTCCTGCCACCTCCCCGGCACACATGTGAGTGAGTGCTTGCATGCCAAGGCTAGGGGTAGGTGAGAGAAGAGGTTTATGCCTGGCACCCTCTGTTATTGCACCCTAGGCATGCACCTCTTTTGCCTACCCTTGTTTCCAGCCCTGAAGAGCATAATATTCATATTCTCCCCACACACATGTAGATGCAGATAAAACTGGCTTCCAACACAGACCTAGAAATGTTAAAGATGAGCCTTTTTTCCATTACAGTACCAACTGTGTGTGCTACTATGAATCTAGTGGGGAAAATGATGCCCCTTATGGAGTGATACAGCTTACATGGAATAAAGAAGCAAATCACTGGCACACAGGGGTAGTGCAGGCAGGGCAAGCATGCTTGACAAAGGAGTCTTACTCTGAAATGTTGCACCTCGCAATAAATTAGCAAGGACTTGCCCTGCCTGTACTACCTCTGTGATTCACTTCTTTATTCCATGTTGGTTGTGAGGTTATCAATTTCTTTTCAGCTGTTTACCAGGTGTGCGAGTGTGACTCACTTTCTACCATGTGATATAACTTACCCCTCACATGGATAAAATCTATAGTTCAGGTGTGTCTGCATTCTACATTGGTATAAACTGAACAAAGCAGGCAAATGCACCAAAAATGTGTATCAGCCACTTATTGACTAAGCCACTCAATGACTATTTTAACATTTCTTCAAAAAAGTATATGATTATAAAACCTGAATTCCAGTGTTGGAAAAATAATTATAATTAACTTTTAAGTTTTTAGTGTTACCTTGAACTTTTGAAACATTCCAACTGATATTTAGGGGCAAATTTACTTAAGGTCGAATATCGAGGGTTAATTTATTCATTCCTTTACTCGAGCTAAGTAAAAAGGCCCCTTATTGTATAAGTTATAAATCCTTGCCAAAATGTTTGAATTTAAAAAAAATCACAAAGAATTGACCTTCTTACCTATAATTGTTGCAGATCACAGATTTAACAACTGAGCTTTCTGACGAACGATTCAAAGGGGAAGTGACCTGCCAGGTTTTGGAAGTAGAGCGAGCAGAAAGATTCAGGGTATCAGGAGAAATCAAGGAGATCCAGGTATTCCTTGACCGATTAAGTACTTTCATTATGCAATTTTGAAGTTTTGAATGGAAAGATCCTTATCTCGAAAATTCCAGGGGGCAAATTTACTAAAGGGACGAAGTGGCTAACGCTAGCGAAAATTTGCCAGCGTGACGTCATTTTGCCACTATCTACTACTCTATTGCTACTTCGCACCCTCACGCTAGGCGAAGTTGCGTTATGGCGAAGGGATGTAACTACGCTAATTCACTAACTTGTGGATTTTCGTGCACGTTACCTCTTGCGCTAGACTTTACTTCGTCACCTCAGACCAGGCGAAGTACAATAGAGCAGATAGGGATGGTTCACAAGTCACAAAAAAACGCTGGGGTCTTTTACTTTTTATAGGGTGATAGGCTGAAAAAGATTAAATTTTTTTTAGGGTACCCTCCTCCCCCCCTCCCCCCTACATTTGATAACATATGGCACCTAAACTATGCACATGTATAGGGCATTAGAATACATTTATTAAGGTTTCCTGGCCTTGTGTAGTGTGATGTGTTTTCCGCTGCATATACATTGTACTTTAACTGAACGCCGTATGCAAATTTCAGATCGATGACGTAAATTCGAACTGCTGATCATAACATCGCAAGCGCAACTTCGCAAACGATCTGTAACGTGTGCGTAACTTCGGATCTTCATGAATTTGCACAGCCCTGGCATATCTACGCCTGCGAAGTGCGGCAAAGCCAACGCTGGAGCAACTTCGAAGGTAAGTAAATTTGCCCCCAGGTGCTGAGTGTTCTGGATAAGACATCCCATACCTGTAATACCCTAGCCTTAAACATCTGTAAAGAAAACTGTAACAGTAAAGACCCCATAAGCAGTAAGTATACCAACAATGAATTAAAAAAAATACAGATATAGTCCAAGCCTAACCACTATATATCATTAGGGACTACTTTTAGAAAGTATATGTTGTTTATAATCAGAAATACATGACACTTCACTACTTTTTGACAACCAAAGTCCTCTATATCAATATGAAAACCCTTTGTTGAATGATAAAGTATTTCAGGTCTTTGGTATACAAAATAAAAGTCACATAAATCTGCACATAGATTTACTTTGCTGATGACTCAGATAACTGATATAAAATGGCATTTAATATTACAGTGAAAATATAAAATGTCAACCAGAACCATTGTACACAAGTATAAATTGCCAACTTTCCTGTAGCATACATTATCCCTGATTTATCTAGAATCTCCACTACACACTGAGCTGCTTGAGTTCTCTTCTCGAGATAGTGCTGTCAGAGTTGGCACAGACATATGCCCTTATTAATACACAGGCGCCAGATTGAACCAATAAAATATGATGCTATTAACCATGCCTTTATGCAGAAATCTCAGTTGGTGTTTCTGCATACATCATATTTCTCATTTAAATTTCATCTGGAAGATAAATGATTCTCAAATGACACAGTGGCGGCTGCTGAGTTTCAAAGTGGGCAGCAAATGTTCCAGAAGGTCATTAATATATTCCTCACTTCTACAGAGGCTCATTGAGCTGTGATAGTTTTCTATGGTTTCTGTGCTGGTAATATATTTAGCTCCATATATAGATCAAGGATTTCACAGGTATACTGTACAACAAAGGGAATGCAAGTGATAAAATATAATACAGGAGGACCTGTAATCCAAAATGCTTGAGACCTGGGGTTTTCAGGATTAGGGATCTTTCTGTAATATGGATCTTCATACATTTAGTCTACTAGAAAATCATGTAAACATTAAGTAAACCCAATAGGCTAGTTTGAGGGAACCTGAGACAGTTGGGGACAATACCTGCTGTCTTTGAGTAAATACCAAAAAAAACAAGAGGGGGGTAACTTGAAGACGGAAGTATACAGGAAACCCACTCATACGGATCAATATCTGTTGTTTGATTCACACAAACTAGGTGTCATTAGAACTCTGCACCACAGGGCGGAATGTGTGGCAACTGATACAGAGTCCAAAGACAAAGAGCAAAAACATCTCAGAGGAGCTTTGAAAGTATGTGGCTACCCAGACTGGGCCTTTGTCAAAACAGCAGCAACCAAGCCCAACAGGAACACCAATAGAAATAACCACCCAGAGACACATAGTAGGCGAAACATAGTCATCCCATATGTAGCTGGAGTGTCAGAGAAACTCAGGACGATTTTCAACAATTACCACGTCCCTGTGTTTTTCAAACCTAGCAACACACTGAGACAAAAACTGGTACACCCAAAGGATCAAACACCAAAAGAAAAACAAAGCAATGTAGTATACCGAGTCTAGTGTAGTGAGGACAGATCTATACATTGGGGAGTCAAAACAACTGCTCTCCAAGCGAATGGCTCAGCATAGGAGGGCAAACTCTACAGGGCAAAACTCAGCTGTCTTTCTACACCTAAAAGATAAGTGACACTCCTTTAAAGATAGCAAGGTCCAAATCTTGGATAAAGAAGACCGCTGGTTTGAACGAGGCGTGAAACAGGCAATTCATGTCAATGTGGAGAAACCATCCCTGAACAGAGGCGGGGGCCTTCGACACCACCTGTCTGCTACATACAATGCTGTTCTAATATCTGTACCCCGGCGGTTTCAGAACACTTCACGCATCCATTCATGCAACTCTCACAAGTAATACCTGTTTCAAGGAGTTGCATAGAAAAATTGTTTATCCAAGTTCTGTGGTTCACGCCCCTCTGCCGGTTAGGAAATCCGTTCTCCTTCGGATATATAGTAGGAATAAAAGGTAGATAAACCAGCGCTAAAAGCTCGGGGAAAGAAGAAAAAATATATAGTGTAGTATTTCTTTGTTAGGTATATAACACCCCTGTGGCTATTAAAAGTAAGACCGTGTCTCTCCACCTGTGCGGTTTAATCACCCTGCAACCGTTCACCAGAGTGTAAATAATTCACCGCCTGTGTTTGACATACTGTACGAATATACTCACAGACATTTTAAATATTTGTTCGCACTAAGAACGTTCGTTGTTGCTCCGTTCGTTTTGGCATCTAAGGACATATGCTTAACATCGTGTAAAACAATTTATTAAACGAATTTAAAAGTTTAAAATTTCACTCACAAAACTTTCTTGAGGTATGCACATATAAAGAGTCAATTCAAGGTCCTCCCAGCTCCACCACGATTTGTTCCGCTGTATGAAGTTGTTAATTTGCCAGCATAGTCAGCGTGCGGTGTTTGGGTGTTTTGGATGACGTCACAGCCGACGCGTTTCGTCTCAGACAGACTTTCTCAAGACTTCAGAAATTTCTCTGCGCAGGTGCGCCTTTTGTTCTTTTCGTTGTCGTAGCAACGGCTACGACGTACTTCCTGTTACCGATCGTAGCGGTTGTCCTAGCAACCCGTTTTATTTTGTGCACTGAATTTAAAAATATATACATTTTACAAAGCATTGTCCATTTCTTACATATACATCTGTTACATTTCAAACTTCCTAAAATTACCAATAAACTTTAAAATCTTTTGTATTATATTGCCCATTTCCTATTAATAGTATACACACTTCTCAAATTTCTTTTCTCATTACCCAATTTTGATTATAGGAAGGCCCTTAAATTAATATCTATATTTAATCCCTTAGGTATATATGATTCCACCCTATAAATCCATTTACTCTCATTTTGCAATGTTTTTTTTTGTTAAATCACCTCCTCTCCATTGGTTTTTTATTACCTCTATACCCCAGTACATTAAACCTGCGGGGTTCATTTTGTGATGTTCTTTGAAGTGTTTGGATACACTGTGGTTTTCTTTCCCTTTTTTAATATTGTTTACATGTTCCCTAACGCGTTCCCTTAATTCTCTATTTGTTTTGCCTATATATTGTAGTCCACATGGACATTGTAGACAATATATAACATTTTTCGTTCTACAGTTAATGTTATGTTCAATTTTAAATTCTCTTTTGTTTACTGTTGAGTTAAAAGTTTTTTTCTTTATACCATACTTACAGGCTTTGCAAAGGGAACAAGGGTAGAAACCTGCCCATGTACATTCTTTTATTTTATTTTTGGTTTTCTCGGTCTCACAGTAATTTTTCACCAATTTTAAAATACATCATACAAGTTTTACAATAGAGAGAAAGAAACACACTATAAATCAGGGGAGAATATGGATAAATTACACAGTAATTCTAAACAGAAACAACAACAAAAGGATCATTTTTTAGAGAAAGGATACAGAGCACCACACAGAGACAAACATTGGGAGAAAAATTTCACATCAACACAAAAGAGGGGAGCGATACAAACAAACAACACCCACTGGAAACACTACAGTCCAACAAAAACGTGGAACACAAAGAAAGTAGAGGTGACACAAAAAAGAGAGCACTTTTCACAAAAAGGGGCACACAAGCAGGACAAAAACACAAAACAACACACAATGGGATATACAACCTAAGTAGCAGAACACTCACCCAAGATGAAGAAAAAGTTTTAAGAAAGGGTCTCACTTTTGCACCAACAAATAAACCAAACACATTTTAGATGTATATAGACACAGAAAAATTTATTCGAAAAATTATGCTTAAAAAAGCGTTTGCCAGAAATAATTATTTGGAACCAAATCACATATCTTACACAAGTTTAACAGATGACCCTTTCACACACACTTCACTAAAGAAAAAATCGGAATATATACCCCTGAACGACAAAGGAAACTATATAAAAATGTACGAAGAGTGCATAAAGAAAGATTTGGAAAAAGCCCAAGAAAATTATAAAGAAAAAAATACAAAGTACACCCATTCAAACCTTACAAAAAAAGAAAAAGAAGCACTAAAAACATTAGAAAGTGAAGAAAATCTAGTAATAAAAGCTGCAGATAAGGGAGGGGGGATAGTTGTGATGGATAAACAGAAATATCTTGAGATGTGTAAAATTCTAATAGAAGATAAAAAAACTTACAAAGAATTGAAATCAAATCCCATGGAAATATTTAACAAGAAATTACATGATATGCTAGCTGAAGCTAGAAGAAAGGAGATACTAAATGAAACAGAATGGAAATACTTAAAGATTGAACATCCAGTGATCCCAGTCTTCTATTGCCTCCCAAAAATCCATAAAGACCCTGTAAATCCCCCAGGGAGACCAATTATATCTGGGATAGGGTCACCTACAAGTAACCTATCCCAATACATTGATAGAATGTTACAAAAATATGTAATCTCCCTTCCAGCTTACTTAAGAGATTCAACAGAAGTTATAAAAAATCTCCAAAGCCTGCAATGGGAATCTGGAATGTTGATGGCCACATTGGATGTTAAATCTTTATACACTTCAATAAGACATACCCAAGGAATAAAAGCGACAGCACATTTTTTGGAAAAAGACCCAGCAATACCTAATATTCAGAAAGAGTTTATACTTAAGGGAATTGAATTCATATTAGAACACAATTCCTTCTAGTTTCAAGATAAATACTATCTCCAAACCTGTGGGACTGCCATGGGAACAAGGTTCGCACCTAGTTATGCAAATGTACATCTAGGATATTGGGAGGAACGGACCATAACCCCCTTATTGCAAAAAGGTGCGGACCTTGTCCTATGGCGTCGCTACATCGATGATATTGTGCTGGTCTGGAGGGGTTCAGAAAAAACACTAAGAGACTTTGTTAAATCCCTAAACCAAAACGACCTGAATTTGGAACTCACTTTGTCATATAGTTCAGAAAAAATAAAATTTTTAGACTTAGAAATATATCAAAAAAACTCCCAAATACAATTTAAAACATATTTTAAAAGTGTAGATGCGAATAATTATGTACTACCGAGTAGTAACCATCATCCACAATGGATTAATAGTATCCCCTACAGTCAGATGTGTAGGATAAAGAAAAATTGTAGTGAAAAAGGAGAAATGAATAAACAACTAGACTTTATGAGTAAAAGATTTAAAGAAAGGGGATATAAAGAAAATATTATACAGAAATCAAGAGAAAAAGTTAACAATATGGAGAGAAATGATCTCCTAAAGGAAAGAGTACCGAAAGGGAAAGATGAACCAGAAATAATATTTTCAACAACCTACAATCCCCTGGCAAGCGAAGTCCAAAAGATTATAAAAAAACATTGGGGTATACTAAAATGTGATGCCGATCTGATGAATTCCATCCCAGATCAACCAAAAGTAGTATTTAAACGTGCCAATAACTTACAAAAAAAATTGGTGAAAAATTACTGTGAGACCGAGAAAACCAAAAATAAAATAAAAGAATGTACATGGGCAGGTTTCTACCCTTGTTCCCTTTGCAAAGCCTGTAAATATGGTATAAAGAAAAAAACTTTTAACTCAACAATAAACAAAAGAGAATTTAAAATTGAACATAACATTAACTGTAGAACGAAAAATGTTATATATTGTCTACAATGTCCATGTGGACTACAATATATAGGCAAAACAAATAGAGAATTAAGGGAACGCGTTAGGGAACATGTAAACAATATTAAAAAAGGGAAAGAAAACCACAGTGTATCCAAACACTTCAAAGAACATCACAAAATGAACCCCGCAGGTTTAATGTACTGGGGTATAGAGGTAATAAAAAACCAATGGAGAGGAGGTGATTTAACAAAAAAAACATTGCAAAATGAGAGTAAATGGATTTATAGGGTGGAATCATATATACCTAAGGGATTAAAAATAGATATTAATTTAAGGGCCTTCCTGTAATCAAAATTGGGTAATGAGAAAGGAAATTTGAGAAGTGTGTATACTATTAATAGGAAATGGGCAATATAATACAAAAGATTTTAAAGTTTATTGGTAATTTTAGGAAGTTTGAAATGTAACAGATGTATATGTAAGAAATGGACAATGCTTTGTAAAATGTATATATTTTTAAATTCAGTGCACAAAATAAAACGGGTTGCTAGGACAACCGCTACGATCGGTAACAGGAAGTACGTCGTAGCCGTTGCTACGACAACGAAAAGAACAAAAGGCGCACTTGCGCAGAGAAATTTCTGAAGCCTTGAGAAAGTCTGTCTGAGACGAAACGCGTCGGCTGTGACGTCATCCAAGGGGGCCCAAACACCGCACGCTGACTATGCCGGCAAATTAACAACTTCATACAGCGGAACAAATCGTGGTGGAGCTGGGAGGACCTTGAATTGACTCTTTATATGTGCATACCTCAAGAAAGTTTTGTGAGTGAAATTTTAAACTTTTAAATTAGTTTAATAAATTGTTTTACACGATGTTAAGCATATGTCCTTAGATGCCAAAACGAACGGAGCAACAACGAACGTTCTTAGTGCGAACAAATATTTAAAACGTCAAGGAGTTGCATGACACATTGGATAATCCTATCACAATAACTACACAGAATCAATTTGTCTGTGAATTTCTTCAGATATCACCTCTTTGAAGAGTTACAATGTGCCATTGTGAGTGTTTATATGCCGAGAACTTCCCACACCAGTCAGTTGAACTGAAGAAGCTGAGTAGTGAAACGTCTTCATTAATTACTCAGAAAGTCCAGTTGTTTTTAGATTTACCTATACTAGATAAAAAAACTAGTAGCGAACTGGCTTTTGGAATGAAGAAAAACTATGGCAGATTTTAGGTGTCAAAGTTTTTCTTTGTTACAAAAGCCAGTTTAGGCAAATTTATGAAGATTGCCAAGCTTTTTTTGGTACTAAAGCCTGCATGATTTATAAACTCGCAGGGTTTCCGTTATCTTTGTCTGAGCATGAAAGCTTGGGCAATCATAAATGGGTAATGATAGGGTTTGTGCCAATGCCAAATATATATATATATATATTAACTTAATATTTGTTTTTGAATTATTAATTATTTTGGAGTAGTACCTATTCATATATATATATATGAATAGGTACTACTCCAAAATAATTAATAATTCAAAAACAAATATTAAGTTAATCGTGGAGGATATACTCACAATTTACCCCAGTCCCAGGGTGTAAGTCCAAGACAACATTTCAAAAGAGAGATGTGAGAACCTCCAACAATAATGAATCAATCAGTTAAAAAATTGAAAAATTTTTAGGACATAAGAACAAGAACTAACGCGTAAAGGGGACAAATTGTTTGGACACTTGCATCTGCCATCATGGCCCCCCACATAAAACACTGACTCCCCAAATAAAATTAAGTGATATTCGTCTACTGTGCAAAGCATGCAGGATTTATCTGTCTTGCTCAGTCACCCAAAAGTCATGTCATGGTGGTGTAGTGCTATACTGAGTTACATAAATTAGCATTAGATACAGTGTGTATATATATATATATATATATATATATATATATATATATATATATATATATATATATATATATATATATATATATATATATATATATATATATATATATATATATACATACACTGTATCTAATGCTAATTTATGACCTTTATGGGGATACAAACGTGGTTCTAATCTACGAAATTTACTCATGAAAACGGATCCTGTTCAGTGTTATATTCACATTTCACAAAGTGGCATTCTTACGGAGTTGAAGAAGGGGTGTTATAAGTGTGCAGGTTGCACTACATGTAGACAGATGACATCAGGGCATTATTTAGACACCCCCAGACTGGAAATACATATTAATCATCGCATTACATATTACATGCACAACAACCCACGTGATTTATATTATAACATGCCCTTGTGGCTTAACATATGTTGGAAAGACCCAAAATACTCTACGTGAGAGAATGGGTAATCATAGATCTTCAATTAAGAGGGCCATTGAAATAGGAAAATCTGATCTACCATTACCCAAGCATTTCCTTTCAAAGGGACACGGCCTTCCCACCCTAAAATTTATGGGCATAGACTTACAGTAGTACCCAAACCTAACAGAGGTGGTGATTGGGATCGGTTGCTACTACAGAAAGAGGTTTACTGGATTAGAACATTGGATACTGTAGCTCCTCGTGGTTTAAATTAATATTGTTCCTTTTCCCCTTTTTTGGATAAGAGATAACACACTCAGGTTTAACTTAAACATCAATAAGAATCAGTACAGGTATGGGACCTGTTATCCAGAATGCTCGGGACCTGGGGTTTTCTGGATAATGGATCTTTCTGTAATTTGGGTCTTCATGCCTTAAGTCTACTAGAAATTCATTTAAACATTAAATAAACCCAAAAGCTGGTTTTGATGCCAATAAGGATTAATTATATCTTAGTTGGGATCAAGTACAAGCTACTGTTTTATTATTACAGAGAAAAAGGAAATCATAAAAATTTGGATTATTTGGATAAAATGGAGTCCATGGGAGACAGCCATTCCGTAATTCGGAGCTTTCTGGATATTGGGTTTCCGGATAAGGGATCCTCTACCTGTAGTAAATATTCTCTGCATACAGTTCATCACCATTTTTGCTTTTATATTTAACATAAAGAATCTTTTTAAGAGAATTTTATGAGATTTTAACATATATTATTCAGCACTTTTTGTATACAAATATATATTATAACCTTTTAGCACCTAGTGTATTATATTCTATATTTTGTCTTTCAGATTGCATCTGTTATGAAATCTAGTCACACTAAAGAAATTGCTGTTAATTTGTACACCTGTAAAGTGGGTGTGTTCGGGCGGTGGGTGTTAGCTGGGTGAGTTTTTAAAAGCTTAATAATTTTATTGTCATTCTGTAATATCCAACGTTTCGGTCCACATTTGGACCTTTTTCAAGGTCCTTGAAAAAGGTCCAAATGTGGACCGAAATGTCGGATATTACAGAATGACAATAAAATTATTAAGCTTTTAAAGGGAGTGCTGGTCAGAAGATTATTGATATATATATATATATATATATATATATATATATATATATATATATATATATATATATATATATATATATATATATATATATATATATATATATATATACATCTTCATAGTGGACAGCACTCCATAATCAATCAGACTGAGTAAAGCATTAGATCTTTGAAAGGTTTATTGGTGGACCAACGTTTCAATTCCGCACAGGAATCTTCGTCAGGGTCTCACCCTGACGAAGATTCCTGTGCGGAATTGAGAGTTGGGTGAGCTTTTAAAAACTCACCCAGCTAACACCCACCGCCCGAACACACCCACTTTACAGGTGTACAAATTAACAGCAATTTCAGTACAGGTATGGGACCTGTTATCCAGAATGCTCGGGACCTGGGGTTTTCTGGATAATGGATCTTTCTGTAATTTGGGTCTTCATGCCTTAAGTCTACTAGAAATTCATTTAAACATTAAATAAACCCAAAAGCTGGTTTTGATGCCAATAAGGATTAATTATATCTTAGTTGGGATCAAGTACAAGCTACTGTTTTATTATTACAGAGAAAAGGGAATCATAAAAATTTGGATTATTTGGATAAAATGGTGTCTATGGGAGACAGCCATTCCGTAATTCGGAGCTTTCTGGATATTGGGTTTCCGGATAAGGGATCCTCTACCTGTAGTAAATATTCTCTGCATACAGTTCATCACCATTTTTGCTTTTATATTTAACATAAAGAATCTTTTTAAGAGAATTTTATGAGATTTTAACATATATTATTCAGCACTTTTTGTATACAAATATATATTATAACCTTTTAGCACCTAGTGTATTATATTCTATATTTTGTCTTTCAGATTGCATCTGTTATGAAATCTAGTCACACTAAAGAAATTGCTGTTAATTTGTACACCTGTAAAGTGGGGGCGGTGGGTGTTAGCTGGGTGAGTTTTTAAAAGCTTAATAATTTTATTGTCATTCTGTAATATCCAACGTTTCGGTCCACATTTGGACCTTTTTCAAGGTCCTTGAAAAAGGTCCAAATGTGGACCGAAATGTCGGATATTACAGAATGACAATAAAATTATTAAGCTTTTAAAGGGAGTGCTGGTCAGAAGATTATTGATATATATATATATATATATATATATATATATATATATATATATATATATATATATATATATATATATATATATATATATATATATATATATATATATATATATATATATACATCTTCATAGTGGACAGCACTCCATAATCAATCAGACTGAGTAAAGCATTAGATCTTTGAAAGGTTTATTGGTGGACCAACGTTTCAATTCCGCACAGGAATCTTCGTCAGGGTCTCACCCTGACGAAGATTCCTGTGCGGAATTGAAAGTTGGTCCACCAATAAACCTTTCAAAGATCTAATGCTTTACTCAGTCTGATTGATTATGGAGTGCTGTCCACTATGGAGATGTTTGTAAAAGTTTTATGGCCTGGCACCCTGCATTTGGATTACCCTTTTGGTTGTGCGTTCCTACTTCAGTTGAGTTATATTTATATATATATATATATATATATATATATATATATATATATATATATATATATATATATATATATATATATATATGATTTATCTGATGAGTGGGAAAAGAATATGCTTATGATTTCATTTTAAAGACATTAGTAGGTAAAACCAGTGGGTTGACAGTCTCTGAAACTGCTTAACTTAACATAATTTTTGCATAAAAATATATTTTAGCTAGACCAATGCTATTATTTTAATGAGCTATCTTTGGAGAGCAACAACAGACTTTATAAACGTTAAGTGCAGTTTTAGAATACCTTGTCCTTTAGAAAAAAAAGTACTTAATAAGGACCAAGAATCCATTACCAAAGCTTTGATTGCTGTGTTAAATAGATAACAAGAGAATTGCAAAGCTTCAGACCTGTTATCCATTAAGAAACAGCTTTAAGTGGAGTAAGTTTCCCAAGTATGAAAATAATAATCTTTGTTAATTAAATTGGTAATTAAAATGTAACCTGTTTTGAAACAATGGGTGAAAAGAAAGCACCCTTTTGGTTTCAAATGGTCATGGTCCATTGCAGACTTAATTGACATTGTTTTTTCTTATTTAGAGAACCTTTTTAATGACTCATATTTTATATTTTATAGTCCAGCTAACTGTGAAACACATAACCTTGCAATAACATACTTACTTTGCTTGTTCATACAGTAGAAATGAGAATAATGTTCTTTAATGTATCTCTACCTGAGTTTCCACGGTGACACTTTAGAGTTCTTTTTCTTTCTTTCCAATTTAGTTATTGTTTTTTCTTTTGATGTGTGCATGCAATGAGAGGCCAAATGAAATGGTCACCCTCCCCTTCCAGAGTTGATCTATCTTATATTTAAATAAATAGTCCAACTCTGTTCTGAGTCTTGGTTGATCTAATGTTGTATAATTGTATAGTCATCACTGACCCACACCTTTTAAGCTTTCAAGAAACAGGTGCTCATGCAGAGTACTTCACAGCACCATGCTGCCCCACTCACTCACTTGAAAAAAGGCTGAGGCAAGATACCAATAAAGGCTTTTTAGACTTTGATACATGGATGGTGCTGTGACTTCACTTATCAAGTGATCTAATATTGTGCCAGAACTAATTCTTACGGATTAAACTTGTACAGAGAATGTTTTGGCATGAAATGGGCCCCTGAGTGCAATTGCATGTTTTAATGCTGCCAAATATATTGCACTAATTATGACATTTGGCATCAGATAAACTAAATAAACCCATGGCCCTGTATTCTGCTTATTACCTTACACGAGAGTTTGCTCTGACCCCTTATTGTGAATTTAGGCTTTTTGGACCACTCTTTGCTTGAATTCAAGCCAGTGATTGTTTTATGATTGTGACTTCAGAGTTGGAAAATGCCTAGAAATATTATTCTGCTTTTTTTATTATAGTGAATGCTCTAGCTCACTTCACTTGTACCTCAGTTCCCAGATTATCTACTAGAATCCATGTTTAACGGAGTTGAAATGACTATTGCACTCTTGGGGAATACTGATTAGTGCCTGTTATTGACAATGTATTTGCAGTGTATTGTATTAATTAGTTCACATTTAGAACAGTGATGCATTTGGAGAAAAATATTAACTTGCCCATAAAACCTAGTGAAATCATCAATACAGCATTCCTTTGACATTTTGGATTTTACAAAAATTAGCATTGGGTTCTCCCACAGCCCTATTCATCCAGCTTTTGGGGTATTGGAAACTTGGTTTATTGATTGGAAAGTTCATTTCTGGTGAGGTAGGCTGCTTTTGGAACTGTCATTGGATCACCTCTGCACAAAGAAGAAGGGCAGGCACTAGCAGAGACCAGTCTTCAAGGCAGGCTTGTCAAAACATAAAGTACTTTATTGCAGAATTCAAGGATACAACCTAACCGCCTTACGCGTTTAATATCTCTCCGATGCTTAATCATAGGCCTAATAGTCAAACTTTAGCAGTCTATTATTATATTTATTATATTATACTACTAGTCTAGTATTCATAACATAGGGTTCAAAGCATTTATGATTTATTTGCATCAGGAAACAATATGTATTTGAAGAAATGCACTAATAAACATGAAATATTCCAAAACCCCAGGGCCAGATTGATTCCCGGCTGACTGGTATCTAGCCAAAGCCATGGCCTTAATCCCGCACTTACATGCCACCTTAGTGGATGCCCAGCACAGGGCCCAACTCCCCCAATCAATGCAGGAGGCGACTATAGTGGTCATACCCAAAGAAGCAGGGTACCCTGATCAATGTGGAGCCTATAGGCCAATATCACTCCTCAATACTGATGCCAAAATATTGGCCAAGGTCCTGGCCACCAGATTAGCTAAGGTTATCACCACACTCATAGAGCCGGATCAATCCGGGTTTATGCCACAAAAAGCAACTGACGTTAACATACGGTTATATGCCAATTTGCAAATCCCGCATGACAATAAGGGAGAGAGAGGGCTATTCTATCAATAGACTGTGAAAAAGCCTTTGACTCAGTAGAGTGGCCATACTTATGGGAGCTGCTGGCAAAATATGGGATAGGACCTACTTTCATAAAATGGCTCCAAATGATCTATCACAACCCTATAGCCAAAGTCAAAGTAAATGGCATATTGTCCCCTGCTTTCCAACTCCAGCGGGGAACGAGACAGGGCTGCCCCATGTCCCCCCTCCTCTTCGCCTTGGCGATAGAACCTCTCGCCGCTAGAATAAGGACAACTCCTACCTGTAAGGGTCTACGAGTGGGTGCAGTTGAGGAGAAAATTTCTCTATACGCCGATGATGTCTTATTGTACTTCCAAGACACAGGTCCATCCATGGACATAGCCATGCGAATTATACAAGACCATGGTAGATATTCTGGTTTAAATGTCAATTGGCGGAAATCTGTATTGTTCCCTCTGGACCGGCCCCCTGCTCAAACGATATCCCCCAGACAAGACTTGAAAGTGATTGATACTTTTAAATATTTGGGTCTTAGGATACATAACAATCTAGCTGAGTTTGTAAATTTGAATTTAGACCCTGCAATTCAGCATTGTACTAGGGTGCTGGCTGCTTGGCAATGCCTGCCGCTTACGTTATGGGGAAGAGTGGCCCTATTTAAAATGGTTTTTCTTCCTAAATTTTATATCTATTTCGCAACTGCCCAATTCACATACCAAATAGAGTTTTTCGCAAAATAGATAAGGTGATAACGTCATTTATTTGGAACAACAAAGCCCCCAGGATTGCCAAGGAAACTCTGCATGCCCCTTTAGATAGCGGAGGCCTGGCGCTGCACAACCTGAAGGCTTACTACTTGGCAGCCCAAACTGCCTATGTTCATTGGTGGTTGGTGCCTAACGCAGAGAACCCTAATATGCAGTTACAGGCTTCGTGGCTGGGGTCGGTAGAAGCATTGCGGAATGCTCCCTATAGAGCGCAAACTGATCTCCCCAAGGAACTGGCAGTAGTGACAACAACCCATAGGGCTTGGCTTTCCGCTCTCCATATGACAGGGGTTGACCCACCGTTGATCTCCCCAAATTTGCCACTCTGGAGAAACTCTACTCTAATCCACTTTACTGATCTCCCCAATTACCAAGACTGGCCAATAGGGGGCATTAAAACTTTGTCAGATGTCTTAGATGATAATATGTTTATATCTTATACTGTGCTAAGAGACAAAATGACGGTTCCCAATCTGAGGCTCCATGCATACTTCCAACTGAGAGAGGCCTTTCTGTTGCAATTTCGCTCCCAACTACGGGTACCCGAGGATTACCTACTGTTGAAACTTGTCATGACGGAAACGCCAGCTAAATTAGTATCCCAAATCTACTGGCTGTTGGTTCGTGCCCCTGTGGCCCCGTTCCACCGTACTGACCTTAAGTGGCGTGACACCTTAGGAGACCTGGAGGAGGACCAGTGGGAAGAGGTGACTGACAACCTATATCACTTCTTAGTATCCTCTAGAGCAGTGGTCCCCAACCAGTAGCTCGTGAGCAACATGTTGCTCCCCAACCCCTTGGATGTTGCTCTCAGTGACCTCAAAGCACGTGCTTATTTTTGAATTCCTGGCTTGGAGGCACGTTTTGGTTGTATAAAAACTAGGTGTTCTGCCAAACAGAACCTCCTGTAGGCTGCCAATCCACATAGGGGCTACCAAACAGCCAGTAACAGCCCTTATTTGACATCCCCATGGACTTTTTCATGCTTGTGTTGCTCTCCAACTCTTTTTTAGATTTAAATTTGGCTCACGAGTCAAAAAGGTTGGGGACCCCTGCTCTAGAGATAGACTGATACAATATAAGTTCCTCCACCAGGTCTACCTAACGCCTGATAAGTTACACAGGTTTGGTAATAGGGCAAACGGCAACTGCCATAGGTGCCAGGCGGAACAGGCGAACTTTCTTCACATGATGTGGCAATGCCCCCACATACAATCATTTTGGAGAGCGGTCACAACACACCTCTCGACACACCTGGCTCTCCCCCCATTGCTCAATCCCCAATCCTGTCTGTTGGGAATTTTGGAGGGAGTTATTTATGGGAAATTTTTACACCTTCTCACTAGAGGACTGTTATATTATGCGAAAAAGTGTATTATACTGAGGTGGATGGGGCCCAGGCCTCCCACACTGACAATGTGGCGTAAGCAAGTGAATAATGTCCTTCCCCTGATCAAACTTACCTACTTATCAAGGGGTTGTCCAGACAAGTTTGATAAAATTTGGCAGCCATGGACTGATGCTGAGGGCATAACTGATGTAGGTGAATAAAACTTCTATCAGATGGTCATGGGAAAATCTGTATGCACATTCTGTATCTGATGAATGGTAATGTAAATGGTCAGTGTCTCCCAGGCGGAAACATACCCCCCTCCCCCTCCTTCCCCCTGTCTTGTGAATGGAAAAACAATAAAAATTGTTGGTTTAAAAAAAAACATGAAATATTCCAAAAATCTATTTGTGAAACATCCTCTGCAGTTTGGTAGAGTATATCTCAATGCCAAAGCATGCTTTTAAATACACGAAGGCCTATTCATTGGAGGTTGAAGTTTAGTGGTGTTAGAGGTTTTTGAACCATGAATAAGTTAGTCTTCTCTAAAACCACAAATGCCATAAAAGTTAACAAAACATCAAAATATTAAAAGTACAAATGGAAAAATGCTGAACAATGCACTAAAAATATGAAAAAAGAAATTTGAGTTTTTTGGATAATTACTAGCAAAAAACCCCCACAAAACCGGTAAAAATCTGAATTGGTGAATAATGGTCCAGTAGGATCAGCGCAGCTCTCATTGACTTCAATGGTACAGCTTTTACTTGGAGCAGTTTTGTATTAAAGTTTTTTGTGGTTTATACACTTAATACATCTAGAAAATTTGAGTTTTAGAGAAATAAAAAATGCAAAATTTTAAAATAAGAATATTATTTGCGAAAAAATAGAATTTTAATAGGGTATGTATGATGCCTTTTAAGAAGGATGTATAGCCTGATAAATATACTGATTTGAGAAATAGTTTTGTTGCTGTAACTATTTCATTTTACTTTCATCCACATTAATTATCCGTGCATAAAAGTTCCATCAGTCAGGAGCCTGTGACCACCTAGATGGCAGTAACCTACTGTCTGGTGTGTCCAGTTCATGTCATACTGACATGTCAAACACATGACCTAATAATTACAAAAAAATTTGGGGGTGTTCATTTATTAAATGTATATATTGTATCTGTTTAAGTTCTGCAATACTTTTTGTTACATATAAATTATTGTCATATATAAATAGAATGATTTAAATCCCAATTTATAGTGGTGCACTTTGTGTTAGATTTCTGCAACTCTTTTATTGCCTTCTGTGTCTTGCTAATGAGTTTGTAGAATCCTTTCTCCATTCAGCTGTTAGAATACCCTGTGGTTTAATGTTGATCAAGCGACTTTATGTGCTTAGAAAAAAATGGCTGAGCACTGTAAGATGTGCGGATTGTAATGGTAATATCCTGTTGGAGCCTGCAAGCATTTTTCTTTTACAAATGTATAAAATTCAGATCTTTTCATAACCATTGGTTTGGCAGGTGATGGATTTACAACATATAAAGGGTTTGTTTTCTTGTGCGTGTTTCCATCACAGATGGCAGTAAAGTTTAAACCAACACAACTTCACAGTTACTTTGGGGTTATCTGTCCATTAAAATGCATTATTTGCCTGTAAAAATATACCTTAGGGTATATTTTACCTCTTATCTTTTTTGTCTCACAGCTTAGTGAGTTGCAAGGTGCGTATGAAAATGCTGGGCGTACTGCACAACAAGCAATAAGAAAGTGCAACCACTTGACCTCTGACCTTGAAGACACACGTGTGTTTATGGAAAACCAGCAGATCTGCAACCATGACCTGGAGAAAAGACAAAGAAAATAAGAAATGGAAGAAGAAGCCTGTACCTTTGCGGGAAAAGACTCGATAAAAACATACCAATAGTATGATTTTTTTCAGATTTGACTCCAGAAAACTCAGATTTTTTTATATTATCAACCGAAACTGCAAATTCTTTGGATTACTTTGCGAAACCCAGCATACTTTACATCATGATATCTTTCAATTGTAAATGGGACATCTGCCATTGCCTTCTACATAACCTTAGCAGTTTTGAGATGGAGTACTTTTATTCAGACTTTTAGCAGCCTGGATTTAATAAATCTTGAAAAAAACACGTTTTTTTTCTATGAATAAATTACCTTTAAAACTCTGACCATAAAAAATGCAGGACTTTAGGAAACAACCCCCTTTGTGTGTCTGTAATGGCTACTTGCTTGCTGTAAAGCACTTGACCGAGTCCCTTTTCCCTTTACTTTAAACAACAATGCCAAAGGAAAAAACTGTTCTGATGTTGCTCTACTCAGAAAATAGATTAGAAACACCAGATGAACTTTTTTATGTCTTTACTGAGCAGAAAAACATCAGTTGTCTGTCTTACTTCTGAACACATTCTCCTTGACTGTACAATCAGAGGAACTGACCGCAAGGCAGAGATGTTGTTACAAAATTATATTAGCAGTTTATAAACCGCTTAATAGCTATTTAGCAATGGAAAAAAAAAGGAAATTGCAAAAATGCTTAGAAGATCACTCTTAGCAATTTTTAAATAGATGTACACATCCTATTATACCACCAAACGTTCTGGAAAATGGGCTTTCAAATATTTGAAAGCTGCAGATCACTGCTAAGGTAACTACTTGATGATCTGGGTTGCAAAGCATCTGTTACAGGAGTATGGTTTATTTTTACTTAATTGTGATTAATAGGCAGTATTAGGCAGTATTACACTATTACTGTTTTTGTTACCATCATCTGTGACAGTCTTGGATGGGCAGAGGTGCTTGATGGGATATGACATGTTCTATGGCTTTGTGTTCCATACCCTGCTATGTGTTTAGGTTCACAACAAATGGGCACACAAATGTTGTCGCTTTTCTGTAGCACTCATGGGAGGCAACATAAACACATCATTGTACCAGTTTTAGCCAGTCAAGTGACATCTCTTGATAGGGATGCTTATCTATACTGGTATCACTTTAGGTGGATTGAAATCTGTTGCCATGCTTGGGTTTGTGTCACCTGGAATAGATTAATATTATGCCATATTTTTAATATTCGTTATCCTGTCTCTTCTATAGGTGTTCCTGGTGTATAACGTTAGAACTGTCTCCATAAAAGAGTAGTGAAAGGTTAATTTTTATATACAATGTTTACATTTTTTTTAAGTGTACACAATTTTTAAATTAGTTCCTACATTCCTTCTATATTTAAAAGAGTATAATGCACTGACACATTCTTGTTTTTTCACGCAAAAAGTCTCCTTTAATAAAGGGTTATGTAATAAAATATGCAACATTGCTTACAGGTTCTAGTCACTTATAACAGCCAACAAACAGCTTTTTCTGAACTCATGTCTAAAAGAACAGTAACACCAAAAAATAAAATAAAAGCATTTAATTAATTAAAATATAATATACTGTTGCTATGCATTGGTAAAAGGTATGTGAATGCTTTAGAAAGACAACTGTAGTTTATGTATATAGGCTTTTGTGTAGCCATGGGGGCAGCTATTCAAGCTAAAAAAGAAGACTCTGCACAGGCCACCTGGCAGATAACAGATAAGCTCTGTATTAGAATATGGTGGAATTCTACATAGTGCATCTGTTATCTACTATGTAACCTGTGATTTTAATTACTTTAATTTTTTTGCTGTTACTGTTTCTTTAAAGCAACATTTCAGTGTAAAAATATAACTGGGGAAATAGGCTGTGTAAAATCTTTTAATATAGCAAGTTATCTAAAATTGAATGTAAAATCTAAGTCAGCGACTTAAAGGGGGGCCACATGGGACATAACTCTTCAGGTTATTTGCTTTTGATCCTCAGCGTGCAGCTCAGATTCAAAAACACACAGACTGATCAGTTATGTCATATATGCTCCCCTTCAAGTCACTGATTTGTTACTGACTGGTAACAGGTTAGAGAGTTACAAAGCAGGAAGTTGTGCTCTGGCTATTATGTTACACATGTAGTCACTCTAGCCATTATTGATGATATTTTTGGTTAACTGATTAAATTAGAACTTTTTTGTCTATTGTCTATTTACCCAGTGTTATTTTTACACGGAACAGTTCCTTTAAAAGCAAACATCTTATTTATATATTAATAGCTTTAATGTGTAGAGGAAACAGTTGAAGTAATTTGATTCATTTCAAATATCTAGTATTTGCTTGCCCTTTAATTCTTCTGCTCAGTCTTGCTAAAAATGTAAAGCAGTGTTCTTTCCAATTTCTGCCATAGGCTGAATAATTTATCTTTCTGATGTTTTTATTATTTTCCTTTTAATTATTGAACGCCCACTTTTTCAAGTGATTTAATTTAAATGTCAACTTTTATTTCTATCACCAACTTTTTACTTAGTATTATTGGTGTGGCTTTTTATTTTTCAGTTCTTGCAGAGGTTTCTGTCTATTTAATAACTTTGTAATCATTTGTTTTCGGTTTCCTTGTCAGCGAGATTTGTTGATTCCAAATCAGTTTTGTTACAAGTAAAAGGCTACGGGGCAGATTCACTAACCAGCGGAGTTGCGCTAGCGCAGGCTTCGCCACACTTCGCCAGGCGAAGTTTTGCCAGGGCGCCGCTAATTCACTAACATCCGAAATTGCACTCAGGGAGGCGAAAGGTAGCGAAGTTGCGCTAGTGTTAATTCGTCAAGCAAAGCGAAGTTACGCTAGCGATGCCTAATTTGCATACGGCGCCAAGTTAAAGTACAATGGATGTATATGTAGCAGCAAATACATTACACTACACAAGCCTGGGAAAGCTTTGTTATTGTTGTTATTTTGCCCTATACATGTGCCCACTGTATAGTTTAGGTGCCATATGTTAGGAAATGTAGGGGGGAAAGAGGGTACCCCCAAAAAAATGTACGATTTTTTTCAGCCTATCACCTTTAAAAAAAGGAAAAGACACCAGCGTTTTTTGGGACTTTTTGCGAATTTTTTTCTATCTACTCTATTGCACTTCACCTGGTCTCAGGTGGCAAAGGCAAGTCTGACGCAAGAGGTAACGTTCAGTAAAATGCGCAAGTTAGTGAATTAGCATAGTTACGTCCCATTTGACATAGCGCAACTTCGCCTAGCGTAAGGGTGCGAAGTAGCGCCGACATCACTAGAGAATTTAAGCCAGTGCCCGTTAGTAAATCGGCAAAGTAACTAATGACGTCACGCTGGCGAATTTGCGCTAGGGTTAGCCGCTTCACGCTAGTGAATTTGCCCCTATATGTCACAATGATTTGAACTAATTCAGATATTTTTGTTGCATTATGTACTTACAGTGGGTTATTTATTAAAGTACGATTTTTTTCTGATCAGAGTTTTAAAGGGGAAAGCACAATTAACTTGAATATTTTGTGATTTATTAATCACAAGGCTAAAAGCCTGAATAAAAAAGTATTCCATCTCAAACCTGCCGAGGTCATGTAGAAGTCAATGGCAGATGTCCCGTTGGAAAATATCATGATCTTAGTTCTTGTACAATTATGCGATTAATTTGTATTTTTTGGGTGATAAATCGGCATCCAAAAACATTGCACTGTTTGGATTTTTTCACAATTTTTAACAAGTCTTTACCCGCACCAGATTTTTTCAAGTTAATTTATTGATAAATTAGGTAAAATTGTGGATGGGAGTTTGGTTGAAGTGATTTGAATAAAATAATGAGAAAAATTCAGATTTTAGTAAATAACCTCCTAAAAGTAGCTAAGCTGTATTAGTTCTGTATCAAATAGCATTTCCTTTCTCTCACTTACTTTTCCACTATTAATGCCTTTAAGAACTAGTAAGGAGCTCCTTTCCGTTGAAGTCCTATAACTGCAAATGATAGACTGGTGTTGGGTGCGAGCGCCAAGCCTAAAGGCAGCTAGGGACAGAATTATGATGAAATATGAATTCAAGATCCTTTTTTCTAGATACTCTGGCATTTATGCCTTAGTCTTAATTGCAAATCTACAGTAAATGAATACCTTTTTTTGTTGCTGATGTTTTAATGGTGTTCATCATGGAAAGCCCTGAGGATTACAAAGTACTCCAGATAAACGAAACAACTATCTGAACAGCATTTTTATCAATAAATTTCAATATATAAGTAACCTTTTTAGCAATTTTTTTTTTTACCAAGCCCATGCTTTCCCTTCCTTCCAAAATATTAATTGTAATAAAGTAATATATTCTGATTGGTATGTTCTTTTCTGCCTTTTAGTCATATTTCACTTGGGTGTAATAGCTTATATCAGAGCATTCTAAGACCAAATTGCCATTTACCAGTTGAATCTTCAATAGGTTTTTCCCCATCAAGTGAGAAACTGTGTACAACAACATTAATGCTAGAAAGGTTTTGAAGTACTAAGGTGCAGTTAATGGCCTGTTTGGAGCATATTATAGCATGGGGGGGGGTGGTTCTGTCTGTTTTTTTCAGACCATTTGTACTTTTTAAATTTATTACATAAGTTTGTTTCACTCAAACACTGAATTATGTCTGAGCACTGAAAAAATGTAGTGTACTCCCCAATTGTTTATGTGTGCTGATGTCCATACTTGGCAGGATTCTATGCTATCGATGTCTATCACCTGAAAACATTTAACTAGTTTAAAGACAGTGAATAAAGTAGGTGTCCATCATGGTCAACTGTTCAAATACTTTTAATTCCCATTCTGCTGATCCAAAAGAAAGTGATAATTTTACTGAAGTCATTCCATTTTGCCTCTGATTGTCCAAAATGTTTCCTTGCTTCAAACACTAGGTGAATATCATTACCCAATGTTAAAATTCTTTATATCCAAAATACTTACAGCTGACTGATGTAACTATACTACACATAAAAATGTTTGCCTATGAACTCAACAAGGGTCAACACCAATGTATCCTTCTCAGGGCATGTGAATATACTATGGGGTATTTAGTTTAGCTATTGTTTTAATTTAGATTATGGGCATAGAAAAAGGCGTGTAAAGTAAAATTCCAGTTTTTAAGCAGCTAACAGGTCTAAATATTTAAATATTCAACTTTTTAGTTATTTTGATCTATAACCCATGCATAAGGCAGTATTTTGAAATACTGTTGAAGAAAAAATGTATTGTAATTTCTTTTAGGGATATAGAGGCAAAGGGGCATATTTACAAAAGGGCGAAATGGCTAACGCTAGTTAAAATTCGCCAGTGTGATGCCATTTTGCCACTTCGCCAATTTACTATCAGTTTTTTTTCTTCTGAATGTTACCGCTTTGCCAGAGTTTACTTCGCCAGGTCAGACCAGGCGAAGTGCAATAGAGTAGATAGGAGTTTGAAAAAAAAAAAGTTGAAAGTCCCAAAAAAACCCTGGCGTTATTTACTTTTTAAAGGGTGACAGGCTGAAAAAGATCGATTTTTTTTTAGGGTACATTTGATAACATATGGCACCTAAACTATACTGTGGGCACATGTGTAGGGCATTAGAACACCTCTATATAATTTTATTAAGTTTCCCTGGGCTTGTGTAGTGTTATTTATTTGCTGCAGCATACACGTCCATTGAAACTTCTATTTTGCGCTGTATGCAAATTTCCAATCGCTAGTGTAATTTGGAACCACTGATCGTAACATTGCTAGCGCAACTTCACAAACGATCGGTAACTTGTGCGCAACTTCGGATCTTCGTGAATTTGCGCAGCCGTGGCGCCTTGCAAAGTTTGGCGAAGTGCAGTGAAGGCAACCCTGGTGCAAGTTCGGAGGTAAGTAAATTTGCCCCAAAGTGTTTTATACTTTTGAAATTACAAAAGCAATAACAATAAAAATGTGCATACTAAATAGTGAATGCTAAAAATGCCTAGAATGCTAAAAATATAACTCCCATTGATCTTATTATACTAAAGGTATGGGATCTGTTATCTGGAAACCTGTTATCCAGAAACCCCCATATTACAGAAAGCATATTAAGAATGTCTTGGATGATTTTTTGGACAGACATAATATCAAAGGCTATTGTGATACTAAGCTCTATAGTTAGTATAGATATGGGTATATATAATTTAATTAAAAGTAGGGAGGGGTGTGTGTATGGATGCTGGGTTTTCATGTGGAGGGGTTGAACTTGATGGACTTTATCTTTTATCAACCCAATTTAACTATGTAACAATATCTCCCTTAGACTCCACTATAATCAAATAATTTTTAATTTTTAAAAATGATTTCCTTTTTCTCTGTAAAAATATATTTTTCACCAAAAAGTATATTCCAAATATGTATAATACACCATCTTATATTGCATTTTTGGGGAGCAAATACTTCCCATATCTGTCTTAGGATAGTATTTGCATGAATTAACAGTGGAAAACAATGAATATAAATAGCAATATAAGGTTAGGCAGTCTATGGACATTAAAAGCAAGTAAATGGTTTTAATATAGTGGACTTTGCTTTGAATCATTGGAATTCAAGGGCTGCCCTTAATCTTAAAGGTCTATATACAAAATTGGCTGATTGTGACACCTCTACTGAGTGGATTAATATTAGGATTAATAGGTTTTCCCCTCAGCTGATCTCAGTTCTTGCACTAACTTTTGTATTTCTTTGCTGACCTTTCAAAACACATTTACAAGAGGCAGTAAAATTATGTTGGCTAGTTTGCACAGAAAAATATAGTCAAAGAAAATCTGCCCAATAACATTACTCATCAGGCATAGTTGGAAGCTTCTGCACTGCACAAATATCACTGGTGTGATTGAGTCTTAAAATACTGTGGAGCATTCGTAACATTAATAATGGCCTTTATTGTTTTCAAAGGTTAAATAATCCTATCTACCACAGGCAGTGGCATTAGAAACTAGAGTAAAAGCAAAATACCAAGCAACGAATGGGTACATGCAACTTGCTGATACAAGACAAGCACAGCAGTCCTTTCCACGGTAGTTATGCTAATTTGTAATGTTGACATTTTGAATTTGACAGACTTCAAAAGTAGGTTTGTGTTTAAAGGAAAATAATATCTAGACACAAGATTTAAGAATTTCAACTACCTGATATACAGTGGCAGTAACACTAATATGTTATAGGTAAAATCAGCAGGTACATGTTGGACAGGGCCGGAACTAGGGGTAGGCAGAGTAAGCACGTGCCCAGGGTGTAAAGCTGGGGGGGGGTGCCAGGCACATACCTTCTCTGCTTCCTACTCCATGTCTGGTCCCCCCTCTCCACTCTCATGCTGGCTATTCCTGGCTGAGAGGGAGTGTGCAGATGTGTATTCTCATGTGTGTGCCTATATGTTCATACCTATCCGCGTGCACAACTATTTGCATGCACGAGCGAGGTAGACCTACTAGCAAAGTTGCCTATGGCACCTGTGCTGACGTTTTGACTCCTTTGCTGTTTGTGAAATAGCATTTGCTCCACCCTTACACTCATGAATACAGCTTTGCCTAACTCAGTGCAGTGCTGTATTCATTGGGGTACCCACAGGTCTCTGCATTTAGAAACAGAGCCCAGAGATCTTTGTCAATTTAATCTTCACAGAACAGTTCTTTTGAGAAATTATAATATATAGGAACTTTTTGAGAAAATAAAGCAAACTGATTATATCTTATGCAGGTTTGATGTGCAGCTAGCACAAGCAATTGGGGAAGCTGCATTTGAGAAAAGTTTACGTGAGAAGGTGACACAAGAGAATACATCATGCCGATGGGAAGTAGGCAAACTACGTAGAGGTAAGATTCCTTAAAAAAGAATCTAAGACTATGGCAGTGTAGCAATAAAACAACAAAAACAAGGCCATTCCTTAAGATTTTGAGGAATTGAACTTTCACTTGAAACACTGCTAATGGTTCTTCACAGTGAGGGAAGTGAGGATGGGGAATGCCCTAGTGAGTGATGTGATGGAAGATTCTATTAATGCCATTAAAGAAGAAGTAAAATTTTTTTTCCATCTATAAATTTACTCTAAACAGCCTCCCAAATAAATGTACCTTAGTCCCTGCTGCCAGTCTGCTCTGGTTCCTGTGTTATCAGCAGCTTGTTTACTTCTTCTTTAAGAGTAACTTCAATTATAAGAATTATATCCAAGGCTACAGTGATGTCTGTGTGTGTGTCTCTCTCTTTCTCTGTATATGTGTATATATATATATATATATATATATATATATATATATATATATATATATATATATATATATATATATATATATAGTGAATAAAGTACCCCCCTCTTGTAAAATATAAGGATATTATAAGTTACCGAGGAGTTGCATGACCATATAAAAACACGAGGCCAAAAAAACTCCGAGGTAACTTTTAATATCCTCATATTTTGCAACTGGGGGTACTTTATTCACTATATATATTAATTTTACCTCTAGAAAAAAGAACTGGAAACAATCAAGTTGACTAAGCAACTGGAACTGTTGGGAAATCAAGTAAAAGAACTATCATCTTCTACTGGACTTGATAACAATTCCGTGGTATCGCTAAAGAAAAAAGTGTTGGAACTGGAAGTTAGTGTTGCTGAGCAGAATCAGCAGTTGACTGAGCAAGTTAATGCCATACAACAAATGTAGATATCATGGGTATTTCAAACTTCCTATGTGCTTTACATAATGCTTAGTAAATGTCATGACAAAGAGCACTGCTGAGTAAGACGGTTCTGAAATGTCATGTATACAAGACACAGAGGGAATTCTCTGTAAAGTGTAAACAAATAAACTTGCTTAGGTATTTTCAAGCTGTCTTTGAAACATATTGTTGCTTAGCAATGGAGTGCGCCCTAGTTGCCATTTAAAATTCTTTGGTGGGTGTTCTAATTTTAATTACAACGTGCATCGTGCATATAAAGTAGGAGATGGTGTGCAGAGTAATCTTTTTGAGAACGTACTCAAGGGAAGAATAGAGACAACTGTATAATGAAATAAGGAAGGTTTCTATTTGCAGAGCTGATAGCTGAATATGTAATACAAAGAGGAATGTTTTGTAAGTGCTCAGTTATAGGCAGTGGCATATGTAAAGTGCCATTTTGTATGTCAGTTCTCTATCTCTTCTTTTAAAGAGGCATGATTTTTATTTACATTTTATGTCGAGCTACTTGAATGTCAGCTATGAATAACTTTGCTTTGCACTGTATTACTTAAAAAAGTTAAAATTATTTACCTCACACAACAGACGCCTCCAATTTGAAATGGAAATTGAGAGAATGAAGCAGATACATTTGAAGGAACTGGAGGATAAAGAAGAGGAACTAGAAGATATCAGACAATCATGCCAAATGTGGGTAAGTCAATGCAGAACCATACATTTAAGGGGCAGATTTTTCAAGGGTTGAAGTGAAAATTCAAATGAAAAAAAGTCGAATTTCGAGCAAATTTTTGTGTACTTTGACAAGGGAATATTCCAAATTTGATTTGATTTTGAAAACAATTTGAAAATTAGAATATCGAAATTTATCATGTATTGTCTCTTTAAAAGTTCGACTTCGACCGTTCGCCATCTAAAACCAGCCGAATTGCAGTTTTAGCCTATTTGGAGTCAAATGGTGGATTTTGATAAATCAAAGGGATTTTTTTGGAAAAACTTCAAATCTATTTCGATCGAATGCGCTGTTACTTCAGTTCGGACGATTCAAATTCAAACAAAAATGGCCTATTCACCCGAAAAAAACTTTCATTTTTTTATTCAAATTTCGAAGTTCCCATTGCTTCAAAATTTGACCTTTGATAAATCTGCCCCTAAGACTTTTCTTTGGATTTAATATGAGAAGGGTCCCTCATGGCTTGCATCAAATCTTTCTTGAAAGAAGTATCTGTGAAGGAGGATAACGCTGACTTCTCCATGTTTTAGGAGAATCTGAACTGAGCTTTCAGATTACAAGATCATTTTTTTATTGCCACTTAACAGATTCAGCATTTGGCATAGGCTAAATTTGGTGGACTGATGTCTCCTTACAATGTTTATTGTTCTATGCTACATCATGCAGTCTGAAGAGCTTGGCAATAACATTCATACATCTCATAAAACAAATGTATGAGTTTGGTGCTTAAATAGTCAGTGCAGTTTTAGAATAAAATTAGAGCTTAAAAATAGCTAGAACGCAAAGAAACCCACACACATATCACTGGAAGCCATCTGCTTCTTGGTTAGACAAAGAGATGAGGCCAAAGGGTTTTTTTTTTAAAGTGGTAATTAATTAATCACAAATAATTGTGTAGGAGCACCAACTGTTTGCCTGTAATGCAATTCATTTATACAATTGCTATAGTGTATCTCTGTATCTGTGTATTTAGTACAGTTATCTAGTAAAAATTGGAACAAAGTACACCCACTCATTTTATTTGTACAGTCACGTATGCTGACAAAGTGTAGTGAAACAAGGGATCAGGGAATGTGCATGAAAAAAATGTGCGTAAAAAAACAAACGGATGCCGGCGTCAAAAAACGGACGCCGGTGTCAAAAACGAGACCCCGGCGCCGTTTCGCAAATTTTTCACAGTTTTGTGAATTTCGTGGATAATTCACAAATTTTCCGTGAAACGCGCCAAATTCGCCCATCACTAATTGTATATTCAAAGAGAGGAACTTGCAGCTTAGTGTGGTAGAAATACACAGCAGACCAAGTACAGAGAAATGCACATTTACTCCCAACCCATGCTACCCACATATTAAAATACCAAAATGACTGCTTCTTCTCATGCTCATAATGTTCACTGTTTTCCCATGCTTCTGATCTCTGTTTATAAGTTAGAAAGCCCAAGCCTTTGGGCACTACAAAAACATAACTATTGGGAGCTGTTAACAGTAATGGAAAATTTTGTGGTGTAAGAATAGGAATAAAAAGATTCCAAAGAGGGATTTCACTATTTAATCTGGAGACTGAAAACAGTTCATAAAAGGAAAAAAAGATATTGAAAGAAAGAGACATGAATTTTGAAGGACCTACAGTAATAAAGTGGGATTTCAAAGTAAAACCCTGCTATAAATTCAAAGCCTTAATTTTCTTCCATCTTTCTGTGTACAACAAATAGCCTTCATTATATATCTTCCCTTTTTCTTTTTTATGCAATGTTACTGTTCTTCAAAATCAGTCACGTTTTAATTCCAAAAAGAAGTAAAACTTAATTACCTAATGTAAAACCTAATATTCACTATAAAATATTATATAAAAAATATTATAAAAGTCACTATAAAATATTTACCATAGAGGGGATTATAAACCGCTGATAAATTACACCAATCCAGTTGACCGGAATTTATGTGAAGTGGGATACCACTTTATTCTAGGGTATGGTATTTGGATTGACCGGATCCACATGAATTGATCAGATTGATCAGCCAATGGCTAGTGTGAAACCCATTCAGAATGAATTCCATTTGATTGTTGGTTTTACTGCAACATATCCAGTCAACTTTTTATAGGATACAATCTTTCAGCCTAAAGGCTGACCATTTTAATTAAAGTTAAATGGCCATCTACATAACCTCGCGTAATGCAGCTGTAGCCATCTTTAATTAAAGGAATACTAGTTACAATTAAAATACAACTAGGAGACAGGAATGTAAAACATAGGACTTGGATATTTCATTTAGGTTGATGTTTTTTCTTTCTTCTTCCTCTACTTGGGTGTGTCTAGCTTCGGCAATTGGAACAGGAGTATGACTTATTGGAACCCTTTGTGTGCAGGTAAACAACCAGAATCTTGCCTAATACCTGCAGAGTTATAACTTGTGGCTTGGAGAAATGAATTCATTTTCATTCTGCTCTTCCAGTCTAAGCAGAGTCCAGCACACTTGGCTTATCAAAATATGCTCACATAGCTTTTCCAATTGCCTCCCTCTCACTAATGAATACAATGAAATAATAATAGTTTTACCTTGATATGTGGTTTAAAGAATGCTGTAATGGTCCCTGGGAAGAAATCAAATGATTGTTTTTGTCAGATCGATCCCGTAATGGTCTGGGAAGTGTTCTACTAAATAAGCTATTATTAACTCTGTTTCAGCTACAGTGTAGACTGTAGGAATCTGTTACAGCAAAATAGATGTGCCATTAGTTTCCTCGCCCCCCACCTTTCCTAGAAGTTCACTAAAGATGGTGTGTTAGGGTGGTGGAAACACATATCATAGTGTTGAAATCATGCTGCATTTCTGAAACCCAACTCATAAATAGCTAGTCAATAAGCACATTGACTTTCTTATGCTTCTCATTAATTGAGCAAGGTCAAATACTGCGGCATCATTACTGCGCTTAGATTTGTTTTAACAAGGTGTCTTTGTGATTAAGGAATATATTTCTTTAAACCAGAATGCAGAATACAAAGCCAGTATGCCACGACTTTTTACAGGGACCAATACATTGGACATATTTTTAAAAGGCCATTTAGAACTCTTGGCTGTGTTTCAATCACTTACTGATTAATATTTACTGAATATGGCTTGCCTGAATCTAAACCCAAATGAGGCCATGATTCTGTGCTTCAGAAAATCTTTTAAACTGAGCTTCTATAAAGTTCTGTTGTTCTTCTTACACTTGCATTACACTGTCTTACAATCACAGACATATGTTATAAAGACTTAAGACTTTATTTATAAAAGTCTGCATTTTGGTATTATTGCAGAGGTTTATTGTATTATTTTATACCACCTCAAACTGGATGTAACCATTTTAAAGGGATTCTGTCATGATTTTTATAATGTAGTTTTTATTTCTAAATTACACTGTTTACACTGCAAATAATTCACTCTACTATATAAAATGTCATTCCTTAACCAGCAAGTGTATTTTTTTAGTTGTAATCTTGGTGTGTAGGCAGCCATCTCAGGTCATTTAGCCTGGTCATGCGCTTTCAGAAAGAGCCAGCACTTTAGGGTGGAACTGCTTTCTAGCTTTCTCCTACTCAATGTAACTGAATATGTCGCAGTGGGACCTGAATGTTACTATTTGAGTGCTGTTCTTAGATCTACCAGGCAGCTGTTATCATGTGTTAAGGAGCTGTTATCTCATTGTTCTGCTGATGGGCTGCTGGGGGGGGGTGAGATCACTACAACTTGCAGTACAGCAGTAAAGAGTGACTGAAGTTTTTCAGTGCACAAATCACATGACTGGGGGCAGCTGGGAAACTGACAATATGTCTAGCCCTAGGTAAAATTTCAAAATTAAATATAAAAAAAAATCTGTTTGCTCTTTTGAGAAAACCTTGAAAACATTAAATATGAAAATTCACCAAGTTAAACTTGTTGAGGTCCTATAGAAGTCAACAGGAGCTGTGCTGATCTTACTGGACTGTTTTTAATCAGTTCGGACTTTAAGAGGTTTTCAGATTTTTTTTGCTTTTTGTCTGAATAACTCGAATTGTAGAGGCTATAGATATATTCACATTTTGTTTCAGAATGTTCATTGCTATTTTGTTTGTTTTTGCTTTCTAAAGGAAAAGGAAAGGATACAACTAAGTAAGCTTTATCAGAAAGGTCTATATAAATACACCAGTAAACCCTCAAAGTAATGCTGCTCTAAGTCTTCTGTCAAAAGAAACACTGCAATTCTTTTCTTCTATTGTGTATACATGAGCTTCTGTATCAGACTTCCTGTTTTCAGCATAAACCTCCAGGTCTTGAGCATGCTCAGTTTGCTCCTCTCCCCCTGCTTTAATCTGAGCCCAGAGCTATGAGTGAGCAGGGAGAGACTCAGGCGCTATCCTAAACAAACAAAGAGAGCTTCTAGAGCTGTTTACTATGGTAAAAGCATTCTGCAGAATAAATATAGTGTTATAACTTGCACTATTGTGGCTAATCTATTGGCAATAAACTGCTTCGGTAGCTTTCCCTCTCCTTTAAATGTGTATATTATAATAAATTATAATACATTTTATGTGGTTTTAGAAAAAGTGAGTGTAGTTGTGGTTTCAAAAACTTCTAAAACCACCAAAACGAGTATGTTGAAAAATAAACCTCCATAGGTCTTATAATTGGGATTTGTGCAAGTTTTTTTCTACCATGTTTTTTAAACATTTTTAAAAAAAACCCACAAATGTCTACTTTTATTATTTATTTAAAGATCTGAATGTAAAACATGTGAATGAAAAAAACACAGAAAGAAAATATGAATACGAATACAGAAACATTGAAATCCTATTTTTAGTAAGTAAACCCCTAAAAAACCCAGAAAACCTCTAAAAGCTTAGAAGCAAAGAAAAATTATACAGTTGGAAAAGAACAGTTCCCATTGACTACTACATGACCTCGTCAGCTTTTAGATGGTGAAGTTTAGTTCTAGCGTTTTTGTGGTTTTTACACTACAGTTTATGCTTGTGCTGCTGAAAGAATATCCCTGCTGTAAAAGGTTCACCTACTTCATTTTATGGCTATGACAGCACATATTAAATGGCTGACCTGGCTCTTATTCATGTATGAAGCAGCTGTAACAAATTTCAAATCATATTTTTTCTGCAATTATGTCTAATAAGTTAACAAAGTCTGATTATGCAGTGCACCAATTAATATCACATTGCAACAGCTGAAATGGTGACAATTATAGATCAAAGACAGAGTCTCTATGCAAAACATAATAGCTTATTACACTATATTTAGACCCTTTCAAGCAGAAAAGACAGGTGCTGCAGTGAAATTCACTTGAAATACAGAATAAAAGACAAAAAAGCAATTATATATAAAAAAAATAACTTGGTGGGGGCAAACTAGTACTAAATTGAATGGCAAGTTTCCAAGTTACTTTTTGGGTGGACGAATGATTTTTTACTTTCTACCTTCCCATCGTACCTTCCCATGACAAGTGGACTGTCATGGGTCAGTATGTAAACAATTGTTTTAATATGTGAATGGAATAAAAATGGATTTTTATAGATTTTGTGGTACCGGACGTTCAAAAAAAAGCATAGGTAGGTGTAAATCGAATCACTTTTGCGTGCATTCCTTTGTTCTTTGTTCCTGAGACCATTTAGCAGATTAAATCATATACTAGAGCAGCAATCAGTCTTTTTATTCCCAAGGTCCCAATGTCTTTTATTAATAAAACTTGTACGTTTAGGGCTGTTTGGGTGGCATCTGTATGGGTCATTGCTTTTTCACCAGCTAACATTTTTGACAGTCTTATTTTGAGTTTTCAGTTAACCCTTTTGCAAATGACAGCCATTTAGGTTAGATACTTTAGGTTAGATACAGAATGTCTTTAGGGCATACTGATACAATGGCTTAATTGACCCAATTTGCTTAAGATAATTGATTAGGGCTAAGGGCTATAAAGAACACTGGTAAGAACAATGTGTTGGGGTTATTGTGTAGAAAAATATATATCAACAATATATGTCCCAAGGCTCAATTAGTAGTTAAATTTTTTTTTTTATTACAAATCACATTTAAAATGGTACATACTGACCCACACATGGCCCACCTTATGCGTTTCATACCGGTGTCTCTGGGGTTATTGTGAACCTCTCTTCTAAAGGCTTGGAATAAAAAAAATCATAAATGGTGCACTTACCTTCAAAACTATAGTAAATACTTTGGCTGTAATTGTTTTATTGACCGGGAAAGAGGGATATATATCTAACCCTCTGCTGTTAGACATGGGACTTTGGAATGGTAGCTTCTGAAACTAGTATTCCTAAGACTTTATAGATAATTACTGAAAGCCTTATTTCTTTCAATTAAATCTAACAGTTGAAACAATTCCTATTTAGTAAACCAATACTTCAAACAGGCCCGGATTTGTGGAAAGGCCACCTAGGCCCGGGCCTAGGGCGGCAGGATTTTAGGGGGGCGGCATGCTGTCCAACCACACTCACATTTGTTCAAAAACACTGGGGATGCTCAGAAGATACAATAATTTAGTAAATTTCCTGTGCCCAATCCACATTGTTCAGGTGCCAATTATGAAAATTTGCATGAATAAAGGGGGGGGCACGGGTGACAAACGACAGTGGGCCTAGGGGCGCCCGCTATCTAAATCCAGCCCTGACTTCAAACCAAAAAGGTTAATGGCTACGACATAACAAGGGATATTATATTTGTAGCTCTAAATATATTTCTGATTTTTTTTATAATACCTTGCTAATTTTATTGCATGTCAGTTACTTCTCATTAGTCTAATATGGCATTAATAGAATGCGTGTACAAAAAAGCTTCTAGCATACTTTCACAGCTGCGATAAAGCCTCCCTAAAGTAGCACAGGCACTGGATGCCTAATTTTTAAGCCATGGCTTTTATATCTGTGCAAAGTGAAATAGATTGCAGGTGTGATTTATCATGCTGTTTTCCAGCAACAAGGGATAAATAAAAAAGAACTCAATTTCACACTTAGACTGTAATGAGCAACGAGTGAGTAGATTGGACACAGTAGAGGCTACTGCAGCTTGGTTCAGCTCTTATCCCCTGGCACTCAACATAATGTAATTGTTATTGTAAACCTTAAAAGGAAAACAAGTGGTAAATGTAGCTGTGGTTTGCACCAGTGACTATAATGTCATTGTACATTTTGATTTATAGGGCCTTTATGGGGAATATCCACTCATTTCTGCTGTGCAGAAACCTCATTAGAGTATTATAAATCAAAAGCTGACAAATATTGGCTTGTGTGTTTGAGGAGTTTGCAAATTAGTGTGGAGATCACACTTTTGGAAACATATATAATTGTATAAAATGGCAGGCATTAATAGGAATTATATGGAAATATTTTTAAAATCCCCAACTTGTCAAACTCCATATGGAAACATCAGCAGCTTCTAAAGTGCAACTAATGAAGCAGATATTTGATATGCATGTGTCTAAAATATAGTCCAAGGGTTTTCTAAAATCCCACTGGTCTCTTCTGTTTGCAGACTTGTTTCACTAGACATATAAATACAGATTATATGATATACATACATACATAAATACATTTACACAGTCCCAGACCAAAACATATCACAGTAACATAATGAGATGAAGCGTATATTCAATTTTCATTTTATATGGGGATAGTTCCCCATTAAGGCCCATAAAAAAACGTAAAGACTCATTTATGAATACAAGCACAAGTGCAAAGTAGTTATAGGTGGGCCAAATATTCAGTTCTATTAACAAATATACTTGTGCTCGCACACTTTAGTTCAGCCAGCTCTGATGAATTTTATGAAGTTGCACATTTTATTTTAACAAATAGTGATGAGCCAACAGTGAAACACATTGAAGTCAATAGGTGTCAATTTTTTTTTACTGGCAACAATTTTTTATGTGTACAACAGATTTTTCTCACTCCAAATGCATTAAAGTCAATGGAGCAGATTCACTAAAGAGCGAATCTTACTGACCGTTACCTATTTCGCCAGAGTTTATTTTGCCACCTCAGACTAGGCAAACTGATAAAAAGAAGCTACATCTTCCTCAATCTTATGTCAGTGACATCATATTCTGTATGCCGAAAAAGCATTAAAGTTGTAAAAAAAAAAAAAACGCTGGCGACTTTTTTTTTTGCCTTCAAAAGTCCAAACTATTAAAAATGTATGTGTGAACAATTTTTTAAAACTAATTTCAGGGGTATGCCACATTTGTTTAAGGGTTGGCTCATGTCTAGGGCATTAGAGGATCTCCTCTGTCTTTATTATGGCTCATTGGATATATGAAAAAGTGGCCACTTAAAGCATTTGCACCAACCTTACTATTAAAGATGTCCATACAACTCTTAGGTACCCATCCTATTCAAATAACTTAAGTGCAAGAGTGCTAGCAATGTTTTTCTAGGCAGAAGAATGCTAGCAAAAATTTGCTAGGAAATGCTTGCCCAGCTGAAGTAATGCTAGTGAAAATTCGTCAGCATTTGGCTGCTGCGACGCAACTTTGCATTTTAGTGAAATAGTGTAGTGGTAACAAATCTGCGCCTGGCGAAGTGGCACAGAGTATGTTGATGTGGAACCCCCAAATCTTTTGCGAAAGATTTGGCCGAATACAGAACTGAATCCGAACCCTAATTTGCATATGCAAATCCGTGAGGGGGAGGGTGAAAGAGAACCATGCAAGTAGTGCGCAGTTAAAAAATTTTTTACTACCTTGTTTTGAGACGAAAAGTCACAGGATTTTAAGGATTCGGATTCGGTTCGGCCAGGCACAAGGATTCGGCCAGGCACAAGGATTCGGCCAGGCACAAGGATTTGGCTGAAAATGGCAGAATCCTGGCCAAAAAACAAACTGCATCCCTAGAATTTGCTCCAGAGGCTGTTATTCTTGTGGCAACTTTTTTAAGTCTCTGAGACTTTTTGGTCTTGGCAATGTTTTTGTCGAAATACATTAAAATCAATCGGAATTTTTTTGACTTTTTTGTCTCGAAAACAATTTTGTCTTGGCAAGTTTTCTGTCACGGCAAAATTTTTCAAGGTTGACTTTTTCATCAGTTCCGAGAAAAAAAATGGCATATGGCGAAATGCAGAATTTCACCACAAATCCATGCATGGCTAAAAAAATCATCTTCGCCATTTGTTGCTGCCAATGTATCAGCAAAACCTCTTAAGGCTCATATGGGGGAATGTAATTAAAATTGCAAACATTGTTTAAAATAGCATTTATACAAATCATTAGCGCTACTCACAATGTAAAATCATTCTCTGGCAAAAATTTAAATGTCTGAAATTTGATCGAATGGGAATGATATGAATGAAACTTGAATCAAATTTTCCTCCAAAAATAAACTTGAATGTCAGGAAGACTATTAACATATTCAAATTGATCAATTGACCTCTGCCATTGACTTGTAGAATTTGGCAGGTTTAATGTGGCGAATATTCGAATTAGAACTGTTTCCATGGTGGAGGTGTGATAAATCTAATTTACATTCAAATTGGGGGATTAAAATTCAAATGTGCGAATTATGAGACAAAAAAAATTTAAAAATTTGAATTTACTATTCAACCCTTAATAAATCTGTCCCTTAAAGTATCTATACTATATACTAAGGTGCACATTTACTTAGCTTGAGTGAAGGATTAGAATGAAAAATACTTCGTAGTTTTTTTTCGGCTACTTCGACCATCGAATTGGCTATTTCGACCTTTGACTACGACTTCGAATCGAACGATTCAAACTAAAAATCGTTCGAATATTCGACCGTCGAAGAACTGTCTCTTTAAAAAACTTCGACTATATACTTCGCCACCTAAAGCCTATCGAGCACCAATGTTAGCCTATTTTTGATCGAAGGAAAATAGTTGGATCAATGGATTAAAAGCCTTCGAATCGATTCGATTCGAAGGATTTAATCATTCGATCGAATGATTTTTCCTTCGATCAAACTAAATGCGGTAAATGCGGTAAATCCTTCGAAGGATTTTACTTCGATGGTCGAATATCGAGGGTTAATAAACCCTCGATATTTGTCCCATAGTAAATGTGACCCTAAATGTACAATTTATTCATTATTCTTCTGTTGCAGATTGGACATCGGGATTTTGATGAGGAGAAGTGTCTTCGGAGGGATCTGAAGAGGACACATGCTCTCCTTGCCAACTTGCAGCTTCTTTTGGCAAGTATGGGAGACTCTGGACCATCTGTGGACCATGGAGAGTTAGAGAAAGTCCACATTCAGGTGAATTATTGCATTTCCTGCAGAGTTGTTTTTAAATATCCACCACCATTGTTCATTTCAGTTCTTATGAACCATTTTAAAAGGGATACTGTCACAATTTTGTTGCTGCTGAACCATCACTAATACACAATGTTTTGGGAGTAGCATGTAAGGGTTAAGTAATAAATTATTTAGATAACGTAACTATTATTACGGGTTAATTTTGCAAGGTGGTGTTATAAGGCAGGGAATTTCCTTTTAGAATGTTCTGGAAGTTCAGGGGTAGGCAACACGCGGCTCCGGAGCCCCATGCGGCTCTTCATCCTGCTTGCTGCGGCTCAGTCTTGTGGCTTTGCCTGTCACATCGACTATACAGCCCTTGCACCTGCTGGCGGCTTCTTGAGTGTGCGACCACGGTAAGCTAACGGTTATTTTACCGCGGTCACACACTCATACACACTGCACTTCTGTTTGTTGTCTTCTCATGTTGTAACAGTTAAAATTAAAAAAAGGCTAAAACTGTTAAATGTTTATAAACTGTGTTATGTTTTGTGGCTCCAGACTCTTTTTCTTTAGTGGAATCAGGGACAAAATGGCTCTTTTGATAGTAAAGGTTGCTGACCCCTGGCCTAGTTGATCTATATAAGGGATTGATTAGTGTATCTCATGCTCTTTTAATTGATAAGAAAAACTGTGCCAAGGGACAAGAGGTCAGATACCACTGAGAGTACTGAATGTATGCAGGATATCAGCCCTATATAGTTAAGGTAAACTAGTGGTAGACCATATTCTGTAGAGCTCACCCAGCCTGTCTGACCATCCTTTTGCCTAATCCTGTGTACCGTGACCTTCGGCCCAAAAGACTTTGGTAAAAACCGTGCCCCTTTGCCAGCCAGAACATCTCGCCTTGCACCCCTCGTTAAGTCCAGGTGGCACTCAAGTAAGCTGAGGGCTCCTCCCGAAGCCCAAAGGTGGTCACACTACTGGTGAAGCCGAGCCGAGACCATGGTGCTTGGCACTTGTTCTGGTATTGGGTGCCGGTCGTGACACAATGTCAACCAAATGCCCGTGCACATTTTTACCACATTTATCAATACATTATCGATTTTGTGCGGGAAACGACTCAATAAAATCGTTAAAAAATCTGAATTGTATGAGTTTTTCTGATTTGACGCGCAAAAAAATCAGATTTTTTCAGATTATCAACTGAAAACCACAAATTCTTCGGATTATTGTAAGAAACTCAACGCAGAACACGATATCTTTCAATTGTAAATGGGACATCTGCCATTGACTTCATTACCTTGGCAAGTTTAAGATGGGGCACCTTTTATTCTGACTTTTAGCAGATTTGGGGTTTAATAGATCAAGAAAAAATATAGTTTTTTTCCTCCAAATGGTGTTTTCCTCTTTAAAACAAAAACCAAAAAAATTTACTTTAATTATTAAATATATGTCTGCTCAATATTTCCCCCCATTATTGATCCTTTATTATAATAAGGACAGTGTTTTAAAGAATTAACACATTGATCAAAGATAAAGGTGTCAGATACTCTGATTTGAAAATTGTGCACTATGGGCACAGCTGAACATTAACACTATTTTCTATACTAATTTTTTATCCCCAGTGCAAATTGCAAGTGAGGACATTCATAAATGGGCCCCAATTTGTAATATAAAGAACATTTTTTAATTCAATTGGATTTGCTATTGGTAAATAAGGGATATAATACATATCTACTCCTATATGACTATTATTTTCTTGAATCAAATATTAGACCTTAAGACAGATAAGGGGACATATAAAAGGTTCCCTATTGTCATTTCATATTTAAAAAGAGATTTGCTACTTGTTCCCTTTAGAACAATATGAGCCACGAGTACATTTGAAAGGCTTGAAAAAAGAATTTACCAGTGGGCTTTTTGCCATGTCCTGTTGTGTTAACTGTAATAAATATGTTCAATCTGCTACTGCATAGCTTGCCAGTGTTCAAAGCTTCTCAACCCACTTAAAAACGGATCTGTGCCTGTATCTATATACATGCCATGTGTTTTATCAAAGGAACTTAAAATAGTGACCATTACCAGGATTACTATTGTCCAATAATAAAATCTGTCCATGTATCCCATAACCCTATAAACATGGGAAATAACCCATGGCAACCAATCAGATTGTTGCATTCATTGTTCTACTTGCAGCTGGCTTTAAAAAGCTAATCACTGATTGGTTGATATGGGTAACTGCCTATGGGCAAATTTGTCCAGTGTTAATAAATTAACCCCATTGTTGTGTAAAACAAAAATAAACCTCACCACAACACAATAACCAATAATTCTTAAAACAGCTGTTGGAGGCGTTTCAACTAAATGTTCTTTCCTAGAATACGAATATGAACAATGAATGCTGGCAACTTGTCTGTTTAATGTGCTTTTATTTGTACAGTGCAAAGTCCAAGTCTAGGTCTACAAAGTTGTGTAGGTGATGGTGTTAATGATATAAAGTACAGGTTTGGGACCTGTTATCCAGAATGCCTTCGGTTTTCCATGTAAGGGATATTTCCGTTATTTGGATGTCCATACCTTAAGTCTGCTTAAAATAAATTTAAAATTAAATAAACACAATAGGATTGTTTTGCCCTCAATAAGGATTAATTATATCTTATTTTATATAACAGAGAATAAGGAAATATTTTATCATCTATCTATCTGTCTATCTGTCTATATGGTAGAACAATGTATGGCTACTGAAAGTGGGTAAGAAAGATGCCCCCAAATCCTTAACTGAGCAATAGCTTACCAACAGGTTCAGAACAGTTGCTTGTACAGGTATGGGATCCATTATCTGGGAACTTGTTATCCAGAAAGCTACGAATTACGGAAAGGCTGTCTCCCATAGACCCCATTTTATCCAAATAATTAAATTTTTTTAAAAAGATTTCCCTTTTCTCTGTTATAAAACAGTACCTTGTATTTGATTCAAACTAAGATATAATTAATAGTTTTTAGAAGCAGAGCCAACCTATTGTGTTTATTTCATGTTTAAATGATTTTCTAGTAGACTTAAAGGGATCCTGTCATCGGAAAACGTGTTTTTTTTCAAAACGCATCAGTTAATAGTGCTACTCCAGCAGAATTCTGCACTGAAATCCATTTCTCAAAAGAGCAAACAGATTTTTTTATATTCAATTTTGAAATCTGACAATGGTGCTAGACATTTTGTCAATTTCCCAGCTGCCCCTGGTCATGTGACTTGTGCCTGCACTTTAGGAGAGAAATGCTTTCTGGCAGGCTGCTGTTTTTCCTTCTCAATGTAACTGAATGTGTCTCAGTGAGACATGGGCTTTTACTATTGAGTGTTGTTCTTAGATCTACCAGGCAGCTGTTATCTTGTGTTAGGGAGCTGTTATCTGGTTACCTTCCCATTGTTCTTTTGTTTGGCTGCTGGGGGGGAAAGGGAGGGGGGTGATATCACTCTAACTTGCAGTACAGCAGTAAAGAGTGATTGAAGTTTATCAGAGCACAAGTCACATGACTTGGGGCAGCTGTGAAATTGACAATATGTCTAGCCCCATGTCAGATTTCAAAATTGAATATCAAAAATCTGTTTGCTCTTTTGAGAAATGGATTTAAGTGCAGAATTCTGCTGGAGCAGCACTATTAACTGATTCATTTTGGAAAAAAAATGTTTTTCCCATGACAGTATCCCTTTAAGGTATGAATATCCAAACAATGGAAAGATCTGCTCAGGAAAACCCCAGGTCCCGAGCATTCTGAATAACAGGTGATAAACCTGTACTTTTCAACCTAAAGGCCGTTTTGACCCTGCCCTCTAATGGCCAGTTGTGAGACTCAAGCACCTTCTCTTTAAAGCATGTGATCTTTGGGACATAACTCTGTTACACCAATTGACATAATCCATTTTGGGAACCCTGGAATTACTGGTGATGCTTCATGGTTTTATACATCAGCTTCCATATTTATTATTTCATGGACTAATACTAATATTATTATTTTTCTTTTTGCAAATTTAGTTCCAGGGGTAGAAGTAGGAAAATGGCATGCATATCAAATTATCCACCTTAGCCTGCACAGCACTGACCCGGAGGCAATTTCAAATAGCTGCTGTATTTTTCTGAACTAATATTATTTGAAAACATCTAAATTTTTTGGCATCAGTTTTTTGCTTGAACGCTTGACAAATTCAGGTACCTGTTCTGTTATGTCAAAACAGCAGATATTAAATTTTAAATTTTAAAATAAGTTGGGCTTTTTTCCAGAATAGTGTACAAAATGTACAGTATTCCTGGGTGTTGTACAGAAGGTTTCTCTCAAAGGCAGGGCAGATTTCAGTAACCTCAAATCAATAGGCCAAGTAAATTTGTGGGAGACAGACTAACAGTTGGCAGTAGTGATTGAAAAGAAAATAGAATTTGGTTCATTTTGTAACAGAATGAAAGTAAAATGTCTTATGTTGTATCTAATGGAAGCAAAGAACACAGTGTAATTTGCTTTTACAGAAGAAATAATAGAACTACACTATACAAACATATCACTGGAACTGCTTGCAATACAGAATACAAAATCCCTAAAAAAAAATGTTTTCGTGCTTTCCAAAGATGCACTACATATTCCCAGATACTGATTCCTGAATTACATTATAATATGCAAAACTATTTAAAAGATACAAATTACTGTTACAAATAGGTCAATCATGTTATTTTCATGTTAGCTTATTTTTTTTTTAGTCGGGTTTCTGAAACCACGACTAAACTCACAAACTCTAAAATCAGGATTGTCATGACATTTATTAAAATGTGTGAACAAAAAAAAAAAGCACTGAACGATAAAGCAGGCTGTGCTACTGTTACAAACGTTGTTATATTGACAACAGTGACACATTTTCAGTGAAGCAAAACGGGTCAGTTTCGCCCATCACTAATTGACAGTTAATAAAAACTTAAATACCTCTGAAACAGAAAAAAATAATTATTAATCTAAAGTTTTCTAGTTTTTCAAGATTTTTTCCAGATATGCTTACCTTTAGGGTTAGTTCATACGAGGAGATTTGGGGAGATTTTGTCGCCTGGCGACTAATCACACCGTCTTCTGAGCGACCATCTCCCCGAACTGCCTCAGTGTGTTTTCCCATAGGCTATTATGAAAAGTCGCCTGCGCTAATGCACACGCGGCGATGCGTTTTTCATAGTCGCCTGAAGTTGCCTCGTGACAAAATCTCCTTGTGTGAACTAACCCTTGAGAACAAATTTCTCTTTCGGTTTTTACCTGGGTTCAATTTTCTAAGCTAATGTTTAAGTGCTATTGCTTAAGGGCTACTATATTTTGTTGTGTTTCTTGCTGGAGTCTTATCTATCTTATCATCCCTAACACAATTAGCTTTAATGAATGGCATCAAAACAAAAACTGTGACTATATTTGTGCAACCACAACTGCACTTGCAACCATAAATGATCCCTCAAATGTACTTAAAGGGATACTGTCATGGAAAAAAAAATGTTTTCAAAATGAATCAGTTAATAGTGCTGCTCCAGCAGAATTCTGCACTGAAATCCATTTCTCAAAAGAGCAAACAGATTTTTTTATATTCAATTTTGAAAATCTGACATGGGGCTAGACATTTTGGCAATTTCCCAGCTGCCCCTGGTCATGTGACTTGTGCCTGCACTTTAGGAGAGAAATGCTTTCTGGCAGGCTGCTGTTTTTCCTTCTCAATGTAACTGAATGTCTCTCAGTGGGACATGGGTTTTTTAGATCTACCAGGCAGCTGTTATCTTGTGTTAGGGAGCTGTTATCTGGTTACCTTCCCATTATTCTTTTGTTTGGCTTCTGGGGGGAAAGGGAGGGGGCGATATCACTCCAACTTGCAGTACAGCAGTAAAGAGCACTAGTCACATGACTTGGGGCAGCCGGGAAATTGTCAATATGTCTAGCCCCTTGTCAGATTTCAAAATTGAATATAAAAAAACCTGTTTGCTCTTTTGAGAAATGGATTTCAGTGCAGAATTCTGCTGGAGCAGCACCATTAACTGATTCATTTTGAAAAAAATGTTTTTCCCATGACAGTATCCCTTTAAGATGTGAGAAGGATAAGAAATTATTATACAGGGCTTTAAAGAAGAAATACTGCATGGTGAAAATATGAAATGTTAGACTATAGATACACAGAGACAAATACAGGAGTTTCTCTGCACTCAACCCATTATCAATATATTTAAGACACTTTGAGACATTTTGTGCCTTAAGATACTTACATATCCCCTCCCCTTTAAACACAACAGGGATTGTTTGTACATACATTGCAATATATTTAAGATGGCCAACTATGTCAAAGTCATCCCTGGTATGGCCAGTCCTACACTCAACTTGCATCTGATTCTTTAAGAATTATATTGCTTCATTATACACTTAACACAAGTTTTGCTGCAATTCACTCGCTTTCAAGGTTAAAACTCCCCAATGGCTGCCCTTTTATTGGCCACCACTTAACCTGACTGTAGCTGAAAAGTGTGGGATCAATAACATGGAGCTGGACACTGCTCCTGTATAAACTATAACAAAGATAGAAAAGTTGTACTCACCTCTTCTGTATAAATGTTGTGGTCATAGCCTCACTGCACCCATGCTTAATAGTTTAAATATTATTGATGAGCACAACTTTCCCTTGTTAGTTATAGCACATACAGTAGATACAGCCTTCTTATACCTTCATTGGAAAATGGAATCACTGGAATGAATAAAAGTCAACAGCCATGATAAAGCTGAGTGAAACTGAAAAAGCAATAATTTTGTGTAAGTTTGCTTTTACCAACAAAAGATATCTTTTGTATTGACAGGAGGTCATCCAGTCAATACAATGGCAGCAGGAATTATTGCACAAAGATCAATTATATAATAGATGTACACAATAGGGAAGCAGTAAACCCCAAAATCTTCAGTAATGGTATTACAAAAAGCAGACCTTCATTTATGGCTAAGACTAAGAATTTATTACTGCTAAAAAAAATCTGTAATGGCAGATACTGTATCTGCATTTGTCTCATAGGAAAGTAGTAAAGACAAAAGAGGCATAGCAGAATATTAATTTGGAGCTGTGTAAAGCGAATACTGTATGGCAGAATCTGTTTATTATAAGGTAATAGCATAAAGTATATTATTAAATTCAGCTGGCACACTCAAGGTATGCTTGGCATCAGAGATAAAACACACTCAGAAATGGTTTCAAATTGCCTTATTCTTGTTACACCATGCATCATATCAATAATTCCCCCTTTGATAAAAATGGAACTCAGCAGTTTTGCTGAGAAAATACATCTTTTGTGTCTTTTCTTTAGCTCCACAAAGGGCTCCAGAGAGGGTTGCAAAACAAACAACCTGGTAATAAACATCAAATAGAGTTGTTAAAAGCCCTTTCCTAGTGCTCACTGATACAGCTACACATTCTGTGGTTTATTATTCTCAGTGCGACTTGCCATTGGAATAAATGTATCAGCAAAGTTGTTCATCAATATTTGTTTGGAACTTACAGCATCTGGTACAGTTCACATAGTAAATATTGAAATATTCCAAAAAGCAAACATGAAAAAAAAACAAATACTGTACTGGGAAAGAAACCTTCACCTTTATATAGTGCAGGACATTTGCTGCAAACAAAATATTCTTCTAAAGGAAAGGGAAATAGATTTGATTTTATAAAGTATTAGATTCAAAATTCTATTACAGATGGAACAGACTTTGTTAAAGCATCTGCCACACACATAACCTTATACTTGCTTTTACTGAAGTGAAAGTTGCACCATTGGTGCACAAGATTATTGAAGTCTGTTTTATCCATGAATTTTATTCTGTGATCTAGCTAGAAACACAACAAACCACTCTGAGTCTCTAATGGTTGGGTAAGCTGCTTTCCCCAATTTTCACCATAGTCAACAGGCATCAATACCAAGTGACTCTAATATAATGTTACAGCCCATGATAAGAACCATTAAAAATTCTGTAAAACATGACTATTGTAGAAAAAAGAGAATGTGAAAGAATGAGGATGAAAAAAAAACAACTAAATGTTTTTCCCTGTTTTCTGGAGTAAATGAGCTTTTTTTTCTATTTGCTTCCCTTTCTAGCTATTTTTCTTTTCTAGCTATTTTTCCTTTAAAACCTTGTTTTGAAGTTGGTTATTTAAGGCAAGCACAACATCATATTACAAGCAAGAAAACAAAGTTACTTGAAGCAATCAGATCATTTTACACATTTTACACAATAGTTACTGTTAAGTGGTTTTCGAAATGCAGTTCTTCCGGTATTAGAAAACCAAAAAGAAAATATCAGTATTACAGTATGTGGGCAGCTCTACTTAATGTAAAAAAATGCAGCATGTCTCGAGCTTTTCTCTCAGTGGCATAACAACTGCCATTGTAATAGAAAGCTTTTTTAACTTTATAATAGAACAGAATCCCTTACAGAAGAGATGCCAAGCAGCCTGTCAGCATATTCAGGCTCTGCAGACCTTTATCCACTCCTTTTGAACTAGGGTTTAGTCCTGCAACTCAGCAACATGTAAAGCAGCTGTGCTTCAAAACATAAAACAACGTCTCAAACAATTGTGGTAATGAATTTTCAATACTTGCAGGAATTAACATTATTCAAAAGGGCATATGTTTTGTTACATTCATCACAGCCAAAGATAGGACCTGTTGTCCAAGGTACGTTGTTCTGTAAAGATATTGATTATTTTAGTTTTGACTTTTAAGTTGAAGTCTGATTAAAGGTTCCGAATATACTCTCACACACTGCCTTTCATCGTTCCTCTGTAGCAGTGGTTGTCAAACATTTTCACTAGTGATGGGCGAATTTATTCGCCAGGCGCGAATTCGCGGCGAATTTGCGCGATTCGCCGCCAGCGAATAAATTTGCGAAACTCCCGCGAAAATTCGCGGAAAAAATTCGCCGGCGTCAAAATTTTTTTTTTCGAAAAACGGACGCCGGCGTCAAAAACGGGCGCCGGCGTCGGAAAACGGGCGCCGGCGTCAAAAACGGGCGCCGGCGTCAAAAACGAGACGCCGGCGCCGTTTCGCGAATTTTTCGCCGTTTCGCGAATTTCGTGCGAAATTCGCGAATTTTTCGGCGAAGCGAAACGGCGCAAATTCGCCCATCACTAATTTTCACTTCAAGCCCCAGTTGAAAGTAATATACTTGGCCAGGGACAGTTAGAAGGTCTAATCTTTCATCAGGGCTTACATTAGCTAATGAAATGAGCACACATAGGAAGCTATGAGAGTATTCATCATTTCATCATAGTTTGAAGAATTTCTTGATATTTCCTCAAATTTGACCCTACCTGACCTTCAATATGGACAGTAGTATATAAGAAAGAAAATGTTAATTCTCCCCCTGACTGGCATTTCATTTTAGCCACCATTGAAACCTAAGAGTTTGGTCACTGATATCAGGCCTGGTTTGTATCTGCATTCCAATTCATCCCACAGATTAATTTGGGTTGAGGTCAAGGAAGTGTTTAAGCCAGTCAAGTTCTTCCACTCCCACCTCAACAAACTAAAGAGCCTTCTCCTTACTATTGCCACAAACTAGGAACAAGTCCAAAGTGCCCAACATCAATTAAGTACTCAACCTCCTAGGTATCAATGAAAACAAATACCATTCAAGAATGTTCCAACATCTAGTGAAGGAGCTTCTCAGTAGACAGTTTTAGCAAAGCTGAAAGGAAAAAATGACCACGACAGATATTAAATTCCCCTAGCTAATGTTACTAATATAGAGAGGAATGAAATTAATAAAAACTATAATCAGCACAAATATAAGTAAAACTATTGGACTATTCAAATCACTATATGTAGTCCCTGTGAAGCTACATCATTATATTTGTCTCCAGAGATTTATGTAAAATACTTTTTTATTATTTTTAAAGTCAATTAGAGGCTTTATGTTAGGTTAAATTAAATTATACAGTATTTCTCTCTAAGTCACATAATAAAGCACCACTGAATAATTCTGAAAGATTGTACAGCTCTGAAGACTGATGATGCCCATTCAAATTCTCTTTTTACTTCAGCACATTCTAATTGAGCAATTTGTCACAATTGACAAATGCTTATACAATATGCCCATTTTAAATATGGTATGTAATGATTGTGATAAAGTAAGTGGTTTGTTCACACCAAGCCATAAACAAACAAAAACAAGGTAAAGTTAATAAAAATATGAATATATTTCTTCCAACGATTAAAAGGGACGATTTATCAAGGATCCTTTTTTATTGAACTGCAATGATAATTAACATGAATACAGATAATTATCAATTTCTTTTCCTGTTGAAACAGAAAAGAATTGTCCAAACCCTCCTTTCGGCATGCATTTGCTATTATGGATTTGCAGCACAGGTCACTACTACCATGCCACTGCACAGAATGGTGTTGAACTGCTCAAAGCAGCCATATACTTTCTAAGGAACTAACATATATATCATGTTTATTTAATATAGCAGTTTCTGACTGCCAAGAGATTGATAAATGGCAAAATTATCAAAACTGCTGGGAATACTTCAAGATTCCCCATTTTAATTTTTGATAAATTTGCCCATATATTGTAATTAAGAAAGCTTATTAATAATGTCCAGAGCCACTACCCAACCCAGGCCCTATAAGTCAAACCTACCTTCGGACTTGTAGACCTTCAGTTGAACTGAAGAAGCTGCTCGGATGAGTAGTGAAAAGTCTTCATTGATTACTCAGCAACTCCAGTTGTTTTTAGATTGACCTATACTAGATATACCTCTTCTACCACCTTCCCCTAGTTCAGGCCCTTGTGTCCCCAACTCAGTAGCTCTTACATCATTGTTGCAATCATCAAAACATGAATACTCACTCTGCGCAAGCAAGCACATTCAGGTGCGCTCACTAGGGGGAGGCTATGTAGTCTGCCAGGTTGTCTATGGTGCCCGGCCGGTTTGGCCTGGCACTACTTAAGTTTCATTAAACACAAAAAGGCCTATTCTTGTTTTTCAAATTGACTGTTGGGGCCTGAGCAATTCAATCTTCTTCTCTGACTCAGGGATGTCTTGTAATTTTCAGCAAGCGACATTGGGGAGTATAGCAAAAAGTTTGCTCTTGTTTTAGTAACCCATAATAACTTGCGGTAGTTATCAACTGATTGTAAATGTCACTTTAATTAAGGGGCCCATTCACTTAGCTCAAGTGAAGGAATAGAGGAAAAATACTTCGAATTTTGAAGTGTTTTTTGGCTACTTCGACCATGGAATGGGCTACTTCGACCTTCGAATCAAACGATTCGAACTAAAAATCGTTCGACTATTCGACCATTTGATAGTCGAAGTACTGTCTCTTTAAAAAAAACTTCGACCCCCTAGTTCGCCACCTAAAACCTACCGAGGCCAATGTTAGCCTATGGGGAAGGTCCCCATAGGCTTCCTATCAATTTTTTGATCAAAGGATAATCCTTCGATCGATGGATTAAAATCCTTGGAATCGTTCGATTCAAAGGATTTAATCATTCGATCAAACGATTATTCCTTCGATCGTTCGATCAAATGAATTGCACTAAATCCTTCGACTTCGATATTCGAAGTCGAAGGATTTTAATTCGGCAGTCGAATATCGAGGGTTAATTGCACAGTATGTTATTTTCCTTTAAGATGCAGGACTGTTTTTCTTTAATTCTCTACAATAATATTTCATTTGACATATTGAGTACTTCCTATAGGGTTTGAGGAAAATTACCTAAAAGATACTGACAGTAGAATCATCAGTATTACTTTACAGTTCAAACTGGTTCTTGTTTTAAATAAAAAAATCTCTCAAAGGTTTTTAAGTTTTGATTCTAAGTTCCATGGACGGAGATATGTTTAATAAAGAAATATAAATCATTCTGACGGCCTGTTTCAATATCTGTTTTACTTGTAAATCCATTTTTTTTCCCGGAGGCTGAATGTTCTGATATTTCAGCTAACATCATCATAAGAAAAGATAAAGTGAGCATGAATGTTAATACTTTATAAACAGTAAAAAAAATGAAATTGGTGATGGTAAAGTTCACAGCTACCACCATAGGAACATTTACAGAGAAATGGAATAAAAAGAGAGAGAGTAAAACTGCACCAAGTGAACAGGATAAGTCATATCATGATTTGTGCTTTTGTTTTTAAAATACCCTTGTTCCAATGCATTAAAGTAACAGTAACACCAAGGGGCCCATTTACTTAGTTCGAGTGAAGGAATAGAATAAAAAAAACTTTGAATTTCGAAAAAATTTTTGGCTACTTCGACCATCGAATTTGGCTACTTCGATCTTCGACTACGACTTCGACTTTGAATCAAACCATTCAAACTAAAAATAGTTCGCATTTTCGACCATTCGATAATCGAAGTACTGTCTCTTTAAAAAAAACTTCGACCTCCTACCTAAAACCTACGGAGGTGCAATGTTAGTCTATGGTGAAGGTCCCCATAGGCTTTGTATCAATTTTTAGGTCAAAGAAAAATCGTTCGATCGATGGATTAAAATCCTTCGAATTGAACGATTCGAAGGATTTAATCATTCGATCTAACGATTTTTCGTTCTATCAAACTATTTGCGGTAAATCATTTGACTTCGATCTTCGAAGTCTAAGGATTTACATTCGGCAGTCGAATCTCGAGGGTTAATTAACCCTCGATATTCAACCCTATGTAAATCTGCCCCCAAATATTGAAAGTTTTTTTAAGTAATTAAAATATAATGTACTGTTGCCCTGCACTGGTAAAACAGAGGTGTTTTGCTTCAGAAACACTACTATAGTTTCTATAAACAGGTTGTTGTGTAGCCATGGGGGCAGCCTTTCAAAGCTGAAAAAGGAGAAAAGGCACAGGATATGCAGCAGATAACAGATAAGCTCTGTAGTATACAATGGGATTGTTCAGAATTTATATGTTATCTGCTGTTTATCTTGTGCTTGAATGACTGCCTCCACGGCAGCTTGTATATATAAACTATAGTTGTTTTCTAAAGCAAACACACCAGTTTTACCAGTGCAGGGCAACGGTACATTATTTATTCATTACTTAAAAACACTATCGTTTTATTTGATGTTACTGTTTCTTTAAGGAGGGTTTATAGTTTAAAATGCTTCTTCTGTTTATGTGTATTTTTTGCTAGTAAATGATACAGTATTGGTTTATAAATGAATGTGCTGATGAAAATAGATTGTAATAATAGTAATGGTAATTAATATTTATATAGTACTGGTAATTAATAATAGTATTGACATAATACTTGTTTTGTTTTTTCTTACAATGTTTGCTATGTTTCTCTGAAGAGGTTACAGTTAAAATATTCCATGTATTTTATTAATGATAACCAACATATTTATTAAATAATACATACCGGGTGCATCAGGCACTTATAAATGGCATTATTGATTAGCGTACCAATACATACTAATACACATGCTTATGAAATATAACCCAGCACAAGGATCTAAGTTTCACCCTAAAGTTACAGTAGATCCCTTTTGATGGATAACCTTGGTAATTATGTTATGATACTTGCATAATTCATTTGTTACAATTATCTTTTTTAACTAAAACTCCTAGATTTTTTATTAGTGTTGCTCTAATAAGGATATTAGATCACTTTACCTTACTGGAATAAATAATAATTTTGTAAGAGTAGATGCAAATGTCATTTTTCCATCTATGTTTAGAATCTTCAAAACATGTTCTTGCATTATCTGATTATATGGCAATTTGCTTACTTAATTATATTACCATAAATACTAATCAGAGATGGTTCAATCACAAACTAAATCTATTTTAATTGGTAGAGGAATTCTCAATGTAACCTTTGATTGTAGCCTTTAATTATAATTTATTTATAATTCAATATATAAATGTTTTTAAATACAAAATGTAAATGCATCTTTTTTTAATAAACAAGATTATCCAGTGGATTCATAAATAGTGATGGGCGGATTTATTCGCCAGGCGCGAATTCACTGCGAATTCCTGCGATTCGCCACCGGCGAATAAATTCACCAAACTGACGCAAAATTTCACCAGCGAAAATTAAAAATGGACGCCAGTGTCAAAAACGAGACACCGGTGCCATTTCGACAATTTTCTTAGATTTCACGAATTTCGTGGGAAATTCACTCATTTTTCGGTGAAGCGAAATGCCCCAAATTCGCCCATCACTATTCATAAAGTATTCATAAATGAAAAATAGCAGATTGAATATTTTCTTTTTTAATGCCCTTTAAGAAAGTTTGAAAAAACAACTTTTCAAATTATTTTTCTTAGTTACATTTCATTGAGATAAGAACAGTTTATTGGGTATGCATGATAACTAAGTGGAAAGCACCAGAAACAAGTTACAACCAATAAAAGCATTGGATTATAAAAAGGGCCAGATTACCCTGTAGACCTGTGAAGTTCTTTAGCCACAATAGTTTTCATTATTCAACAATGAAGTAAGATTTACATTTAAAAGTAATTACTTACTCATACATTTAAAGGACGGCATTACCAAACAGTGTGCTCATTATAAAACATGAATATGCTGTTTTTAGAATGACAAAAAAGTCACAGGTTCAGCAGACATTAAGACGAGAAGGCCTATTTACCAAAATTTTAATTTATGTTGTTTTTTTTCAACCTGGACTCACATTTTAAGAAAGCATGAATTAATCCATATTGGTGGCTATTGGCTACTTGAATAACTTTTAACAGACATGGAGGCTTATTTATTATAGGTTGAATTTTAGTGTTTTTAAAGTTTTTGAAACACAATCTAAAATCACAAACTCTAAAATTACAAACTCCTAAATCCTGAATGTCATTTAATTTATTAAAAGATCCCAATATAAAAAATTTGAAAGAAAAAAGAGCTGAAAGAATAATTCAAGATCACCAGAGATAACTTTTTCCAATTACTTTCTATTCTGTATGGGGGCTATTTATCAAAGTCTAATTTTATCTCAACATTTTCTGCTACAAACTCCGATCAAATCTACTCAGGTTTTTTACACTTATGCTTATGCTTTATTTGCCAAAAAACTGGGCATTGCACAAAACCCAGCAGACATCAAAAAATCATTTGGACTTCTCCCATTGACTTATATGCAAGCAACACTTATAAGCTGAGATGCTGGATTTTCTGATTTGGACTTTTCCATCCGCAGGGTTTAATAAATTCTGAAATATTCGTAATTTTTTAAAAGTCAGATTTTATAAAAAAAAAATCACAGATTTTTTTAGGGATTTTTGTATTCGGAGTTTAGTAAATAACCCCCTATTTGTCACCGTTTTTCTAATATTGAAGTGTAAAGTGTCATTTTTCACTTTATAAAGCAGCTCTGGGAAGGGGGTCGCTGACCCTGTAAATGGTTTTAAATTGATACATTTAGTTGATACATTTCTTATGTTTGTCCCTGCTGAGCAGAATCTCTGGGTTTCATTACAGGCAGCTGTTAGAATTGATATAATAGTTGCTAATACTCCAGAAATGCTGCTGAGAAATGTATCAACTAAGTGGCAGATTTATCAAGGGTCAAATTGAAAATTAAAATTTTTAAATTCGAATTTTGAGTTTATTTTAGTGTAATTCAACTAGGGAATTGTCCAAATTCGATTCGAATTTAAAAATAAATAAATAGATTTTTGAAATGTAATCTAAAACTTGCCGAATTGGTGTTTTAGCCTATGGGGGACCTCCTACAATAAATTTGGAGTAATTTGGTGGACTTTTGGAAAAAAGTTGTTTTGGGTGAAAAACCTTGACTATATACACATATTACATGATAATCAACGTCATTCCCTGCACAAAATGAGATATCCCTTCTTCCTTCCTAGAGATAACAGTGCTAAATGTGTGAGCATTTAAAAAATATATAATATAAAGTTTATATTCCCATCAATACAGTTTACATAAAAAATATTAGTTAAAAGTGTGGGGTGAGTGTATACTGTAACCATGTGTTTATTTCTAATTTTCAGTGCACTTTCAGTGCACAATATTTCTTATATTTCTGCAATTAGAAAAAAAAGTAGAAAAGCAAACTCTCCATCTGTTCATAGCATTAATTCCTAAGGCCAGGGAACATGTGCAATTTGAAGATTCCATTCTGTAATTTATTTCTATCTATGCACATTTGTTTTAAGAGCCATTATCACAGTCAAATAAAAATATGCTTTCAGAATCCATCCAAATCTATACATAATTTAATTGTAAATAATTTTTGGTGTATTTTTATTATATATTTTCTTTTATTTAGTAGCTTTTTGTGACCTAAATCTTTAATGTTTAATGTTCCATTAAACACCACAGACCAAATAGGGGTTTTGTGTAAGGAATGGATAAGAGATTTCTGCAGATGCCAGAGCCAGTGCTCAACACACAGAAATGGAATACAAGAATTAACTGCACAGATGGAAAAGACTTAATGGTTCTATAAATCTATTATCAGCAGGTGTAACTACTGTCTACCAGAGTCAAAAATAGTTGCATCTGATGGGTAAAAAGAAGGGGGTGAATATCAGGGTGCATTATGGGGTTTATTATCTCAAGATATTGAAATATGTTTCCAAAGAGATCCAAAAAAACACTGTATAAATGTACCATATTCAGCTGAATGTACATTTTAAGCCTGGTTCATTCTGGTCAGTAAAAATAATACTTAAGGTGAAAAGATAAATAAAAATGTATCTGTATGCAGAAAAGATGGCATCACTCTGCCCATACATGCCATAAATAACTAGCATTATGTACTGTATGTACACCACATTTTACATGTAGTTTGTGCATTTGTATATGAGCCTTTCATATCTGCATATTCCTTATCAATTTACTATGTCCCTAGTTCCAACTGTGATAAAAGGAAACACTGTGCTTTTTTCACATGTTAGATGCACGGTGCAGGTCACTTTGCTGGTTACAAGGTTAGGATTTTTGTTTCCATGGAAGACTGGCCCAGAAGTACATAGTCTAAATCTCAAGAAATCCAGTTACTCAGCAGCTCAGCTCAAGCTCAGTCATCAACAAAAACTGTTTGATCAGGATTTGATCACACAAACTGTGCCTTGTACAGGGGGACACGTTAACAATTTACACAAAAATGAGCATCTCCATAATATCTGAAAGTTGTTAGAACAAATTTCCTGTTTACAATACGTTCAACTAGACTAGTGAGGGCTAAACAATAAAATGATCTTATTTTCTTACTGTCAATTTCCAGCAGAAAAGTGCTTAAATACTGGGCAATACTATAATGTAAAAGTCATTCATTGTTGAAGTACTTTACAATGCTATACTGCATCACCACAGCTAAAGCCCAGCCACTGATTATAGACTGAAATGCCTAACTATATATAGTGAATAAAGTACCCCCTATTGTAAAATATAAGGATATTATAATTTACCGAGGAGTTTCATGACCATATAAAAACACGAGGCCGATGGCAGAGTGTTTTTATACAGGTCATGGAACGCCGAGATAACTTCTAATATCCTCATATTTTACAACTGGGGGTACTTTATTTATTATAATACACAAATTTCAGTGAGTCATGTGACAGAAATGACATCAGAACTCACCGTTTATAACTGATGACATCAGAACTCACCGTTTATAAGGATATAATTTACAAGATATTCATAGCTTTTGTGTATTATATAATGAATAAAGTACCCCTATTGTAAAATATCAGGATATTATAAGTCACAGAGGAAGTCCATGAGTGCTTTTGTACAGGTCATGGAACTCCGAGGTTACGTCTAATATCCTTATATTTTCCAGCAAGGGTAATTTATTTATTATAATACACAAGTTTTGTCATGTGACAAAAATTACATCACCGAGCTTCATTTTTAACTGATGACATCACTAAGAGATGTTTATAAGGATATCATTTATAGTATATTCATGGATTTTGTGTATTTTATATATATATATATATCTTAATTCTCATAAAGTTTGGTTGGCTTTATATAGATCCTGCTTTAGATAGTTCTGATCCTTTGGCAATTTCTGAATGATTTCTGATTGACTCTTAGAGGCACATTTATCAAGCGTTGAATTTCGAATTCATGTCAGTTTTTTTAAATTCGACCAATTGAAATTTATTTATAAAATCAAATTTTTTTCTGCTCGGATGAATTGAATCGACCGTAAAACTCGAATTCGATTTGAATTAGAAAAAATTGTAAACTGTGTGTGACCTTTACAAGCATAAAATTTATATAGCCAAAGTTCTTGTTGGCACCTCCGCTGAGGGTGCAGCAATAATACCCAAGGGAGTTGTAGTTAAACAAGATCAGGCGAAACTGCAGATTAACTGCTCAAACTTCTGTTTTTATTCTCAGCACTACATGTTTCTAGCCCTGTGAGGTTCTTTGTCAAGTGTGGAAACAAATCAACCAATTAGCATTTTAAAGTGAACTTACAGGATTTGACATAGAAAGTAAATACCCATCCCCCATTGAAACGAAAGTTCCTTTGTAACTACAACTCCCTTGAATTAGAAAAACTTGAATCGAATTAAAAAAAATAAGATTTTTTTTCTCAAAATAAAATTTGAATGTCAGGAAGGCTGCAAACATCACCAAATCAATCCCTGGGCCTCTCCCATTGACTTATACAGCAAATCGGCAGATTTAAGTAGCGAATAGTCAAATTTGAGTTCTTAAAGGGCCAGAATATGATAAACCTCAAAATTCAAATTCAAATTAATACTCAAATCAAGTTTGGATAATTCACAATTTAAATTTGAGTGTTTTGACCAAAAAAAAAAATTGGACTATTTGAATTAGAATTTAATAAATCTGCCCCATAATCTGAGACCTGAAATAAAGAAGCATAATAACAGTTTAAATTGTAAACCCTTGTATAGGGTAGAACTATGGCTTTGGACATACCTAAGGATGGTAAAAACTTCAGGGGTGAAAGATGACTCATCGCTAGATGGGTTAGTAGTGGGGTACTAGGTAGAAAATTCCGATATGCAGATCTAGGTTTATTGCTATGGCACCTTAAATATGGCTAATGAAATAATATTTTTAGATAATCAGTGTACTTTTTTAAAATTAACGTTTCAATTATATACTGTGTGAGTAATATATACTTAAAAGCAGCTCAACATAGTCCCACCAATATAGTTACATTACAAGGTTTTTGTTCCAGGCCTTGATATCCCTAAACTTCCCAACACTTATCACAGGTAAAGTAACATATACTGTATATATATATATATATATTGTGGTAGAGTGACCAAAACAATGTGGGGAAAGGTGAGTTTTCCCTTTAAAATCTCCATAGTGGGAGAGGTAGGCACCAAGATAGGTGTTAACTGACAGAGAATATGTTCTCTGTTTAAAGGCTTTGGTGGCCAGGTCCTGGAAGCTGGAGTATTCTAGAAAGAACAGGCAAGCCAGGTACTCCAATCTAGTAGTCCAGCTCACGGATTGGCTCTCACCTTCCACAGGAAGGCTGTCCTGTGGAAAGGTATTTAGTTCTAGTGGGCCTGCTAGGAAGGTCTCTCAGAGCAGGACACAGAGCAGGAAGGACACCTGCCTGTGTGAGGAATTCCCAGAGGGGCTGGGATGCCATTTGCTACTGCAAGGTGCAGAGAGAGGAGACCAAGTGACAGAGGGTCTATCTGTCTGATTGAGGAAAGCCAGGAGGCTGAGCAATCCCCCAGAAGATTTGTGAGTACAGGGGTGACCCCTACTTATGTGTTTGCTTACTAGTAGTCCACAAGGGGCCCAGTTTAGTAAGTGAACACTTTATGTGTGAAGGTAGAGCCCAGTGGGCAGGAGTTGTTTTTATGATGTGTTTTGTATCCTGAAATGGTCACCCCTGTATGCACAAAATGTCTCTCTCTCTCTCTCTCTCTCTCTCTCTCTCTCTCTCTCTCTCTCTCTCTCTCTCTCTCTCTCTCTCTCTCTCTCTCTCTCTATACTTTGTAGAAACGAAGATGCACACCAGGATTTAGCAAAAAGGTTAAAATTCCATTTTTATTAATTTACATTAAAAAAGAGCTGGTCAACATTTCGGTCTAAATCTAAGACCTTTTTCAACCTTGAAATGTTGACCAGCTCTTTTTTAATGTAAATTAATAAAAATGGAATTTTAACCTTTTTTTGCTAAATCCTGGTGTGCATCTTCGTTTCTACAAAGTATACAATCAGCCATTGAAGGTAGCACCCAGGTATTGCACTTTAACGGTGTGCGCTAGGAGCTTTTTGGATTATGTGAATATATATATATATATTCCAACAAAATGGAGTGGAGATTAACCCTGGTCTGTGACCTAGTCCACAGGACAAATTATATATCAATCAAAAAAGTCCAGACAACTTGCTTTGTGATCAAGAAAAAACTTTTATCAAGCAAGTATTTAAGTACAACGTTTCGAAGCTCCCGCTTCTTTATCAAGCAATACAGATTACACTGACATCATATCCTTTTAAAGCCATGTGTATAGACCACACCCATCAAGTGGGATGTGGTTTGTCATGTGTTACCCAACAACCAATAGGTATACATATAATTTCGGTATTCCAACAGTGTCCATTTAGGACAATGATAGCATGCAAAGATTAAAGTAACAATATGCAACTACGTACAATAAGTTATAAGTAATCATGATGTCATATTCAATTAGTCCCAACAATCCACTAGTAAAGTATTACAAACATATCTTTCAATCACATGAAAGCATACAGGTCATATTCCCTGTTAAGACCTTTAGGGGACATTGTTTGCAATGTATGTATCCAAAATTTTTCTCTTTTTTGGAGTTGTTGGAGTCTATTGCCCCCCCGACGTGGGGGGGCAATAGACTCCAATACAAGAAACCTGAGGGTTGCCACAGAGTGTCGTGCAGAATGGAAATGGGTTGGCACTGGCAGTTTCAATACCTCCTTTCTGATCGTAGATTTATGCTGACTAATGCGATCCCGTATTGGTTGGACCGTCTCCCCAATGTATGCAAGCCCGCAAGGGCACTTAAGCATGTAGACTACAAAATCCGTGTCACATGTGAAGTGGCCACGTAACTCAAACTTTTTTCCTGAGTGTGGATGGGTAAAAGCATTAGTGCGTATAACACTTGAACATTGGTTACACCTACCACATGGGTACATACCATTAGTCAGTGGTGCTAAGACTCTTTGTGTGTTAACCCTTTGGGTACCCAGGTCTGCTTTTACAAGCCTATCTCTGAGATTACGTGGTCGTTTGTAGGACAGCAATGGAGGTTCCTGGAATTCTGGGATATCAGGATATGCTGCACGCAATAGGGGCCAATGATTTTGTAGTCTACATGCTTAAGTGCCCTTGCGGGCTTGCATACATTGGGGAGACGGTCCAACCAATACGGGATCGCATTAGTCAGCATAAATCTACGATCAGAAAGGAGGTATTGAAACTGCCAGTGCCAGCCCATTTCCATTCTGCACGACACTCTGTGGCAACCCTCAGGTTTCTTGTATTGGAGTCTATTGCCCCCCCACGTCGGGGGGGCAATAGACTCCAACAACTCCAAAAAAGAGAAAAATTTTGGATACATACATTGCAAACAATGTCCCCTAAAGGTCTTAACAGGGAATATGACCTGTATGCTTTCATGTGATTGAAAGATATGTTTGTAACACTTTACTAGTGGATTGTTGGGACTAATTGAATATGACATCATGATTACTTATAACTTATTGTACGTAGTTGCATATTGTTACTTTAATCTTTGCATGCTATCATTGTCCTAAATGGACACTGTTGGAATACCGAAATTATATGTATACCTATTGGTTGTTGGGTAACACATGACAAACCACATCCCACTTGATGGGTGTGGTCTATACACATGGCTTTAAAAGGATATGAAGTCAGTGTAATCTGTATTGCTTGATAAAGAAGCGGGAGCTTCGAAACGTTGTACTTAAATACTTGCTTGATAAAAGTTTTTTCTTGATCACAAAGCAAGTTGTCTGGACTTTTTTGATTGATATATATATATATATATATATATATATATATATATATATATATATATATATATATATATATATATACAGGAGAAGCTGAAGCACACCAGGATTTTCTTCAAAAAGACAGTGTTTATTTCATCAATATATATATATATATTACTATGCTTATTGTGTCTGTTTATGAAATCCCGAATGGCTGATTTTAATGGCCATGGAGGTTGTATAACGATAATGAAAAGGAAATGCAGTATAAGATCCATCAAAATGGAATTTTTCCAGTTGCATTTTTAATGAAACAACATGTTCTCTTTGATCTCCCATATTTCACTGTTAAGATGTTTTCAGCAGAAGAAATATCTACTTTATGTATTTTTTATTTAGGTTTAAATGAATGTTGACGTAAAAGCAGTTGCATGAGTTCCAACTCTTCAGATGTTTTGCTGAAGTATATTTTGAGATGGATTGATTTTTATTAAGACTGTTTATTGTAGAACATGATGGAAATGCAGAACATTTGATCAATACAGTAATAACATTGAAGCAGCTCTTTCTGTCCCTGAACAGTACAGGGTGATTTTGCATCTTGCACTGTCTTGTATTGAATAAAAGACTGTGTTTTACTCATTAGCTTGTGTTTTGATGATAAAACCTCACACTTATTTACAGTTTATATCCCAGCTTAATTAGTTTCATATTATGTTGTCATTAACATTTTATTTTCTGTATTAATGTGTTGCTCTTGCTTGTTGCAGCTTGAAGAAAGTGAGACAGAGGTGTTGAAGTGTCAGAAATCTTTGTCCATTGAGCTTGATAGTTTGCACATGGAGCTCGAGAATCTTTCAAGAAACAAAAACATGGTAACCAGCACTTGCTCACTTGACTCTACTGTGTAATCTATTGTGTGATGACATGAAAGGTCTGGTTTGCCAGGTATAGTTGGCTTTTATCCTTGATATGGTTGTTGAGCTACAATGGCTAGCATTCTCTTGAAGGCATGATGAAGGCTAAGGTTGTTAAAAACATTTGAAGGTCAATATGGATTAAACCCTTGTTTAATGCAATGGAAAATTAGTTTTAAAAGAAGGTCACTGAAATGTGGAGTAGGAAAAATTAAGACAACTGAAGAGAATAATTATTTTCATGTTTGCCTTAAACAGAATCAAACTGAATAAATCAAAGATTTAGAGGATCTTAATAATGTAATATTTAATAAAATGTAAGTTACATTTTTTTAATTCAAATTCAGCTTTAATGTTTCTATGTGCTATGTCCCCTGAGAAAATATCTGCTTAACCTAAAGCATGACGTGGATTTTCTTAACAAAATGAATTTGTGATATTGCTAGGCTGCTACAAAAATAATATGATTCTATTCACAGTACAGGCCTGGAACCCATTATCTGGGAACCCGTTATCCAGAAAGCTCAGAATTAAGAAAAGTTCATCTCCCATAAACTTCATCCAAATAATCCAATTTTTAAAAAATGATTTCCTTTTTATTTCCAATAATAAAACATTATCCTGTATTTGATTCAAATTAAGATATGATTAATCTTTTTTGGAAGAAGAGCCAGCCTATTGAGTTTATTTCATGTTTAGATGATTTTCTAGTAGACTTAAGGTAGGAAGATCCAATTTATGGAAAGATCCATTATCCAGAATACCCCTGGTCCCAAGCATTCTGGATAACAGGTCCCATTCCTGTATATATATTATAGTGAAAAAACAAAATCAAATGGTAATCCTGTCCTTGTGAGTTTCCTCTGGGTACATCAGTGTCCTCCTACACTCCAAAACAGACAGTTACTTGACTCTTGATGAAACAGACCCCGCTCTGTGTAAATATGATAGTGACTTAGAGTGTAAGCACCACTGGGGCAGGGACTGATTCATAATCTCTGTAAATTAGTCTCTGTAGTACACTGATTACAACACTCAAGGTATTGCCCATGTTACGGAATAATTTCACCTGTCCTTATCTGCAAAACCATGAGGCCATGTCCCTTTCTAAAATTTGCAAGACCATTATACTAAACTAAGTGGGCCATGGAAAGTAATAAAGAAAGCTATGGACCACCAACCTAAGCCAGGAGCATACTCCCCTACATACACTTGAAAGCCCAGCTGCAGGGTCATTTAATTGTATTTCCTTACCTAGATATTCTTCAAACTATTTTAAGACAATGCTGTTTCCTATCTATAACCTTGTTAAGGGGGGGGGGCAGCTTACAACAACAGTTTTAAACATACCTTGAAATGCAAGATACTGCTAGATACTAGTGATGGGCGAATTTATTTGCCAGGCGCGAATTTGCGGCAAATTTGCACAATTCGCCGCTGGCGAATAAATTTGCGTTTTTTGGACGCCGGCACATTTTCGCCAAAAAACCTTCAAAAACAAGACACCTTTTCGTGGATTTTTCGCTGTTTCACAAATTTCGCGCATAATTCATGAATTTTTCAGTGAAGCGAAACGGCTGTTTCACAAATTTCGCGCGAAATTCACGAATTTTTCGGTGAAGCGAAACGGCACAAATTCGCCCATCACTACTAAATACCATTGAAGGTACTGGGTGCAAAAAAGCAAATAGTTTATGATTGTACATTTGTCCTTAAATATCTTCCTTAAAAGATGAAAATAAAGGGAAATGAACGTACGGTGACTTTTTCAAATTGTCATTCCACCCTGCAAAGAAACAATTTGACACATATGCACTTTATACAATACCAATTAAGTTTCAAGTACTGTAATTTCAGCATTATGTTCTTAAAACTCATTTATGCTTTCTGTATAAGGATGGTCTCCAAATATATGGTCTCTTAACATATTCTGCTCACTTATCTATGTCTGTATTCACCATCAAAGCCATCCCTGACACACAGATTATACAGAAAAGCACATTTTGTTAATACTATAATAAAATAAGTGCCATGTTAATGCAACCTGATTGAAATGGTTGTATATTACCTTAAATGAAAAGATCTATGCTATCTTTGCATATACTAAATTCCATTTGACATGTTAAGGTTATTATGTCAACTTGCTGCATAACTAATGCATAATCATTACAGCCAATAATGTCAAGTACTTTATAAACCAGAGTTTAAGACAGATCTTCCTTAATTATTTAATGTAATGAGGGATATGCAAATGGTCATCCCCAGATTTATCGTTGCTTACATATCCAACATGCACTAGAAAGTAAGTCTTTGCTAATTGGTTGACAAGCAGCCAGGAAGTGGCATCATTGCCAGATAAAAGAATGTAGTATGTTACGATGCTGCAGATCTTTAGTCCATTTAGTAAACCATAAATGTACACAAACCCAACATTTTAAGAAACTATATGTGCAGATTTAAGAAAAAATTAATGGAACTTGAAAATGCATTCTATTTTAAGTATAAAAAAAAGATTATTTCTTATTACAAAGCACTTATGAGTTATTGTTTAGTTATTTCCCTTGCTACCTTCCCTTGCTAGAAGAGTTTTCCTGACTGACAATGAGATGGAATCTCAACCTAGCACTCAAGTTTAGGCAAAATTGTATTTTATTGTTTCCATTTTTATTGTCTGTTATGGGAATTGCTTATTGCAATATTGTGTTGTTGGCAATGCCCTATAATGCTCTAGCTGCACTTGTGATCAGAGTGCTAAAGAGAGTTAATAACTATTTGTAAATAAGCCCCTTCTGTCATGAATTCATTTAATTGGGGGTGTATCTGGGAAGAGCAAATTACTCTTCTGCCAGGAATGAGCAAAATGAAAGTACAATTTTTAATTTGCCCTTTTTGGTACACAAAATATCCAGGCAGGGAAAAGGAATGTTCACCACAATCCTCATTCTTGTAATTCATTGAACTAATTTAGAAGAAAGGACTATAAGTGCCCCTTTAAATTAGGTGAAAAATATTTGAGGGATATTTACTGAACTTTTCTAAAAAATTACCTTAGTAATCTCTTTCTGTCAATGTTTTATTGCCAGGCAGATGAACGTGAAAAAACTGAACTTTTGAAAAGGAATGATGAGGATCTGAATGAACTAATGAAGAAAAAAAAGCCCTCAAGTGAGGAAGTACATCTTATAGTAGTTGAAAGCTCTCAGTCTACTCTAGGAATAATTGTCCATGTTTTAAGGTGTCCATACATGGCCAGATCTACTTGTTTGGCAAGGACACCAAAAGAGCAGATCTGGGCCAAATTTGGCCAGCCATATGCTGAGCTGAATCAGACTGATCAGATCTGCATTACGTATTGAAGTGTCTGCAAAGTGAATATAGCATTTTCCTTGGTCAATGTGTTTTGGGTCCTTATACCTGTATATTATAATTTTACCATTGTTTATGCCACAGAATACCACATTCTACCTTAAACTTGAAGCAAAAGGGTAGCTGTACATTGACGGCAACATACAGTTTTTTGCTTACTGTAGAGAGGAGAATTTAAAATTTAAAATGTAATAATTTATTGCAAATATTATAATATAAGGGGATGCCACTGTTACAGCAGCATTGCTGAGGTCTGAAGACAGTGAGGTGTTTTGTTTGAAAGGCTAGATTAGTGTTAAGAAGCCTTCTTAAATGATAATGGAATGTTTGTCTAAAAACCTGGAATGTACCATTCACTTTTATTGTTTTTGTTTCTTAGCCCTTTAACCCCTTTTCCCTGTGTTATTCCACACTGTTAAATATACGAGGAGGTAGATATCATTAATAGTGATGGGCGAATTTATTTGCCAAGCGCGACTTTGCGTGATTCGCCACCAGCCAATAAATTCGCAAAATGCCTGCGAAAATTCGCCCGAAAAATTAGCCGGCGTAAAAAAAAAAATTTCGCCGGCGTCGGAAAAACGCAAGACACATTTTGCGCTGTTTCGCGAACAAGCACACAGGTAATGTCAGTTATTGACCAGACTGTGGAAAGATAACAGACTATGTGACGGTGTTCCTTTAAAAGAACAGGCAAAGCTATGAACTTGAACATATTATATAAAATATGAACTTGAACATATTAAACCAGTCAGGGGGTGATCATGAGTATGACAGACACAAGGATAGTAATTTAGAAAGATGCCATTTGCTAGTAATAAGTGACACACTCATGTGTAAGAAATCAACAGGTATTGTCAGCCATTGTGACAAAGATCAAGACTGACATTCTCTGGGATGTCACATTGATTGTATGACAGGTTATTTGGAAAATGTATGTGATTTACAGTTAGCCTGGCAAAAAAAACCATGGGCTTCAGGGCTTAATCCCATCAGTAAATCTCCAGATGATGGACAGAATGACAGCAAATATTTGCAGCATCTTTCCGATGTATGTGGCTTTTAGCATTAAAACCTAGCCGGACAAATAAAGCAGAAGTTTTTCTTTTCTAGGGGAGTTGTCTGTAACCAGCTACAGTAGCTCCGGGTTTGAATGCAAAATTGTTGTAGCTCTCTCAGTCAGTAAATGTAGTGCTAGCAAATAATGGCAAGAATTATGGACTAAGTAATGACTTCAAATGCATTAGTTAGAGGAAAAACAAGGCCTAAATCAAGTTGTTGGTACTCAAATAAAACTAATCATTTGTTGATCACCTACTGACCCCCTGATACTAGATTGTGGCATTATCCAATTGTAGAGCTTTTTAAAACACTAGCAATACACTAATTCAGCATCGATTCACAGAACTGCCTGTTATAGAATGGTATTTATATGCCAGCAAAAGGCTGTTGTCAAGTGTAATAAAATATTCTCTTCAGAATACATGAATCTGTACTGGATAGCTTTTACTCCACAAAGTAGCAAATGCGGCATTGTTTCACAAGCAAGACTAATTATAAGTATATGCCTCAGTGGATCACATTATATGACACTCTACTGGAAATATGGCTGACTGAACGAGAACAATCACTTTGTTAGAAAGTCAGGACTATCCTGTAATCTATAAACTTTATTTGTATTTCAGCAGGTTGCCTCTGGCTCATAACCCTACATTTCAGACAATTGGCCCAGTGGACTCTTATAAATTCCTTTTGTGTGTTAAGTGAATAAGGGGTTTCCAAAAGAGACAGTTATGTTTTAAAAGTAGCCCTGAAGTGCTTCAGCCCAACAGGGATTTCTGGAGTTCTCCATCCATTTGCAGTTAGTTGCTGTGTAAAGGACTTTTGTGCACCATAGTAAGAAATAAGCTTCTCTGCTGATGAAAGAAAAGTGGGATTTAATACAAGTGTTTCTGCCCTTCCTGCCATTTGCCTGATTGCTGCTTCACTGTAGAGGATTCTTTTTTCTAGTAATCAGCGTAACCTGTAATTTTCATCAATGGCCACAGGAATAAGGTGGTGGGTGTTGAATAGCAAATAATGCACTCTCTGCCTTTCAGCCTAACCCTACTCTGCACAGAATTATTTTTTAAGAGAAACAAGGAACAATCAACATTTTATCATTTTTGATTTGCCAGTACAAAATAGCATCCATTGTTATGTACAGTATAAACATATAATCAAATACATTTTGGGCTATAGCATTACAGGTTTAAATTTCATATCTTCATTAAATTATGAAGGCTCAGTTACTTCAGATCTACATTCTCCTAGAAATTATTAAACAAATGAGGGGTTTCTGGCCTGTGATTACTGTATGTTGGGTTATAATATACCTGCATCGGAACTGCATTTAGGTGAGGTAAAGCAGGGAGTATTGCCAAAAACAAAGGGAGGTGGTGTCTTCAAAATCTAGAACCAGTGGTGCTTTTTGACAGAATCCATTTAACAAATATACTGATTATCTTCTGTTCAACCTTAACTTCTATGTAATTATATAAATTAAATGACAAGGAAAGGTCACATTGTTGATTATAATCACTTAACTCGGACTGTGGGCTTGTGCTCCTCTTGGCTGAAAAACGGTTCTCTTGCTATCTTGTTACCTGTCTGTGGTATTTTCAGTGTGGTCCTGGACTGAAAACCTGGACAATAAAGCAAAAATATGGCCTTTTCTGATTTCACTCTACTGTGCATGTACACAGCCTAGAGCCATCGTTAAGATCCCAAGGACAGATGAGAAAATGATAACGCAAGGCTCAAGGGGCGATCCTGAGGCCCCTTCCTCTCCTGCTCCGCGATTAAAACGTTAGCGTCGGAGTGGGTCAAGGGGGGGGGGTGGCTCCATCGTTAGTGTAATGAGTACTATAGTGTACTATAAATACATTTTCATGATTTTTTCTCATGCAGAAAAAGTGACAATAAAAACGTAAAAAATCCAAATGCTATATTTTTTTTAAGATTATGCGCTCAGATTTTTTTCGTAAAATCCCCTAAAACCTAGGATTTTTTTTGAAACCCACCTCAACTCGGAAAATCTTACCATTCAAAACGGGACATCTGCCATTGACTTTTACATGTTCTCGACAGGTCTGAGTTGGAATACTTTTTTCATTGGACTTTTAACACCATCAAATTTTAATAAACCCCAAAAAAAAATTTTTTACCCTCCAAAAAATCGTATCTTCCGTTTTAAAAGTCCGACCAGAAAAAATTTGGAGCTTAATAAATAACCCCCTTAGATTGAGATGTTGGTCAGCTATACATGAAGGCCTGTTTATCAAAAGTGTTCTTTTAGAGGTTTTTGAAACCACGACTAAACTCACTTTCTCAAAAACCACGAATGTCATGAAATTTATTTAAAAATCCCAACTGAAAAAGCGCAAATAAGAAAAGTTGCCGAAAAGTCACCAAATGGAAACACCCCAAAACCTCTAAAACAACATTCAAACAAAAATCTTCCAGTAGTTAAAGGGACATCTGCCATTGACTTACATGTTATTAACAGGTTTTAGCTGGAGTAATGCGTATTTGGAATTGTCACAGTTGTGTCACATAATAGTTACAGAAAAAGCTGTGCTTTTTTTCACAACATTTCCTGATCTTTGGGTGTCAAAAAGCCGATCCAAAAAGGTTGCATTTTAATAAACCGTCCCCAGAATATTTCAGTTTATTACTAATGAAAGACAAAATTGTTTAAGTTTATTAGTAGTGATGGGCGAATCTGTACCGTTTTACTTTTCCAAAAAATTCTCCCATCACATGTCGTAAGCACTATATTGTCTCTATGCAGTATGGTTTTTTTAATTGCCTGAAGAACTTAGACCTGCTGTAGTTATCATTTCAAGTGTCTGCAGCACTACATCATTCAGAGTAGCAGAAGTCATACTTATGTTTCAGCAGTAGAGCAAATTTCAGTAATTCTTTTCTTATACAAACTCATAACATTATGAAAATGTGTGAAAGTCAGGTGCTTAACCGTGAAAATGTTCCTATGATGAAAAAAAATGTAATTTGATTACAGCTGACACCTGATGTTTATGTGATAAATCATTATGGTGATGTTCTTGCAAATGTGTTATTCATCAGCCCTGGCACCTACGTTTAAAAGATGAACAACACACAGACGGAATGTTTCAGGCTTTATAGCAGTGACATTTCTGTCATCTTAGTGCTCCATTTTTTCTTTGTGTCCTGCCTGTTAAAGTCATAAGAGATTGTTTGAGATGATACATTTTTGCATGTGAAATCAATGTAGGCACATGGGGGTAAATTTACTAAACGGCGAAAATTCGCCAGCGATAAAGTGAGCAAATCAAAGTGAAGATGCGCTAGCATACAATTCTGCCTAGCACAACTTCGTTAGAGGTCTTGCATACGGCGGGAAATTTAAAGTTGGATGGAGCTATTTATGTTACATGTTGCATCTAATACATTACATTTCCACTGATAACTACACATGTCCAGGGAACCTTAATAAAGTCAATACAGTTGTTTTAATGCCCGAAAATTGTGGTGTTTATACAAATGGCCTGTAGATGTCACTGTGCTCAGACTTATACTGTGCATACTTCCTGACAGCTTAAAAGTAAAAGTGAAAGTTACTGTTGTGTAATGGCTGCTTGAGAGCCTGCTAATAAAGCACTGTTATCCTCTCCTCATCTTCGGCTACCCAAAACATAACACGAATCACCAATAGTGACTATCTTCTTCACTAGTGAATTGATGCCTGCGCCTGTTAGTAAATCAGCAAAGTGACTGAAAGCGGTAACGCTGGCGAATCATCCCCAGCGTTAGTCACTTTGCCCTTTAGTAAATCTGCCCATGGAGCCTTCAAGATAGGATATTTGATTCATTTAGAATAGCGGGTGTCCAACCTTTTGGCTTCTCTGGGCCACATTGGAAAAAGAAAAAAAAAATTTTGATTTGTAAAAGTAAAGAAAATATGCAGAAAAGAACTACAATACCAGTTGGATAACCAGATGGAGCTATACACTAAATATGGGACACCTGAATAATAAATAGGTCTATTATTATATTATTATGACGTTTCCTCAGGGAACTGAACGTTTCAAGCTGGGCCGCGTTCATATCCATCCTTGGCCGCATCCGGCCCTCGGGCTGCAGGTTGGACACCCCTGATTTAGAAGAAACAATGGACTATTTTTATTTGTGCAGTTATGGGAATGTAGCTTGTGTAGTGGGATCCTGCAAATGAAAATCTAGTACTATTTTGGCATTAATATTACAAGTCCCCTTCTGCCAACATCTCACACACCAGCAGCCTAAAAGGGACATCCGCTGCCTAAAGGAGGAAAAACGGGCTCTCTAGCACACAGAGTCGGAGAACAAAACGGGGCCTATCTCCTCGACAGAAGCCAGGGACTCGAGTTGTAGAGGTACCCGGGACTGAGCTGGAGGCCTGAACTGCAGGGCACCCCGGGGGAGACTGTGGGCCTAGTGGGGCAGCGCCACAACTGGCAGCGGCTAAATGTGCTCCAGCGAATACAGTATAAAAACAGTTTATTTTTATTTATTTATTTAAAAAAAAAATTTTCACACGTTTGTCCGGTTTGTTTTTGTATTACTATTAGTCACCATGCGTACTACCTATGACACACTCTGCTCGAAATCGGGAAGAGATGCACAACTTCTACGCCAAATCTGCTGATAGAGATTCTGCTGAGTCTGGGCTTGCTAACAGCACCGGAGCTCAGAACAAAGACCGGGACTGCGAGATGCTGCTGGCCGAGACCCAAGCGCTGCTCTCGTAAACAAAAGCGAGAAAAGCATTCGGGCGTTAGCACCAGGCTAAAGGCTAACCCAGTCCGACCAGCGCTACCGTCAATCCTGCTCTCGAACGTTCGCTCCTTGGACAACAAGATGGATCATCTGTGGCTTCAGCATTCAAGCCAGCGAGAAATAAAGGACTGTTGCATCTTTATTTTCACGGAAACATGGCTAAACACAAACATCGCTGACTCGGCTATCCAGCTAGCCGAGCTAGCCTGCTACCCAGCCGACAGAAATGCCGCATTGTCCGGCAAGAGCCGAGGTGGCGGCTTGTGCATCTATATCAACAAACTCTGGTGCACGAATTCTGCTGAATTGACTCGCCACAGCTCAGCACAAGTGGAGTTTTTAATTGTTAAATGTCGGCCTTTCTATATGCCGAGGGAATTTACTGCAGTACTAGTGGTTGCTGTGTACTTGCCGCCTAGCTCAAATGTTAACCTGGTGCTAGGAGAGCTGTACGAGGCTATCAACAAGCTTCAAACAACACACCCGGACAGATTTATCGTTGTTGCTGGCGATTTCAACCACACGAACCTGAAGTCAGTGCTTCCCAAATTCTTTCAACATGTGAACTTTGCCACAAGGGGAGAGAACTGTTTGGACAAAGTCTACACGACCGTGCGCGGCGCCTACAAAGCCTTCGCGCGCGCCCACATAGGTTCCTCCAATCACCGGACAGTGATGTTATCACCCACATACACATCGCTGTTCAAACGCACAAAACCAGCCAGAAAAACCATCACAGTCTGGCCGACTGGAGCTGTGGAAGCACTTCAGGACTGTTTCGACTGCACAGATTGGAACATGTTCAGGGAAGCTGCTACCCACAATGGCTCCATCAACTTGGAGGAGTACACAGACTCTGTGACCTGCTACATCAACAAATGCATAGAGGATGTTACTGTCTCCAAAACTGTCACCACGAGAGCCAACGAAAAACCCTGTTTTACAGCAAAGGTTCATGCACGGCTAAGAGAGAGAGATGCCGCTTTCCGATCAGGGGACAGAGTTGCTCTTAAAATAGCCAGGGCCAACCTCTCTCGAACCATCCGACAAGCAAAGCAGGAGTACACACTGAAGATTCAAAATCATTTCGACAACTCAAAAGACTCACGCAACTTATGGCAAGGCATTCAGGCTGTCACACAGTACAAGCCTGCCCTGAGCAGCAGCGACGAAGACGCCACACTCCCAGAGGAACTGAACAAGTTCTACGCACGATTTGACATAATAAACAAAGAGCCTGTGAGGAAAGCCACGCCTCCTCTCACCGACCAAGTCATCTGTCTACCCACGGCCGACGTGAGGCGAACCTTAACCAAGGTCAATCCACGAAAGGCTGTCGGACCAGACAACATTCCTGGTCGTGTGCTCAGAGACTGTGCTGATCAGTTGGCTGACGTCCTCACTGACATTTTCAACACATATCTAAGCCAGATGATCATCCCCACATGCTTCAAGTCCACCACCATCATTCCAGTGTCAAATCTTCAATAACCTGCCTGAATGACTGCCGCGCTGTTGCACTAACCCCGGTCATCATGAAATGCTTCGAGAGACTTGTGATGATGGCACACAACAAGAGCACCCTCCACCACTCACTGGACTGACTACAATTTGCATATTGGCCAAACAGGTCAACTGAGGATGCCATATCTTCTGTACTCCACCTCTCACTAACTCATGTGGACAAGAAATACAGTTATGTGAGAATGCTGTTTATAGACTTTAGCTCAGCATTCAATACCATCATCCCTCAAAAGCTGAGTGGGAAACTAAGAGAGCTCGGATTGAGTACCACTTTGTGCAATTGGATCTTTCTGTCAGAGAGGACTCAGTCTGTTCGTATCGGCGACAAGGTTTCCAGCACCATCAGATTGAGCACAGGAGTTCCTCAAGGATGTGTTCTCAGCCCGTTGTTGTACACATTGCTGACACATGACTGCATAGCTAGACACAGCTCAAACCACATCATCAAGTTCGCCGATGACACAACTGTGGTGGGGCTCATCAACCACAACGACGAGTTGGCGTACAGAGATGAGGTTCAGCAGCTGGTGGTCTGGTGCAGTGAGAACAACCTGTCACTGAATGTGGATAAAATGAAAGACATGATCTTCGACTTCAGAAGAACTCTCCCTGCTCACACACCACTCAACATCAACGGCTCCACAGTAGAGACAGTAAAGAACACCAAATTCCTGGGAGTCCACATCTCTGATGACCTCCATCACCAAAAAGGCTCAGCAGCGTCTTCATTTCCTAAGACTACTGAAACGGGCCAGCCTTCTGCCTCCCACCCTCACAGTGTTCTACAGGGGCACCATAGAGAGCGTCCTGACGAGCTGCATCTCCATCTGGTACAGTAGTGCCAGCTCTGCTGACCAGAAAAGTCTACAGCGGACTGTCAGAGCAGCTGGCAACATCATTGGAGCGGCTCTTCCATCACTGCAGGGCAGCTTCCACAAGCGCTGTGTAAGAAAGGCCTCCTGCACTGCACTGGATTCCACACACCCCTCACACGGACTGTTCACGCTGCTCCCATCCAGCAGACGCTTTCGCAGTATTAAAGCCCGAACAACAGGCTGCACAAAAGCTTTTTTCCGCAAGCTATCAGACTCCTCAACTCACTGCCTGCCCTCCCACTACATTCCAGACACACCTGAACTGTGAACTTAACTTTGTGAACTGTTAATTTATTTGCACAATTCTAAAGGCTAACACATGTATATATCCAATTTCTGCCTATATATTGCACATTTCATGTTTACATATTTATTGTGTATTTTTAAGTGCCTTTTTGTGATATGTACTAGCTGGAGCCACGTCGTCTCATCTCACTGTATATTCGTATACTGCTGAGATGACAATAAAGTTTACTTTGACTTACTTTGACTTTGACTACTGTAAATGGTGTGTTACCCAGGCACATTTACCAGCAGATTTTTATATACAGGGTAATATGAAAACAACTCTGTGTCAAGCCAAATGAATGTTCATGGACTCCAGTGCCAATTCATGTAGATGCTTCAATTAAAATATCAAAAGTGATGGTTTGGCTGTTGACCAGCTTTGCTAGTTATCTGTAATGTTTGTTCGCTGCAGGCTATAAATATAATATATTCAGCTAAGCATGCTTAAAGTATGACATCTTGAAGGAAGAGCTTGTTTTCAAAATTACTATTTTTTTGCTGTAGGGAGGCCTTTCAGCAAAGAGGTATAGGTAAAAAAAAATGTATTATATGGAATTCTGGGGTTTTCCTGAGAAGGATTCTTTCCATAATTTGTATAACAATACCTTAAGTCTGCTAAAACATTTAAACATTAAAGGACAGATTTATCAAATTTCAAGCTATTTTTGATTTTTGTTTACTTTGACTATCGAATAGGCCAAAATTAGATTTGAAAAAAAAAAAACGACTATTCGAATATTGAAATTTATTATGTACTGTCTCTTTAAAACTTCGACTTCGACCATTTGCCATCTAAAACCTGCCGAATTGCTATTTTAGCCTATGGGGTACCTCCTAGAACCTACTTGGAGTCATTTGGTGGACTCTAAAAAATCAAATTTTTTGTGGGGCAAATATTTTGATTAGAATTCGATCGATTGCGCTAAAACTTCAATTCGAACTATTGGAATACAAGCATATTCACCCGAAGTTAAAAACGTAGATTTTTTTAATAAATTTCAATTGGTCTTTTTTATTCTAATTTCGAAGTTATGGGAGTTAAAAAAAACTCCCATTACTTTGAAATTCGACCCTTGATAAATCTGCCCCTGAATCAAAACAATATGATTGTTTTGCCACCAATATGGATTCATGCATGTAAGCAAAAATGGGTATTATTCGCTTAAAATGGACTCTACGGGAGATGTGCCTTTTGTAATTTGGAACTTTCTGGATAACAGATTTACGGATAAGGGATGGCTTTCAGCAGGAAACTCAGTGATGAAGTTGTGTGTTTTTAGTTGATCTGTTTTCCTAATTCTCCATTACCTGATTTTCACCAGTTTCAGTTTGGTCTGAACAAACAATGTACACAGAGCAGGACAATATGATAATTATAACTGATCTCTATTTTATTTCAATTACTGTACTATAATATTCCACTTCTTTAATACCAAAAGTTTGACATTTTCACTTGATGAGTCCATCATATTTTGGATTTCCATGGATATAAGGGTCCATTATTATTAGTAGTATTAACCAGGCGTAGTAAGAGCACTTGTATTCAAAATCTGTTGTAAATTTTTGTATGGAACCTCAGAAGAGCAAGAGCTTATTTAGAGTATTTCCTTTAATGTCCTGGGTCTGCCTGCACTGATAAAGTAACCTGAATCATAATGGCGTGCAAGTTATGGGACAGGCAGGGAGTGCCTTCCCACACCCCCCCCCCCCCCCCACACACTTATGCATAGAGCTCAGCAAAACACAGGCAGCACTGTATTTATGGGACAGATATAGGTAGCTGCTTTGTTTACAATTCTGCTACCTGTAGGGTAGATTGCACATGTTTTGTAGAGGTACAAGAAGGCTACAAAGCTGTTGCTTTTCCATAGCCACCCAATTATTTTACTCTATTCTATTTACTGTTAATAAATAAAATGCAGTAATATATAATGATAAATAAATATATAAAAGTAGGAATATAACTGGAGGTAAATCTGAAAGAAAACTTGGGTCCATCCATTGTTCAGGTTTTCTTTATGGCACACAGCTATTCTGGGCATTTTGTTGCTCCAGTCTTCAATAGCTCTGCTGGAGGGCAAAAAAAAACATCTCCAATCACTTCCCATTCTTTGTAAGGCTAATCATGTGGTCTAACATGGTTCACTCATTGGTCAGGCAATTTTCGCCCACAAGTGCACTGGACAGACACCTGATCCAAGAGCAGATCCACAGCAGATATCAAAGGCAGTCATATTGTCTTGAAACTATAACAAAATACTAATATTAAAAAAAACACATAGTGAACCTCAATCAGAAGTGCATTTGTAAGAACAAAATAATTTTATTATAATTTTATTATTAAAGTAATTAATGGTTAACATTGCAGCTTTACGTTACTTGGTCCTGTATCACTCTCTGTAAAGAGTTTGTATGTCTTCCCAGTGTGTGCATGGGTTCCTCGGGATACTCTTCAGAAGGCAAGTTATTTGATAACTGATGAAATTGATACTAGAATTGCTTGCATTGTGACCTCCACTGGCCCAGGGACTAATGTTAATTATGGACAATTCCTATAAAATGCTATGTACATGTTTGTGCTATATACATTAAGTATAATGATAAAAAGTACATGCACACATTCAGATATTCCATGCAATTCCGATGTAGGCAAAGATATATCAGCAGCTGGGGCAGATACGCAACACAAAAAATAACTCCTTTTTTATGACATAGTTTGATAATCATCCGGAAACCTGATATCCAGAAAGCTCCGAATTGCGGAATGGCCGTCTTCCATATACTACATTTAATCCAAATAATCCAAATTTTTAAAAATGATTTCCTTTTTCTCTGTAATAATAAAACAGTAGCTTGTACTTGATCCCAACTAAGATATAATTAATCCTTATTGGAAGCAAAACCAGCCTATTGGGTTTATTTCATTTTTAAATGAATTTCTAGTAGATTTATGGCATGAAGACCCAAATTACGGAAAGATCTGTTATCCGGAAAACCCCAGGTCCCGAGCATTCTGGATAACCGGTCCCATACCTGTAGTAAATTTAAATCATGAGGCCTTTGGACACATTGGCAGCCTCATCATTGCCAGTTGTTGTTCAAAATTATAAACATTTAAGCAACAATCCGTCACCGCACTGTCAAGAGAGATATAATCTGAATAGCACTCTTCTACTTCAAGCCAATCACATTCACAGTTTTTCATGAATCTGGGAGGGGATATTTTTCAGTGTCTAAAAGCCCAGAATAAAATTGTCTTTGAGTTATTACAGGGGCAAATAGAAAAAAGAAAAAATCGACACAGCACTCACTCTTGTTGATGCGATTAGGTGTATTAAAAGCAGATTTTTGATCCCAGCAGTACAATGTTTCGAAGTACTTTTTCAAGCACATGGGTTCAATAGCAACAATCAGATACAAATTGGTACAACCCTTTTAAGGTATCAAACAGGAACTCACTAATGGGATATGACATCACAGCACATTCTAGCAAAGTCAGTTAACTCTTTAGTAGCTACATCTATGCTACTGCTCCCTTTGAACATGACCTTGGGCACTAGGACTAGCCCCTCATTTGTCCGAGTCTCCGAGTGTACCAGCTGGCTCCCCGAACTTCTACGGAGAATAACCACGTATACATTTATCCAACTGTTGATTCCTTCTATCAGGTTCAATCACTTTCCTTTCAACCCTTAATAATATAAACACAGTATATACTGTATGTGCAGTATGTATATTGTATAATTTGCTAAACGTATACATTTATTTTACAGACTTATACTTGACTTTATTAAAGGAAAACTAAACCCCCCAACTAAGAAAAGCCCCTAACTACCCCCCTCTCTGCTTCCCCCTGCATGCTTCATTACCCCTAAAAGTGTCCCTAACATATTGCTCACCTACCAGTGCAGAGTAAGCGCAGCAGAGCTCATGGACATCATCTTCTGGATCTGAATTAGTTCTCCTTTAAAGTAGTCCTGTAAATGCATTAAATAAGCAAACAAAAACATTTGGTAGGACTGACAATGGAAAGTCACTATTAAGGTTATCCATACTCATTAACTTTTTTTGGCCTGAACAGTTGCAGGCGGCACAGAGCCGCATTGACTATTTGGAACAATCTATGGTGGAGCGGTCAATTGTGAGCCGACAAGAGGTAGTAATTTGTGATTTGGAGAGCAAGCTGGAGTTCTAAAGAGCTCAGATTAAACAGTTTGAGGTAAGTGGACTAATGTGCTTATCTATGAGGATGACACTTGGTACAGACGGATCACAAAGTTGTTGAACAGGCAGCATAATAATGTTAAGAAAACACATTTGGACACATTTTAAAGGGACACTATTATGATATGTTTCCACATTTTATAACCACTTCGTATAGTTACTGAAGTACATACAGTATATGATGATACCTTTTTAAAGGGGAATTATTAAGAAAATTTTATATAAGCTTCATCAAACTGAAATAAGAATTCTGTACTTTTCTGAAATAATCACATTTCTGTCAGCAACCTGTCTCTCTTCATTCTCTCTTCGTGCAGGAGTCGGGAGTCAGATTTTGATTGACAGTAAAATCAAATATATTCCTAGCAGATGAATTAGTGTTAACGAAAATTACTGATTGCAGAATAAAATCTGACAAAATGACACAAATCAAGCATGTAGAGAAATATGATTTCTGTGAGAGTCCGTTATTTTGAGAAAGTGAGTTCTAATATATCTTCTAGGCAATGGGTTCACCCTCCAAAGGTTGTATTAGACTTAACTTTCAATCAAAATATGACTCTAACATCTGTAAGAAGAGAGAATAAAGAGAGACAGATGCAGAGTGGGGACTAATGAAGAGTAACTTGATTATTTCTGAAATCTTACAGAATTTTTAAACAGTTATTCTTATAAAATATCTTATATCATTAAGAGAAATTCTATATTTCATTTTCATTTTCACAATGGTTCCCCTTTTAGTCAGCATTTTTTTTTGATGTAATAGAAGGTATTGAAAGGCATTTCTTAGCCATATCAGTGTTGTAGATGTTACCAAGATATGCAGTTTCGGTGAGATGTCATTCACTGAATTAGATATTACCATTTAAGGCTACATTCACTGCTTGTTGCCTCACTGACATGTCAGTTGTTAAAGTGGAGATGCTGAAGGAAATGTCCTCAGATTAGTTCTTATTTACTTGCAGAAGATCCAATTTGAGAGTGCTTCTCACAACATCCAAGACAGTGAGAAGTTAGAAGTAATGTACTAAGTGATTGATTCACAGAATGGGAGTCAGAACTTTCTGTATATGGTCTTTGTAATCAATAGAAGTGCTATTTTTCTTGTGCAATTTATAAATAAACCAATGGTCGTTTACAATGCTGTGTGCAAAGTGCAAAAAAGGCTGTAATTGGCACATTGCCCGAGGCCTCAGTGCTGTGCTCAGTGCAGAGACCTGCAGATTTCCCTTTGGATGGAGTTCTGCTTGTGTTAGGCAGTGCTGTTTTCAAGTGGGAAAAGCAGGGGGAAGCATGTAGGCAGCCCAATGGCACTCCTTAGCACTTATGCCCTTGGGAATGAAAAATGGACCCCATTGTTATGATTATGAGTGCAGGGCTCCAAATGTTCCTTGAGGTGCAGGTAATATTACTTGCTCATCATGAATGACATGTATGTCAGGGCAGGGCTGTACTTCAGTCCAGTGCCACCCTAGGCACTGGAAATATGGACACCCACAGATCCTCTAAAATGCATTTCTGGTAGCAGCAGTGTGTGACATCACTTGAGTGCACACTAATGACTATGCAGCCCTCAGCCCCAGCTTCTCCTCCAGATTAAGACACATGTATGGCGGCTGGGGGGACAGTTATATTTTATATACAGGCCACCCCTTTTGGGTGCCTATATATATATATAGTGTATATATATATATATATATATATATATATATATATATATATATATATATACACACTATATATATATATATATATATATACACACATATATATACATATATATATATATGATATGTCCAAGGATACCTGCACTCCAACCACTTATGCTTTCACGGGTGCTTGGTCAAAAACGTATTGTATAATGATCGAAGGATATCCTTCGATCATTATATATATATATATATATATATATATATATATATATATATATATATATATATATATATAATGATCGATTCGGATTTGGCCAAATCCTTCTGCCCGGACGACCCGAATTTGAATCCTAATTTGCATATTCAAATTAGGGGTGGGGAGGGAAATTGCGGGACTTTTTATCACAAAACGAGGAAGCAAAAATGTTTTACCCTCCCCACCCTTAATTTGCATATGCAAATTAGGGTTTGGATTCTGTTCGGTATTCGGCCGAATCCAAAATGGTCGATTCGGTGCATCCCTAATATATAAATACAGCCCTGGTAGACGAATGTGTGTATGCATGATATTGCCAAAGGGGCATAGGCAAGCCTAATAAGATGGCTAGTGAAAAGTTGAATTGGCATCCCACCATTTTGTGTCATGATCAAATACTGTACACGACAGAGCCAGATGCTTCTAGATAGGGGACAGAGGGTTAGAGGGCTTAAACGTTGTGGCTTAAAACATTGTAGCAGCAGAGTAGTGTCTTGTTTGGATTTTCCATCAATTACCATGGATACACAATACTGGTACATATTAGACTAGTAGCCAACACAACTTGAGGTGTCAGACTTTATTTACTGGCATGACGGGGTTCACCATGTCCCACCATGTTATTTGAAAGCTCACCGTCACACCTTTTTCCATTGAAAGCCTTTGACATGTTGTGCCATGGTACACTGATTTAGCGATGTTGGAATCAAAATAAGATTTGCTCCATGTATATAAGTGAATGTGTTGCTTGATGATTACTACTACACATTACTATATATTATATGGCCTTACTTGAACAGGTTTGAATTGAATTGTTTTCTTGAAGAAAAAAAGCTTTATTGTCTTCCTTGGAATAAATTCCGAGAATATTCAAGTAGAAAATGTTTTAATTTTTATCTCTCTTTCAGAAATCCCACACGCTCTCTCTATCTCTCTAATGTTAATGTGAGTCAGACTTAGAACTAATTACAACCTGGTCTGATCTGCAGCCGCACAAAGACATTTTCTCCTTCTAATCAGGCATCCAAAGAACAGCAGATCTGAGTACAGGCATGAGCACACAGCACAGGTCCTTGACAGGGTTAGAGAAAATAAATAATAAATGGGGACAGAAAGTACGACAGCTCGTTTTCAAAAGGAAAACTACAGAATGTATGAATTTTATTGCTGTTCCTATTGTAGCTGATTTTTTTATTTTAATTAATAAAGTTGGTTCTTACTCTGCCCGCTTCAAAATTACATTAATACATATAAAACAGTGTTAAGAGGTAGATAGTGATGGGCGAATTTGCGCCGTTTTGCTTCGCCGAAAAATTTGCGAATTTCGCGTGAAATGGAGAAAAATTCGCGAAACGGCGCCGGCGTCTCGTTTTTGATGCCGGCGCCCGTTTTTTCGACGCCGGCCCCTGTTTTTTGACGCCGGCGTCTGTTTTTTTTAAAAAAAATTTTGACGCCGGCGAATTTTTTTTGTGAATTTTCACGATTTTATTCGCTGGCGGCGAATCGCGCAAATTCGTTGTGAATTTGCGCCGCCAGCGAATAAATTCGCCCATCACTAGAGGTAGAGCTTATGGCACTGTGAACATGCCTTCTTCAGAAAGGACACTTTAAACACAGGACTCATTATTTTGCTTTTGTGACATCACTTAAATGGTTACTATTATGAAATTAAATTCAAATGTGTTTTTAATTGGAATTAATAATTCCCCTTAACATTATCTGTTAAAAATTCCATTAAAAGCACTCACAAAGGGGGAACATGCAAAAAATACAAACTAATAAAGAAGGAACAAAGGCAGAGTGCATTATAGGGAAAAAAAGCTTGCACCTTTTTTTTATGCTTCTCCCTCCATAATGAGTTTTTATATTTACAAAAGCAAAAAACACAACCTTCTCATAACGTGTACCAATCAATAATCTGGTATTTGAATACTGGTAGAAAGGTACAGAACAACTATGAACAAAATGCATTTGTGTGTGTCATTTGTGGCTTTGGCATTCGCTTAATGCCCCTTCATCTCTAGCTTTGTGAATCTTTGTGAATCTATTGGATTCATAGCTCAGCATAGCTCAGTGCATAATGGGTAGTCCCTTGTCATAATGATAGATAACTGCTTATGCATACACATAACCACATATTTATAATTCAACACATATCACAGGGAGCAAGTCGGTATAAATGATTAATTCCATCTTCAAGGATGAAATATAAGGATGGGAAACATATCAACAGTTTCAAAGTGCGAAAACTTGTCAGGAGTTTAAAGATAAGTGACCTTTGGGATTTCATTCTAAGATAATGGATTGTCTTGAAAAGTGCTTCTTTGGTGGATCCTGTATGACAACAGAAAATAAAGGGAGATGGGGAGAAATACGGCCAAGAAGCAGTTTCTCCTAGATGCTAAAAGTATTTGCAAACATATTTCTACAATGTTATTAATAAAACATGAAGTACAGAGAATTGTAGGGTCAAGTAGAGTTTTTTCAGAGATATTACACTTCTAACTGATACTTTGAAGGCAAAGATACAGTCCAAAATTAAGACTGATGAATTGGATGATCGTGAGAGACATAATAAGGGGAGATAAACTGAACATGTAGAATAAAGAAGCAGATTAGCAAGTAAATGTCATTTACTGTTACAGAAAAGGATCTCTTATGCTTACCTTAGTGAGCAATGGAAGATATGGTATGGGGGTGCACAGAGGGCATGGGTAGCTTGCACATCTGGGAAGGCACCATTGATGTTTCATGATATATACAGGTTTTGGAGTAACATATGCTGCCATCCAGCTGTCTTTTTCATGGAAGGTTTTGCTTATTTCAGCAAGGCTGTATTTAGGTCCAGTGACGTAATGCATAAAAGGTGAGTGTGACATCACTTCTACCAAACATCGTTTTGCCAAAAATGTATTCAGTTATATAGGCACCCGAGGGCTGCTGCCCTAAAAACAGGCCCTTGGGTTGCTATTTGCTTTATAAATACAGCCCTGAAATCAATGCCAAACCACATCCTGCACATATTACAACAGCAGGGCTCTACAGTAAAAATGTAGCTGCTCAACTGGTTTATTTGCAATCCAGATCTGTTCTCCATTGAAAACATTTGGTGCATTATGAAATGAAAATTCAATTGAGACCCAGAACTGGCCAGCAACTGAAATCCTAAATCAGGCAAGAGTGGGGCAACAATTCACTTTCAAAAATATAGCAATTGGTCTCCTTAGCTCCGAAATGGTTACAGATTATTGTTAAAAGGAAATGAGATGTGACCCAGTGGGAAACATGCCCCTGTGCCAATTTTGTGACGTGTTGCTGGCATTAAATTAAAAATAAGAATACTGTATATTTTCAGAAAACCATAACATTTCTCAGTTTCGACATCTGATATGTTGTCTTTGTACTATTTTCAATTTAATATGGGTTTAAATGATTTGTAAATCATACAATTCTCTTTTTATTTATATTTTACAATGTGACTCTCCAAACATTTTTTGGAAACAGGATTGTGCAAAATTACTGATATGTTACTGTATATGTTTAGTGAGGGTCCTATTCAACAAACAATTTCCTTATTAGTGTGCAAAATACGGTAGATATTACCCTGCTTTGTGACTGTGGAGACCCCCTTAAAAAGTGGTAGATAATATTTAGTTGCACCACTGAGTTAACATCCTTAAGTAGCAGGCAATATCTCTGTGCAGTTGCATTGATTTAGGCTGGTATTGGCTGTGGGCTGTGATGTGCATATTATATGGCTGTATCTTCATATTTACACTCTGATATTGATTTTACGCTTGAGGGACAACGTGATAAAAATGGGTGAAGAACTGGAAAAGGCTGCAGATTCTGAGGCTCGGGAAAAGGAGAATACCAAATATTATCAGATCCGTATGGAGGAAATGAAAGTAGAGATGAATGAGTTACTACAGAGAGAGATGGAAGCATGTTGCCAACGGGTTGAGTTGGTAATTGCACTTCATTTACTGTAATTATCTTTATTAGTGAAGGGCAAATTTAATCAGCAGGCCTGGAATTGCCGTGTTTCGCCGTGGGTGAATAAATTTGCGAAACTGCCGTGAAAATTCGTCGGCGTCGAAAAAATGCCAAAAACGGACGCTGGTGTCCAAAAACGGACATCAGCATCAAAAATGAGACGCCAGCAGCGCTCCGCAAATTTATCACTGCTTTTTGAATTTCGCGGAAAAGAAAAGGCAAGGCAAGACAAGGCAGGCCAAGGCAAGACAAGGAAAGGAGGCTAGAGCAGGAAATCCCAGCATAGGCTGATATAAAGGGAAACACAATTATATAGTGAATAAAGTACCCCCTCTTGTAAAATATAAGGATATCATAAGTTACCGACGAGTTTCATGACCTGCAACTGGGGGTACTTTATTTATTAAAATACACAAATGTCAGTGAGTCATGTGACAGAAATTAAATCAGAACTCACCGTTTATGACTGATGACATCAGAACTCATCATTCATAAGGATATAATTTACAAGATATTCATAGCTTTTGTGTATTATAGCTGATTATACACAGAACTGTTGCACATGGGTGAAGTCTTCAGTCATGTTCTGTGAGCACAGGACTATAATAAATCTACCCTAGTGAGATATGAATTCTAGTAAACATATTTTGCAGATGTCTAGTAATGTGATGGATTATTGGAAAACCAAATACTTGGCTTGTAGCAGGGAGCTCATAAGATACCTTCAGAGTAGAAAGTAGTAGGGCTAGAGTTACAAGTATGAGGACATTCATTCATTCTTCATTCATTAGCATTTATTTGAGTTTGGGGTTACTTGTGTTCACTGTAGACCCTGATGTAGTCAAATGAAGTGTTTAATTACCCAATCTGTTCTCTTGGTACATTAATAAATACCCCCTTGCTTTGCTGACTATTAAGGGCAAAATGAATGGAAGATAAGCCATGTTTTTGTCCCCACAATGCAGTGTTTTCCCCCCACAATGCAGGTGTCATTGCAATCACAAGCTGCCCCTGTGTTTGATGCAGTTGCACTAGCATCAATACCAGTGTTAAGTTGCATCCGTTCCAGTGTTCAGCGTCAGGGGCATAACTATAGAGGAAGCAGACCCTGTGACTGCAGGGGGGCCCAGGAGGTATAGGGGCCCTAATTCATATACAGTTTCAATAAATATTGGTAAAACAACCTCTAAACATTTTGGGGGCCTGAAAAATAATTTGCTGTGGGGCCCAGTAATAGCTTTTTATGCTACTGTGTGCAACTGATGTCTTACCTGATTCTTTAGATGCAAGTGTAATGCATCAATCTATTAACACGGGGCACTGATGGAACCACAAAGCTACTATCTTTAGGTGGTAGCTCTAGGGTTACCCTGTGTTAATAGGTGCAACATAGGCCAATTTGGAATGGAAGGCAGGAGAAATTGACTGGTGACGTGTGTAAACATACTGAAGTGTGCACTTATTATACCTTTAATGAAAGTGGTATAAAGCACAACTCACTGTGGAGAACAGTTGGCCACTGCATCTGCAGATGTAAATGAGTCTTAGGGTATTCTTTCCATGTCAGTGTTTTGAAATTGCCTATAACTGACATAATGATTTAAATGTCCATACTAGATTAACTACAGTTTTCCCTATCTTGTTATTTTTATCACTTAAATTAATGAGGAAAAAACATGGTAAATTTTTAAATTGACTGCCTACCAAATGTATAGGATTTTAATATTATCATTAATACACTTCAAAGATTCCATCTGTCCCCGTTTCTCTTTTTGTATATACATAGATCTGATTTCTATACCATATGTAAGTGCCCGTCCGTGCCTAGATTTCTACAGCTGCTCACAGTGTGTGCATGTGCATATTTATAAGGGAAAAGAAGAGCACTTATGAACAGCACAGGGGAGTGCTGCACTGCAAAGGAATAAAAATGTGTCCATTATTATAATGCACCGAGGCACCCTGAGAGGTTGAACAATGAAAATGTTATTATATACAGTAGCTGCACTGCAAAGTCTATGACTTGCAACCTGTGGTTTGTGCAGACCTGCTAGGTCTTTGGTCTCTATGCACACAGCCAAGATTTGGTCTTCTGCCTGTGTCTTCACCAGGAAAAGAAAATTATAGTACTTGTAATATTTATCTTTTTTCTATTATCTTAAATTTAGCTTGTTGTCAACTTGTTGTCCCCTTGTAGACACTTGCTCCCTCATCTTTAAAATATACAGCCAGAAATAGCAATCTCCGATATTCTTTATTGACATGCTTTGTATTTAAAGGCAGCCTCGGATATTCTGAGCATCTGGTAATTTTGGCCTGCCGGATGTTTTATCCTTTCTTGTGTTAAAGGAAGGCAACCAATCTACTGGAGCCCTGGCCCTGAAGCATACAAACAAGTTATGTTTCAGTCTACTGGTTTCTAGTTTCTCTTTTTACAGCCTCTTGATATAATCTAAAATTATTTGACCCCTTGAGCAATTAGATTGGCTGTCTTCTCTTCTGTTTGCCTCTAAATCATGTAACTGAGCTTATTATATGGCAGACATGCAGCAGCACTTTTCATTTGTTTTAGGCAAATCAATGCTACATTACAACCAATAAACTGCACTTTGATGTTTTACACCATGTTTGTTTGGAGAGTTGGCACGTAGGGAAACATTTTTAAAAAATGGAGATGTCAAAGCAAAGTGAGTTCATTACAGATAGAGGTGTGTTTTTCTCCTACCAGATCACTGTGTTGTTAGGTGTGATATCAGAAGCTGTGTATTTGTTATTGCTCATTTTTTGATCACAAAAACTAGTCCATTACAGGCTTGTTGTCCCATAGTCCATTGATATTATAATTAGGGTGAAATACTGTACTTTGTGCATGCCTTTCCAGTCATTATGTACAATCATTAGGAAGCTATATACGCTACAGTATATAAACTCATGATAATCTTCTCAATGAGTTGTCAATGTGGTGGCAAGCCTGAATAGTGCTAGAGGGGGAAGGAACAAAAATACTTTATACCATATACATTAAATTATATAGGTATGGGACAGAGTGCTGAGGACCTGGGGTTTTCCAGATAAGGGGTCTTTCTGTAATTTGGGTCACCATACCCAAACTAAAAAATCATTTAAACATTAAATAATCCCAATAGGATTGTTTTCCCTCCAATAAGGATTAAATATACCTTACTTTGGATCAAGTACAAGGTACTGGTTTATTATTACAGAGAAAAAGGAAATCTTTTTTAAACATGTGAATTATTTGAGTGAAATGGATTCTCTGGGAGTTTTCTGGATTACAGGTTGTCTGTATAACAAATTCTACAGGGCAAATTTACTAAAGTGTGAAGTGGCGAAAATTCGCCAGCGTGACGTCATTTCATTTCATTACTTCTTCGATTTACTAACGGGTGCTGGTGTAAATTCGCTAGCAAAGTGGACCTACTCTAGCGCTACTTCGCACCCTTACGCCAGACAAAGTTGCGATATGGCGAAAGGGTGTAACTACATTAATTCACTAACTTGCGCATTTTACTGAACCAGGTGAAGTGCAATAGAGTAGATAGGACTTGCTTCAAAAAAAGTAAAAAAAATTTTGAAGTCCCAAAAAACACTGGCGTCTTTTACTTTTTTAAGGGTGATAGGCTGAAAAAGATCATAAATTTTTTTGGAGGTACCCTCCTTCCCCCCTACATTTCCTAACATATGGCACCTAAACTATACAGTGGGCACATGTATAGGGCAAAATCACAACTCTATTTATTTTATGAAGCTTTCCCAGGCTTGTGTAGTGTAATGTACTTGCTGCTACATATACGTCCATTGTACTTTAACTTGGCGCCGTATGCAAATTAGGCATCGCTAGCGTAACTTCGCTTTGCTTGACAAATTAACGCTAGCGCAACTTCGCTACCTTTCGCCTCCATGAGCGCAACTTTGGATTTTAGTGAATTAGTGGTGCCCTGGCGAAGTGCGGCAAAGCCAACGCTGGCGCAACTTGGAAGGTAAGTAAATTTGCCCCTATACCTGTATTGTGTTTCTTAAAAAGGACTCTGGGACTGCATTCGGAATACTTTACCGAATACAACAGAAGTGGTCATAGTATCTTATGTAGGGATGTCGCGGACTGTTCGCCGGCGAACTTGTTCGCGCGAACATCGGCTGTTCGCGTCCGCCGCAAGTTCGCGAACGTCGCGCGACCTTTCGCCAATAGGCGTTCGCGTCAAAATCGTTCGACCATTCGACCATTCGATCGCTAAAATCGAAGGATTTCCGTTCGAATCGAACGATCGAAGCCATTGGATTGAATGAAATCCTTCGATCGTTCGAATCGAACGATTTTCGGATGTTCGAAGTTCGCGAACTGTTCGCATTTTTTGCCGGTGTTCGCGAACGGCGTTCGCGAACACATTATCGGCGGTTCGCTACATCCCTAATCTTATGTAACTTCATAAATGTAGTAGTAAAATTACTGATATTATTCAGAAATATATTTGATTCCATGGAATACTACTCAAGAATGTCCCTCCCCATTTGACTCAAAATGCTCACAAAGATCATGTTCCATGCCCAGCGTCTAATGCAGATACTGTAGTCTTCTGTGGCCCCTTTGTGTCCTAAATTGTTTAGCCCCTTACAAACATTGCATACATCTTAATTTCTTACCTAACTACCATTTCAGCTAAATTTACCCATTCTGTACAATGTTTAATGGATCATTTAAGGAATTTTTGAGATAACATTCCTTGACCACACCTGAACACAGCTAGTCTGATATTTACAATTTGCGTATGTCTTCCATCATTGTGCATGTGTGACTGGCCTAGATGTTATAAGTGCTAAACCTCACTCCTTAAAATGCAGTCATTGGACTTATCTGGTGGATCAGTGCAACATGGCCAACCCTGTATGGACAATATCAGACCATTTGGCCCATGTGTGTCATCCCTTCTTTATGATCAATTACAGTAGGAAAGTTGGATCCAGGGCTGGAAACTCAGAGCAACCTATACAAGGCAGTAGTTAAACTAGATACAACAACATGCTTAAAACATGCTAGTTAAACCTGATGTTGGTTTGATCAACCTATTATCTATATACTCTTTGACCAAACTGGGAAAACTCAAAACATGGCAACAGCTGCAAGAAAAATATGATATCCCACAAAGAGAAATCCTGCATTATCATCAGATCAGGCACTACATTGGCAATCTCTGGAAAGAGGAAAAATTTCCAAACCCAACCATCTTCGAAAGAATGTGTCTACAAGATTATCCCCAAAAAAGGTCTATCTCAATCCTGTACGACCAGTTGAATCATCCAACCCCACTTAAACAACTCAGATTTATAGCTACATGGGAAAGAGATCTCCGGATCTGCATGGAGGAAGACCAGTGGCTAGATATTATCAAAGCCACCACACATTGCTCCATCAACATAGCGATACAAGAAACCTCCCAACAGATACTGCATCAGTGGTACCTAGTACCGGCCCGATTGGCAAAATGGTACCCGACCAGCTCCTCACTATGCTTTAGAAACTGCGGCCAACATGGCAGTTTTCTACATATATGGTGGGAATGCCCTAAAGCCATCAGATTCTGGATTCGCATCTACACCTTAATAACAAATGTTACAGGACTGTCCCTCAGGAAAAACCCGGCAGAAGCGCTAATTCACAAGAGAGTCCCAGGAGGTAACAAACATTTAAGGAAGCTAATCACTCATATCTTCTCGGCCTCGAAGCAAGTCATAGCATCCTCTTGGAAATCTCCGAACCTGGACTTCCATATGGTCAAGACCAAAATGGATAACATGCTGGTCTTAGAAAGAATGACTAGTTCACGGACAGCAACACAATCACACTTCCACAAAGTCTGGACACCATGGATGACTTATCGAAATATATTGCCCCACTAATAACACTCTTTTCCCAGGACAGAAGGGATGACGTAGTAGTAGTGGTAGTAATAGACATACTAGCAAGTGTTGATACCAAAACTAGCCTTATATCCTTGTTATGTTTACCCCATGCCCACTCTGATGCCAGATTTGTATGACCTCCCTACCCTTAGATTTGCGCTACTCCCAAAATGACGGTACATGTAAAGGCTTTTCTTTATATTTGTTTATTGTTAATTGTTACATGGTTCAAAAATGTGAAAGTTCCAGAGATCATACACTTCTGCAAGCTGGAAATCGTCCAGTGGTTGCAGTCCTTGAACCGTGACTATGTATATTTTCTTTTGTCCTGATTTCCTTGTATTGTTTCTGCAAGTAAAAATAAAAATATATATACAAAAAAAAAAAAAAAAAAAAAAATACTGCTGAAGTGTTCAGTGATGTAGAGGCTGCAGCACATTTATCATTGGAAGGAGAACAATATTTTTACAATGGATCCCTGCACCCACATGTTTGCTTTAATTGAAGTGAAGTCTATAATTAAACTTGGGTTAAGCCTTTACAGTTGTTAGATTCCCCTCGTAATCTTGCACTAGTGTGTGATCAGATAGTTTTCCATATTTTTAGGCATTGCTTCTATTGTGCAAATGGAACAAAAATTAAGAGAATGTTTAATGCACCTCACACACATGGCCTCAGAGAAAATCCAACTTTTATATGAGAGGGAACACTCTTTGGATTTGTTCTGTCTTTTTTTGGCTTTCATAGCTGATCAAATCTGAAGTACTAGATTCTTTTGGGGTTTGAAAGATTACTTCTTGATAAAATATAGACATATTCATACAGTTTTAATTTAGTTATTCATTTCTAACATATTCCGATCTCGCAGACAGAATAAACAAAGAAAAAATAATTTGATCAAACCACATTTTAGTATTAGGCACATGTTGTGTGTAATATCAAGAATGCATTTATGCTAATAAGGGGCGGCATACATCTATGATATACATTACATGAGTTTGAGCTAATTATTAGCTGACAGCCTTACTTAAATTATCACCTGCTTTATGATGTGCAGTAATTAATGCAACTGTAGATAAAGAACCTGCGCTAATGATCTATGCTCCAGTGATAAATATTATATTAACATGAAAGCCACATCTTTTGGTGGATTTACAGCCAAGAGCTACATGCTCTGCAGTAAATCAATGGAGAATTCGGGAAAACTTTCAAAGCGGCTGGAAATTTCTTGGCACTGAGAGGAAACACACAATTCTACAGACGGAATGCTCCTAGCAACACAGATGAGAGTAATAGGAAGAAAGTTGGCAAGAATTGTCAGTGTCTGAATATGCTGTAACTGAATATAATGTAATTTCCGGATAATGGATCGCTCTGTAATTTGAGGAACATTGTTAAAATGAGAACATGCTCCCTAAGCATCATTATGAGGTTTCTTGAAGTGCTAGCTATTATTAATACGTTATATTTATGTTAGGTGTGCTTTTTATGTCTGGAAATTGTATAAGGCAACACAAATACCAGTTTGTAAAAATGTATTATGTACCTCCATGAAGATTACCTACCAAAGAACATATCTTCTATCATTTCGAATGTAATAATATAATACAGGGGTCCCTAAATTGTAGGTTAAACCCCCTTAGGGAGCACAAAGGATTAAACAGTGAGCCGAGCCCATGAGTGAGATCAGTTTTACATGCTGCTTTGATACTAGAGATGCCAATTAATATAATATGACTATTGTAAGAAGAAAAAGCATGTATTTATGTCATTGTGATCATCTAAGGGTGCTTGATATTAAAATGGACTTCAAAGGGCTAGTAGAAGCTTTAGCTGAAAAAGAGTGATATGCAGTTTCTTATATAGTGTTTCTATTGTAAAATAACTATTGTGCAAAGATAATGTTTCCATAAATGCATGGTTCATGGAATAACATTTTTAAAGGCTTTTTCCCTTTCACTTTCCTTGTATGACATTGCAAGGACCTCCTTTAGAAAGGTACACCGCACATAAGATTTATCAGTCTAATTAAACTTGTCATATTCAAAATAGCACTATAAGCTAAACCGATTTGGATCCTGACCAGGATCTTGAGAAATCAATATAACTTAGCAAATAATGAAACGACTTTAAGTAATCTAGGCCCCATTCAATGAATGCACATAGCTGCTTAAATGTACATGTTCCATTGATTTAGGGCCAATGTAATAAACAACAAATAGCACATTAACTGAAAAGCTATGTTTAAAGAGATAAATACTTTCAGGTTTCATTTTTAAAGAGTTTTTTAAAGTCTGTAATGTAGCAATACTTTTTAGAGTGCAATATCATTTTGATGTGGATGGATGCTTTTTGGCTTGTTTTCACTTTGTTGGGTGTGTTAATACATTTTGGGTGTCCCAGCGTAGAATATAAGAAAAAAGAATAGCAGTCAAAGGAACCAAGAGACAATATGTAAAATTCTTTCATGTTTACCCATAGGCAACAAATCGATGTCATGCTATAATACTATTAGTTTACTAAATGCAGATATGGAGCCAGTTATCCAGTAAATGCTTGGGACCTTGGGTTTACTGGATAAAGGGATCTTTCCATATTATGCTAATGATGGGCGGCATACATACTGTATGTAGATATATATATATATATATATATATATATATATATATATATATATATATATATACATTTACATGAGTTTGAGCAAATTATTAGCTGACAGACTTACTTAAATTATCACCTGCTTTATGATGTGCAGTAATTAATGCAACTGTAGATAAAGGACCTGCGCTAATGATCTGTGTTCCAATGATAAATATTATACTAACATGGAAGCCGCATCTTTTGGTGGATTTGCAGCCAAGAGTTACATGCTCTGCAGTAAATCAATGGAGAATTCAGGAAAACTTCAAAAGGGCTGGAGATTTCTTGGCACTGAGGGGAAACACACAATATTACAGATGGAATGCTCCTAGCAACACAGATGAGAGTGGTAGGGAGAAAATTGACAGTGTCTGAATATACTGTATATATTAATTGCTTAAACTGCAATCAGGTAAAATGTTAGTCCTTTAGATGTTTCTTGCCGATCACCTCACAGTCTCTCAGCTGCAAATAAATCTCCAAAAAATATGTGTAGCTCTCCAAGGAAATATACACAAAGGGGGATCAGCGCCTGTGGCAACAGAAATCAAGAAACCAACATAGCGTAATACGTTCGCTACAGAGAAAATGGGGGAGGGGGAATGGGCAACCCAGTGTTGTTGTAAGTTCTACTAGGTAAGTGCTCCCCTGGGTAAATTGCCTACTTACAAACTGCTTCTGCAGTAGTGCGCATATAAAGTGTGAAGCTTATGGGGGTGTGGATAAACCTCCTGGTTTATATTCTCTCCTGTGCATTAATCGTTCAAGTGCTTGAAGTATGGATACCTCCACCACTGAGTGAAATGCCTACTTACAAACCACTCCTGCAGTGGTACGCATATAAATGGTTTTCCTCACACTCCTTGTCGCGTCTTGCAGCTCTTTTGCAGACCCTCCAGTGCAAGGATGAGAGCCAGAAATAGTATAATACTGTTTATTCTAAAATACACTTAAAAACAAAAAGAATATGCACTCACATTTTCCTTCATAATAAAATCGCTTTAAATCAGTGTCTTTGTAGTTGCAAAGTCCCAGGAAAGGTCTGTTCGGCCGACTTCAGATCCTTGTTCTCTGGTGTTCAATTTTTATTCTCCTAACGCGTTTCACTGTTAAAACAGCTTCATCAGAGGCATAGATTATTCTAAAATGTTGTTCTCCCTTAAAAACCTATTTCGGTAGCGTCGTTCGTGACTTCCGTTCGTTACTTCCGGTTTATGCGTTCCACCTTTGCGTTCCAGCTGCTTCACTTCCGGTTTTTGCGCAACTTTCGTTTGTTGTTGAAATTGTCACCGAAGTTTCACCAAATTTATATTTGTGTATGGGCATTCTCCTCTTTCTTTATTTAGATTGGATTGTCATTTGGATTTTCATATTATGAAAAAATTTTAGGTGGGAATACACAATAGTTCAACAAACGACACTAAAATGTTTATGTACACATCACAGAGTAACAAAAATACTCAATATTAAAAAATAATGCACTAGCACTTTAAAATTACGTAACAATTAATGCACTAATTTCACAAGAGTTAATTTTTATATGTATAATGATAAAAAATGTTTTTTTATATATATATGTATATTTTATATGTATAACAAAAAATTTATAGAAAAGGTAATGATCCTTTGTATATACTGCACTTAGCACTTTGGAATTGATATAATGTGTAAAAAGTAGAGGAACTACAACTCCCACATTGTTTTTGAGCGAATGCCCCTATATAATGAAAAAAAGATACCTGCTTACAGACATAGTAGTCTGAATCACTACAGAAGTATATGGACAATCCAATCTAAATAAAGAAAGAGGAGAATGCCCATACACAAATATAAATTCGGTGAAACTTCGGTGACAATTTCAACAACAAACGAAAGTTGCGCAAAAACCGGAAGTGAAGCAGCTGGAACGCAAAGGTGGAACGCATAAACCGGAAGTAACGAACGGAAGTCACGAACGACGCTACCGAAATAGGTTTTTAAGGGAGAACAACATTTTAGAATAATCTATGCCTCTGATGAAGCTGTTTTAACAGTGAAACGCGTTAGGAGAATAAAAATTGAACACCAGAGAACAAGGATCTGAAGTCGGCCGAACAGACCTTTCCTGGGACTTTGCAACTACAAAGACACTGATTTAAAGCGATTTTATTATGAAGGAAAATGTGAGTGCATATTCTTTTTGTTTTTAAGTGTATTTTAGAATAAACAGTATTATACTATTTCTGGCTCTCATCCTTGCACTGGAGGGTCTGCAAAAGAGCTGCAAGACGCGACAAGGAGTGTGAGGAAAACCATTTATATGCGTACCACTGCAGGAGTGGTTTGTAAGTAGGCATTTCACTCAGTGGTGGAGGTATCCATACTTCAAGCACTTGAACGATTAATGCACAGGAGAGAATATAAACCAGGAGGTTTATCCACACCCCCATAAGCTTCACACTTTATATGCGCACTACTGCAGAAGCAGTTTGTAAGTAGGCAATTTACCCAGGGGAGCACTTACCTAGTAGAACTTACAACAACACTGGGTTGCCCATTCCCCCTCCCCCATTTTCTCTGTAGCGAACGTATTACGCTATGTTGGTTTCTTGATTTCTGTTGCCACAGGCGCTGATCCCCCTTTGTGTATATTTCCTTGGAGAGCTACACATATTTTCTGAATATACTGTAACTGAATATAATGTAATTGAAAGCAAAGACAAAGGAGACTTGTGGAAGGAACATGATTTAAAGTTTCTCTTAATTTAAGGTTGCTGTAGATACCTGTGTTAGTGTTTTAACGATTTATGGTATGCTGTATATCTATAAAGATTTATAAATAAGTTATACTCACTGAATACAAAGGTTATGGAAGGATATTCTAGTAGACACTTATTACACTTGCAGAAAGATGTTAAGGGTCAATGATCACTCCGTTTGGTAAGGCATTTTTGTACAAAAACAGAAAACCAATGGCATCATTACTGTTAAGTGAAAGAAATTCCAAAGAGCTACACAGGTAGCTTTTAGGGCTGACAGTGGAAGATATTTTATCACAGAGATGCCATTTGGGCATACTTAGATTGTGCCTGGGTTAATTATATTTTTATATATATATATATATATATTTTTTTTAATTTATTTTTTTATTTTTTTAAATGTACTGTTTTTTTAAATACAATTTTGAAAGAGAACTAATTACTGGATGGCAGGGAATCTGTTCTAATCAAGAGGAACATTGTTAAAATGAGAACATGCTCCCTAAGCATCATTAGGAGGTTTCATGAAGTGCTAGCTATTATTAATAAGTTGTATTTGTGTTAGGTGTGCTTTATATATCTGAAAATTGTATTAGGCAACACAAATACCAGTTTGTATAAATGTATTATGTACCTCCATGAAGCTTACATACCAAAGAACATATCTTCTATCATGTCAAATGTAATAATATAATACAGGGGTTCCCAAATTGTAGGTTAAACCCCCTTTAGGGAGCACAAAGGATTAAATAATGGGCCAAGCCCATGAGTGAGATCAGTTTTACATGCTGCTTTGATACTATGATTGTCAAATAATATAATATGACTATAGTAAGAATAAAAAGCGTGTATTTATGTCATTGTTATCATCTAAGGGTGCTTGATAATAAAATAGCATTCAAAGGGCTAGTAGGAGCTTTAGCGGAAAAAGAGTGATATGGTGTTTCTTCTGTAGTGTTTCTATTGTAAAATATTTATGTTTCCATAAATGCATGGTTCATGGTATAATATTTTTTAAGTTTTTTTCCCTTTCACTTTCCTTGTATGACATTGCAAGGACCTCCTTTAGAAAGGTACACCACACGTAAGATTTATTAGTCTAATTACATTTTTTCATAATCAAAATAGCACTATAAGCTAAACCGATTTGGATCCTTGCCAGGATCTTGAGAAATCAATATAACTTAGCAAATAATGAAAAGACTTTAAATAATATAGGCCCCATGCACATAGCTGCTAAAATGTACATGTTCCATTGTTTGAGAGCCAATGTAATGTAACAGCAAATAGCACATTCATTGAAAGCTATGTTTAAAGCTATGTTTTAAAGAGTTTTGTCTGTGAGGTAGCAATAATTTTAGAGTCCAAGATCATTTTGAATGTGGATGGATGCTTTTTGGTTTGTTTTCACTTTGTTGGGTCTGTTAAAACATTTGTGGTGTCCCAGTGTAGAATATAAGAAAAAAGAACAGCAGTCAAGGGAACCAAGAGCTAATATGCAATATGTAATATTCTGTCATGCTTGCCCATGGGCAACTAATTGATGTAATGCTATAATACTATTTCTTTACTAAATGCAGATATGGAGCCTGTTATCCAGTAAATGCTCGGGACCTTGGTTTTACTGGATAAAGGGATCTTTCCGTAATTTGGATCTCAATACTTTAAGTTTTAGGTTTGTTCTGCCTCCTGTAATTATTACTTATATCTTTAGTTGGGATCAATTACAAGGTACGGTTTTCCGGATAACTCATATGGGAAAACAGAGGATATAACATGCACTACATTTCTGTAGGTAAAGTTGTAAAGAATATTTTGTCTCTGCATATTTGCATACACTTGAGTGGGAGTTGACATATTGCTTGAACTAAAGGACGTAGTGCCATTTCTGCCATGACATAAGGTGGGAACCTTGCCTCATAGGGAAATTTACCAGAGGATATGATCATTTACAAAATGGTCACTCCTAGTACTAACCTCCTAGCTTCTAGGAATGTGCCAAATCAACCTGTTTTGCATTTTGCCGAATACCCAAATCCTGCTTAAAAGAGAAGGAAAGTCTTCTTCCACTTGGGTGTGCCAAATGTTAGGCACCCCCAAGTGATTGTATATACTTACCTGAAACCCCTGTGCTCCTATCAGCAGAAACCTGTAACAGCCGGGGTTCTTCCTTCGAGCACCACAAAGCGTTCCTCTTCTGGCTTCTTATTTCTTCTCACTGCTGTGCATGCGCAGTAGAGTGAAAAGCTGAACTTCAACTAAAAAGTTGGCTATTTCATTCTACTGTGCATGCGTCTTCCCTGGGAAATTTGAAGAAAGAAGAAGCCGGAAGAGGATTGATCCATGGTGTTCGTTGGAAGAACCCCGGGCTGGGGCAGTTTTCTCCTGATAGGTAGTGATGGCCGAATTTATTCGCCAAGTGCAAATTCGCTGCGAATTCCCGTGATTCACCGCCGGCGAATAAATTTGTGAAACCGCCGCGAAAATTCGCCGGTGTCCAAAAAATGGACGCCGGTACATTTTAAAGGAGAAGGAAAGATATGGAGGCAATTTATTGCCAATGGATTAGCTGCAATAGTGCAAGCTAGAATGCTATATTTATTCTGTAGAATGTTTTACCATACCTGAGTAAAAAGCTCTAGAAACTCTCTGTTTGTTTAGGATAGGAGCTGCAGTATTAACATGGTGTGACATCTCTTCCTGCCTGAGTCTCTCCCTGCTCTGGGCTCAGATTACAGTAGAGAAGGGAGGGGAGGGGGAACAGGAGCAAACTGAGCATGCTCTTGCCCAGGGCAATGAGGTTTAAGCTGAAGGCAGGAAGTCTGATACAGAAGCCCATGTGTACACAATAGAAGTAAAGAAATGCAGTGTTTCTTTTGACAGGAGACTCAGAGCAGCACTACTTTGGGGGTTTACTGGTATATTTAGATGGACCTTTCTGATAAGGCTTACTTAGTTTTAACCTTTCCTTCTCCTTTAACCATTGAATTTGCACCGGTGTCCAAAAACCAGCACCTGCATCAAAAACTAGACGCCAGCACCCATCACTACTGATAGGAGCACCAGCCCAGGGTTTCAGGTAAGTATATACAATCACTTGGGGGTGCCTAATAATTGGCACCCCCAAGTGGAAGAAGACTTTCCTTCTCCTTTAATGGATCCAGCCGAATACTGGACATGACAAATATTTTGCTATATCAGGTTCAGATCCAGTTTGGCTCTTGAATTTGGCACAATCTGAATTTTGTTAAAAAAGGCTTGGATTTGCCCAAATTCCAAAACCAAATCTGGGATTCAGTTAATTTTTACTAGCTAGCTTCAACCTACTAATGAGTTGTAACCTATGTCAGTTGTCAAAAGTAGCAATAACAGCTTCATTGTTGTCTACTATATTATAGACTGGCTCCATTGCCTTTCTGTATATCATCAATGTAACATTCCAGAGCAAGTGACTGTTATGTCTTTATGCACAGTGGGCAACTTGCACCTTTTCCCCACAGTGAGCTGTGTCTAAAACCATTTTTATTAATAGTACTTCCAAAACTTCTGTGTAGTTGTCCTCACTGCCGTTCAGTCATTCCTGCCTTCCATTACAGATTGTGTGCTACGGCACATATTGACAAAAGGTGCTCAGGGAATCTGGTCAAGAGGTGAAAGTAGCTTCAGAGTTCCCCTATCGCTGCATCGCTGTTGTGCCTTATGAATTGGGCACAGACATAACTCGTACACCAAAAACAGGAAATTACACCAGGAAGACTACAAAGATATTAGATTCAAAGAACAGAGCACCAAGGAGGCCAGTTGTTAAAAATCTTTAAAAAGTCAAGATTTATTCAAAAATTCATTTAAAATCTCCATAATTACAGCAGCAAAAGACACTCTTAGGCTGCCTGCTTGATGCATTTTGAGGCTCCCTGCCACTTCATCAGAAACTTCTGGAGGACTAGAAGGAGTGAGGGCAGTGGGAACAGTATCCCACCCTCCTGCCCTCGATTACAGTGGACATTTTGGATGACTTTGATTCAGATGGTAAGTGTGCTGCTATTGCAGAAGAGCAGGCAGGGGAATGCTTGCTAGAGTGGGGGAATGGGGTGCTATTCCCCTATTGTAGAATGTGCTGGTACCTCTCCGGGTAAGGGTCCCAGGAGGTAAGGGTTTGAGTGAGACAATTTCAGTCCTACTTGCCCTCGAGGTGCCGCACCATTTGAATGGCCGGCATGGTGGTGGCTCATCCACTCAGAGAGCATTTATAGGCAAGCATTCCAGATGAGTGTTACAGTTATGCTTTGTTAATACTGATGTTGTTAATAATGCTGCAGCCTTTAAACTCCATTCTGGGTTTATAACAGTCTTTATAGTCTTTAAAATAGTTATCATGACAAGGGGACTTCTCAATTGACCCTTTGCTTTCAGCCATCCAACTGAACCCCATTGTTACATACCTTAATGAAACACCAAGAGCCAGAAATGGTGTAAAATGACCACAGCATTTATTCACATTTTATCAAATAAATAGGACCTTTTCAGCCTCACCCCAAGGCAATATTCAAAGCCAGGATTTCATTAGAGATCGCTACTATGCTCTTGGGATCAGCACTACGGCATTATATCCACCATTAGGCTGCCTCTACCTACAGAGAGAAAACTCTGCTACAAGCAAGAGCTGCATCTCCCACCATGACAGAAGTTCAGCAGCCCTGCTGGTGGCCCTGAATCTGCAGTGTGTCGATGATAGGAAATCCAAGTAGGCTATCGCCTAGCACAAGCAGTAGTAGCATCTGAATCAATCAACCCACTGTGCAGTCACCGGTTAGAACCTCCTTTTTTCCCTCTTCTAAATTTTCCTGTGCAGTATTCTGGCAAGGTCCTACCACTGCTGTGGCAAATAAGACATTATCATATATCCACTGTTTTGATCCAGAGGAAAGCAAAAAACACAGCCTGATGCGAGTGCCAATTATGCCTCAATAGAGAAAAAAACTGACCCCAATGGTGATCGGAAACATTCCCTGATTGAGCATTTGACATTCATTTAAAATTAATTATTACCATGCAGACTCTCATGTTTATACTGTAAAGATACAGAATCCGCAATATAATAGTGCATGCAGGAAAATATCCGCATTCAGTTATTAATAGAAGATAAAGTAAAGAAAATCCTGACATTTCACAAAATATGCAAAAAGAGGGGAGGGTGGGTGGGATGTTTCTACCTGCTCCGAAGAAAAGGAAGTGAACTGCTTCTTCCCCTGACATCACATCCTTGTATTTCTCCCAGCCCAGCTTTCCCCCTGTCTGAACTCATTTCTCACTTCTCACCCAATCACAACTACATCTGATTCTGCAAATCTTTAAACATAAACCAGTGTAATATATCTGTTGGTCCTTCGGATCCCTTGTCATGCAGCCTCTGCATTTATAGCTCCAGGGCTTTCCTGGTTTTACATTTTGTCAGCTTTGCTTAGCATCCCATCATACACTTGTATTTACATTTTGGCCAAGGCTATGTTGGTCAGGTCTTCATCTGTCTACTTTTCCTGTGATTTCAAGTTTCAAGACTCATATCTGAAATTTGTTTTGTTAAACAACATTAAATAAAGCCAGAAACTGGTGAAGTGTTAACATTTTTTTTGACTGAACAGTTGTTTGATCTCCTATGACCCTTGAGTGCTTAAGCACTTATCATTAGCCACAGGTACACAAGCACGCCATCAATTGCTTTACAAGATATATTTTGTCAGTGTGAAAGAGAGCGTCCAATAAGCTCGGATGAATTTTATTATGAGATAAAATATTTGCTTTTTTGTTGTCTCTAACCTCAGGCAGTTTTACGAGTGCCAAGTTCCAAGGCATGAAATATGAAACTCAATTTGTTAATGCAAATATTTGTCAGCTGATTGTACATAAAAAATAAAGTTCTAAATATCTCTAACAAATATGACACGTAAAATTTGATAAAGCCTCATTTTTATTTTATAATGCATTTCCAGTTCTTTCTTTAATTATATTTATAGCCCCTTGTGTGATTCCTGCTCATGCAGCACTTGGATAAATCATTAAGGCACAGAGATAAAATCAACCATTGCATTTTGATCTGTGATCCACAATGGATTTGGCACTGTTGCAAAAAAAGGCTGAGACAGCTTAGGGTCTGTTGTTACTAAAGCAGTGATTCTGTAATGCCACAGTGTTTCTCATAGAACATACATATTAGTTTGCAATGTGCATGCTGCAGGCAAAACATATATATATATATATATATATATATATATATATATATATATATATATATATATATATATATGCTTTTGGAAATAATGATATCCTTCTAGTTGTGCTTCCTTTAATGCCCTCTGCTGTAGTTAAGGCAATAATGTCGGGAGGCAGGGCTGTATTTATAAATAGGCCTGAGTCTAGGGTGGCAGCTTTAAGGGGCAGCCCCAGTGCCTATATAACATAGACTTTATTTTAGAAAAATAAAAACCCTCCCCATCCACCTCCATAGCTTACCTGCACAAATCTTGTTAGGTCTGATGCCTAGGTTGGCAGTGGACCTAAATACTGCACTGCCCAGTGCATCTCAGGCAGGCATATGGGGACAGGGGATAAAAGCAAGTATGGATTAAATCATTTCAAGATACTGATAGAGCAAACATTGTTTTAACATAATACAGCTCACATGGTACCCCACAACACAATATCACAACTTTCAGTTAAGTGGAGAAATGCTGCAATAATATTTTTTTAAATGGAATAAGATGTTGAAACATGGTGAGCCATTGACATGAAATGTCTAGATACAGGTTGATCCATCCATAAGTATTATGTTCTAATGGAACACAGCAAGCCAGTAATGGTATCTTTCACAGCATGGTCAGCCCTTAATATAAATCAAGTGCAAAACTGACACAGAAAGATGGTAACCTGTGCTTAGAGGTTTAAATAAAAATAATATATTTTCTTACGTGTGCCACTGATGAATTTTCATTGTTTTTATTTCAATTTTAACATATTTCACCAAGGTACAGTACTAGCCTAAATATCAATATGATGAACTAATCTAATAGTACAAATTGCAAGGCCTATCAGGGCTCCATCACTGGAATAAGTAGTAATACAGGTGTGGGATCTGTTATCCAGAATGCTCAGGACCTGGGCATTCCCAGATAATGGATCTTTCCATAATGTGGATCTTCATGCCTTACGTCTACTAGAAAATAATGTAAATATGAAATAAACCCAATAAGCTGGTTTTGCCTTCAATATGGATTCATTTTATCTTGGTTTAGATCAAGTACAATGTACTGTTTTAATATTACAGAGAAAAAGGAAATTATCTTTAAAAATTTGGATTATTTGGATAAAATTAATTCCGTAAAGTTTAGCCCTTTTTTTAGGACTTCTATGTCTTGCTGGGTAAGAGCCCTGTCAGACAGATTCTTTTCCCACTTTTCTTTGTTTTGCTGTGTCCCTGTTCCTTCTTTTCCCCTTCAGGTTAATTTCTCCTCTTTTTGGTTGTTCCCTGGGAAACTAGAATGGAGAACTTGTTCTGTTGCCTTTCCTTGCTCTTATTGTGCTGACAAAGCTGTGCTTGTTTCGTGAACTCCCTCACTCTCTCCATGATTACAGTGGGTAACAGTGAGCTCAAGCTTTGTTCTACCTGACTGATGTTGTGTTGTAAGCCATCAACTGTAAAATGGGTCTGTCTTATATGTTGTTTTGGGCCTTTTGTAAAATCTGGCTTGGCTTTGTGGTCCTCTACCGTGGAATCCAGATGTATACTGCATGGTATGAGCCTATGTTGTCGGCATCTGAGGTTAATGAGCATTGTCCCAAATTACAGGAAGGTCAAATACCATAGACTCCATTTTAATCATATTATTTACATTTTTAAAAAATGATCCCCATCTTTCCTTTGTAATAATAAAACAGTACCCTGCACTTTGTCCCAGCTAAGATATAATGAATACTTTTATCAAACATATTGGGTTCATTTAGGGGCCGATTCACTAACTTCGAGTGAAGGATTCGAAGAAAAAAAACTTCGAATTTCGAAGTGTTTTTTGGGCTACTTCGACCATCGAATGGGCTACTACGACCTTCGACTACGACTTCGAATCGAACTAAAAATCGTTCGAATATTCGACCATTCGATAGTCGAGGTACTGTCTCTTTAAGAAAAAACTTCGACCCCCATCTAAAAGCTACCGAACTCAATGTTAGCCTATGGGGAAGGTCCCCATAGGCTTTCCTAAGTTTTTTTCATCGAAGGATATTCCTTCGATCGTTGAATTAAAATCCTTCGAATCATTCGATTCGAAGGATTTTATCGTTCAATCGAAGGAATAATCCTTTGATCGTTCGATCGCACTATTTGTGCTAAAATCCTTTGACTTCGATATTCGAAGTCGAAGGATTTTAATTCCCAGTCGATTATCGAGGGTTAATTAACCCTCGATATTCGACCCTTTGTGAATCGGCCCCTAAATGTTTAAGTGATTTTTAAACATTTTTCAAATACTTTTTTTATTCCAGTCATGGTGCCCTGATGGGCCTTGCAATTTGTAGATTGATAGATTAGTTTATCGTATTGTTATTTCGGATAGTACCTCGTATCAAGATGAAATATGTAAATATTGAAATCAAAACAATGAAAAGTCATCAGCGGCACACATCAGAAAATATATTCTTTTCATTTAAACCTTTAAGCATAGGTTACCATCTTTCTGCTTCAGAAAGCATTTAGTATCTGCATGGTTAGCCTATTTTTCATATGCTGAATTCTATCCAACACAAAAGATAGAAGTACAGTGTGATATGTTATTACTATTCCAACTCTCTGTTGAAACTCCTTAATGCACTGGCACAACAGAATATCACAATGTAGTGTTACTATATAGACGATGTTCCATATGTATAAATGTGAAAATTCTATTCCAAAATGTTACATTCACACAAGCCATATTCTTGTATTCACAATATGTATGCGAGATTACAAACTATAAAGGGCATCTCTTGTCTTTTATGTGTTTATAGATTTCATGGTTGCCTTTTCTTGATATTTATTGTGCAGTTACGTCTAGCATAACATTACCTAAGGTGATCTTGCTCCAAGTAAAAAGTTTTAGTGGCCTATAAAATCGTGTGCATTTTTACGAAGCACGCTTTGAAAAAGGTTGGTGAAAATGTTTAGCTTTATTTTCAACAATGGTAATGTATTTGGTGCCATGATCAGAATATATAAATACTATTAATAAGGAGCCTTTCTTAAATGTGGTGCTAATGAAAGAGGGTTTAAGCTGGCTTAGTTAACATCTAGTACAGGGTGTTGTCTAATTAATAAAGGAAAGCGGCAAATAACGTAAAAATAAAAAAACTATTTAATTCAATAGGGTAATGTGAGAAATGTCAGCACTGTAATTTAGAGCTTTCTGAATAACATATTTCTACATAATATAAGCCATACCACAGTATAAAATATGTAAGATACAGTAGTTCCTACTTTAATGGTAAAGCTTTCCTTATATCGCTACTTGTCATCTAAAATACTCAATAGCTTTCCTTGGGGGAAGTCAATGAAATTCTATTACAACAATGCAAAATGCTTGGGACCTGGTGGATTCTGGATATGATTTTTTGCCATCAGGCTTACTTTGTGTGAATTATAAAGTACAGTTTAATAATTACAGAAGAAAAACAAATCATTAAAAAATGAATGAAGTAAATTACTGGATAACAGACCCCATGCCTTTGTTTATGTTAGCTTAGGCATTTAATAGGTTACTCCCAAAATGCTGGTGATAATAATATTTAGCAAAAGCAATGCAATGGATACAAATAACTGATGACATCATAACTCTTAGACACACTATTATGAAAAAGAAAATGATGAACATTACAGGTTAGACTGTATATTGTTAATGTATAAAAATGAATGTAAATAAGTTAACACTCTTGTCTATTTCGGTCTGTGTTTGCAATGAGCTTGCAGTTATGGCTTCTTCTCTCTGTACTTTTCCATTTAATGCTGGAAGTGGGTAAGACAAGCTCTGCATTAACCTGCTATTACACCCTGAAGGTTTATAAGATATCACATAATTATGTACAAAGCTGGCACAGCAGCCCTCCCCATTACTAGTTTCATTTGTTTTCATTAAGACAAATGCCCTGAACATCTAGCAAACTTTTATTCTGCAATATTACCTCATTCTGGAAGATTTAATAGATCATTTTTCAAATTACTAATAACATTTGATCATTTCTCATTTTAGTGCTTTTGACTCTGTAATAGTCACTGGACATGTAAATGCTTTTTGCTCAAGGGAACTCTTTGATTTGATATATGGCCTCTGCAGAGATAGTAGTGGGGGCCAGACCCTTTCACAGACCACAGGTTGAGCCTCATGCAGCAGAATTTGCAAGTCTGTAGGATATGTGTTAGTAGTCATCAGTATTTGGATATGTGAAGTGAAAATGCTTCAGTAATGCTCTCTACTGTGCAAGTGCATGAAAATCAGTGTATACAAAAATGTGAAAAAAACAGTGTACACAAAACATATTTGTATTACATGCTGTAAGCAGTGATGGGCAATTTGTCCCATTTTGCTTCGCCGAAAATTTGCAAATTTCCCGCGAAATTAGCGAAACGGCGAAAAATTTGCGAACCGCATTGAAGTCAATGGGTGTCAAAATGATTGTGACGTGCATCAATTTCAACTCCCATGTCAATTTTTATATGCACGCCTATTTTGTCCAAATGCATTAAAGTCAAAGGACGTTTGAATAATTTTGATGTGCAACAATTTTTTTGAGGCCGCTGATTTTTCTAGGCAGTTTCGCAAATTTATTTGCCGGAGGCGAAACACGGAAACTCGCCATGAATTTTCAAATTTATTCACCCATCACTAGTTGTAAGTAAGCCTTTGCCATTTAGTTTTGCTTTACTGAAAATGCATCGAAAAGTGAAATGACTGGTGACTATTGAGTCTTATTTGGAGTTGCTGGAAACAGCAGAACTTTGTGCACTTGTAAAATAAAAATGTATTTGGAAAGGCCACTCATTTTTGGTCACAGATATTTGACTGTCTATGCCAGGGATCTCCAACCTTTCAAACCCATGAGCAACATTCAGAAGTAAAATTTTCTTGGGGTGCCAAGTAAGGGCTGTGATTGGCCATTTGGTAGCTCCTATGTGGATTGTCAACCTACATTGAGGCTCTGTTTGGCAATACACCTGGTTTTTATGCAACCAAAAGTTGCCTCCAAGCCTGGAATTCAAAAATAAGCAACCTACTAAGGCCACTGGGAGCAACATTCAAGGTGTTGGAGAGCAACATGTTGCTCACGAGCTACTGGTTGGGGATCACTGGTCTATGCATTGGTCTGGTCTAGCTGTTCATCAAAATTCAGCCTGTCGGGGGCGGAGTTTGCCTGCTGAACCGGATGGACGCGTACTGCTAGCGCTCCGTCCTTGAGGAGGATGTTTTGAGGGAAGAATAGCTTTCTGATTCCCCCAACAGCTATATACTACGATTGATTTGCTCTGTGTCAATGAGGGGGACCAGACAGGCGCAAAAACAGCAGCAGAAGGCAGTTACCGCTTTCTTTACTCCAGCCGCAGTCAAGTCTCCACACGTGGCCGCAGGGTCCGGCACCATCTTGGAACCGCTGCGCAGCAAAAAGCCTATATCGCCGACTGCTATGTCTGATAAATCTCCAGAGCACGCACCTGCCACGGTGGCCCAGATAAAGGAAATGCTCCTGGATATGAAGCACACTCTACAAAGCGATATCAAGCAACTGTCTGATGACCTCAGGAAAGAGATCAGAGACTTGGGTGATCGCACTGCGCACATGGAAGAGAAAATGGGTGAGTTTGCCGATGCCCATAATGACTTAGCAGACTCCCATAATAAAACACGCTCTGACCTTGATCGCATGTTGGATAAAGTGACTGACCTGGAAGATAGGTCCCGCAGAAATAATCTGCGCTTCAGGGGCAACTGTACTCCCTAGGGATTTGGAAACCCATATCACTGAGTTACTTCGAGTGATACTGCCAGATCTACATGCACTGGAAATGGCTATTGATCGTATCCATAGGGTTCCAAAACCCAGAACAGCCCCTGATAATGTCCCCAGGGATGTCCTTGCCAGATTCGTGTTTTACCAAACGAAAGACAAACTGCTTTCTCTTGCTCGTAAGAAGGAATATTGGCCGAAGCCGTACCAGCACCTTGAAGTGTATATGGACTTGGCTCCTGCCACTCTGCTCAAACGCAAGGCCTTCGCAGAGATCACAAAAATCTTACGGCAGAATGACATCCCCTACCGCTGGGGTTACCCAGTCAAGCTCATCATTCAGCGTAATGGGACACCCACCATACTGTCTACTGTGAGCGACGCCAAAAAAGCCCTTGCCAGATGGGATCTGCCTTCAGCTCCTGCTATAGCTCCTACTTCGGAGCGACTCTCACCGACTCACTCGCCAAAGAAGCTCCAGAAAGATTGGCTTAAAGTTTGATGCTTTCTCCTACATGGTCCAATATTTTCCCGTTTTCAGTTTGCTTCTCGACGTCGAGATGTCTCCTTCTGATTCAGACGACTTTTCGACCTGTTCACCCCCCAAGGCTCCATACTGGGAATTGGAGTCGAGTAGTGGTTACCTGCTAAAAACCACAAGCACCTTGTTAAGTTCCAATGCTTTCGAAGGTTTCTTCACCTGTTTACTGATTGTTTTCTTTCTGTTTTTTGATTGTTAGTACATGGCATATATTTTTTTCTCTTTTTTGTTTTTTATTACCAGGCTCTAGGCATATTGTTAGTTTTCTATCTGATTGTGTCAGCCCTGTCAGGGAAAAGCATGCACACCTGCCACAGAAATGGTGCGATTTTATTCACTAAATTGCAGAGGTTTGAACTCCCCTAATAAACGAAATCAGCTTTTACATGATGCCTACAAGGCGAAGGCCGATGTTCTCTTTTGTCAAGAAACTCATTTCTGTTGTTCAGCTCCTCCTAAATTCTCCTCTAAATGTTTCCCACATTCCTATCATGCTTATGCTAAAAATAAGTCTAAAGGGGTTTCTATCCTCATCTCATCCAAATTACCGTTCCAGTTCAGGGGTGTGCATGCTGACCCCGCGGGTAGATATTTGATGTTGAATTGTGTAATAGGAAATACCACATACTCATTGATTAACGTTTACGCCCTGAATGAACACCAATCTAACTTTCTAGCAAGAATTCTCCCAAAACTCCTTCATTATAAAATTGGAAAATGTGTAATTGCCGGGGACTTTAACATGGTCTCGGACCCTAACGTTGATATTATTAAAGGTCAGAGTGGCCCTATATCGCAGGCACAGAAGAAACACTGTAGAACGTTTAGCAACCTCCTACATTCCCACGGCTTAATAGATGTGTGGAGAGCGAAGAATCCACTTGCCAGAGACTACACTTATTTCTCCCCTCGCTTTCGTACCCACACTAGAATAGATGCGTTCTTTGCCGACCCTCAAACCACTACGCAAATCGTAAATGCCTGGATAGGGTTGAGAACTTGGTCTGACCATGCCCCTATTGGTATAGAGATTCCTGACTCTAACTCCCCCACAGATAAATTACCATGGTGTCTGAATGATAGTCTGCTCCTCAAAGATGACAGTAAAGCTTACATTGAACAGGTTATAAAGCAGTATTTCACTTTAAACTCTAATGGTGAAGTTGGCCCCCAGACAGTATGGTTGGCACATAAGGCGGTTTTGCGGGGGGAGTTTATTTCCCTTGCTAAACGGCTTCGAGCGTCCAGAGCCGATTCTCAATTGCAACTTGAAACTAAATTAGCATCTCTTGAAAAGCAGACTATCCATCAGACTAGTTCCTTGCAGTACCAAGAAATGAATGAAATTAGACAAAAACTCAATGACATTATTGCAGCTAAAACAGCCTATCGGCTGAAATTACTCAAAAAACTCTTTTACTCCAAGGGCAATAAAGCTGATAGATTATTGGCATCGCAACTGAGGAAACAACAAGCTCAGACTAGGATAAGTCATATAACAACTCTACGTGGCAAACAAACTGATCCTAAAGTTATTGCTAATGAGTTTGCCGCCTATTATGCTGAATTGTATAACCTTAAAGATACTACCACTGCACCGAAACCAACCTTAATTCGAGAATACCTAGATAAAATTAACCTCCCTCAACCCACGCCATCTCAGCAAGATATCTTGAATTCACCAATATCTAGTGATGAGGTAACGGCTGTAATTAAGACCCTAAAACTGAATAAAGCCCCGGGCCCTGATGGGTTCACTAACGCCTATTACAAAATATTTTCCCCTATACTCTCCCCCTATCTGCTTCAAGTATTCCAAAATATCATGGATACGGGAGACATAACTCCAGAATATCTCCAGGCCCATATTGTTACCATTCCCAAGCCTGGAAAGCCCCCCGATCAATGCCAAAGCTATCGCCCTATAGCGCTCCTGAACACTGATCTTAAATTATATGCTAAACTCTTGGCACAAAGATTTAACCAGATTCTCCCCTCCCTTATTGACCCAAATCAAGTTGGGTTTGTACTTCATAGACAAGGTTCAGATAGCACACGCAGATTCCATAATATTATCCATATATTGAAACAGCAGAAAACCCCAGCGCTCTTGCTATCTTCGGATGCAGAGAAGGCGTTCGACAGGGTCAACTGGGCTTACATGGAGGAGACTTTCGGCAATACCAGTTAGGTCCAACCTTCCTCAAAGCTGTGCTCCCCCTGTACACTTCTCCTACGGCTAAGATATGTACGGCAGGGGCCCTCTCGAACGCCTTCTCCATCACTAATGGCACGAGGCAAGGCTGCCCATTATCTCCCCTTATTTTTGCACTAATGGTAGAACCACTTGCTCAGAGGATTAGAGAAAATGTAGACATAGCAGGAATTTCGTGCGGTATGACCCAACATAAAATTGGACTATTTGCAAACGATATTGTTAAGCCTTAGGAATGTTGCAGTGTCACTACCCAATTTGTTTAGAGAACTAGCAACCTTCCAATCTGTCTCCTGGTATAAAATCAACCAATCCAAAACTCAGGCACTTCCCTTTCATATTCCATACCCTAGTCTACAAGGCTATAAGCATTGTTATCATTTTGATTGGAGAGACAAGTATATTACATATCTTGGCCTCAAAATCCCTAAAGATCCGGACGATATTTATAGGTTAAACCATCAACCCCTGCTGAAAATGATTGAAGCAGAATGTTTCAAATGGAAGTCTGAATCTATCTCGTGGTTGGGACGAATCATTTCTATAAAAATGAACATTCTGCCGAAAATATTATATTTATTTAGAACGCTACATATAGCACTGCCACCTCGGTTCTGTCCGGCCATACAAAAAGTCATAAATAAATTTATTTGGGCGAATAAGCCCTCTAGGGTAGCTTTCAGTTGTGCTCAGTTTCCCAGAAACTCCGGTGGCTTGGGATTCCCTAACATAAGAATGTATTATATTGCTACGATGTTGGAAACTGTGATTCGTTTACACTCCCGCATGGGGTTAGGAATTGGGTAGATATCGAGTCTAATTTTGTTAGTGATCATAATCTGTTACAACTTTTCTGGCTACCTAAGAGACTCCGGCCACCTATTACTCACATGTTGCCGACAACTCGGACTCTGTTACATATCTGGGATGTCATGACCAAAAAACTTAACCTTACCTCTTTTCCATCGCCTCTGACTCCCATTGCAGCCTTGCACCGTTTGATCCCTAACATCAATCTCCAAACATGGATTACTAAAGGTATCACTGATATTGGACATCTGTACTTTGCGAATTCCTTGAGGAGATTTGAAGATTTAGCTGAAAAGTACGACTTACCACTCTCTCATTATTACACTTACCTCCAGATAACTCATTTCCTCCAATCTCATCTTCCGAATGTGAAAATCCTACGTCCTAAGACTAGAATGGAATACCTTTGCAGTAAAGCATGGGACGGTAAAGCACTCATTTCAGCTTGCTACCATCAGCAACTCCAGTTACCAGATGACTTCCTCTTTCCGTATATGCAAAGATGGGAGGACGATCTCCAAATTCATTTTGCCCCTGATATTTGGCAGCATTCCATATTGGCCCCCAAAGGTGCAACTAACTGCACAAACCACATCGAAACACATCTGAAAGTGCTTCATCGCTGGTACCTTACTCCGCAAAAGATAGCAAAAATTCACTCCCAATATTCTCCTTTGTGTTGGAGGCAATGTGGGGAAGTTGGTACCTATATTCATATGTGGTGGCACTGTCCGTCAGTTAAACCGTTCTGGTCTGCCGTCTTTTCCTTACTAAACAACAGATTGGACTATACCTTGCCTTGCCTGCCCCAAATAGGGCTCCTACAAATATATCCTGGAAACTCTCCTAACCTTAACAGGAAACTCTTGTTTCACATTTTCAATACTGCAGCTACGTTAATAGCGAAATCCTGGAAACTAAAGGAGACTCCTAATATACAGCACTTACTCCAACAATTGGAATTCAGGGAACATATGGAGAGAATGATTGCAAGAACATTGGAGTCCAAACTCAAATGTAGCCAAATTTGGGATCCGTGGCACCCTCTATGACTCTTGTGAGGTTATGCCCTCTGCCATTGCTACTTCTGGTGGCAGTTGGATTATGGGGAATAGGCTACGTACCCTGCTACCTTGCCTAATATGCCGCATATGCCATGTACTACCTAGGATTTTTCTTTTATTCCATGACGCCTTTATATTGCTTTATTTTACTTTCTTTTCTTTTTTTACTTTTCTTCCTTCTTTCATGTACCAAACAGTTTGCATATTGTTTGTATTTATATGTGCTTTCATTATGTACCATCGAGTCAAGTGTTTGTTCTGTACTCGTTTATTACATAATAAATATACAAGTTTCAAAAAAAATTCAGCCTGTCTGGTCAAACGTTCTCATGAGCCAACACCTTACCAGAATAAAATATGGTTTCCCGGTATCTAAATCGAAAAGCTACAGGGGGAATAAATGAGTGTGCGGCTGCTTTAAAAAAACACTTTTGTAGAATGGATTGTAGAGATCAGTTCCCATTTTGGTTGAATATCCCTTGTTACAACTTCATAAGCAGTGTAATACAGTTATTTATAGCCTGATATATGTATTAATGTTATTCAGTAATGTGCATAAAGCCTGTATTTTACTATATACATTGTTGTCAATAAAGAATTCCTTTCTATACATAATCCCAGCATTGTAGATTCCAGAAGATCTTGCCGCTAACACCAGCACAATATGTTGCTGACAACAATGTCCCACTGCCACTTTAGTTTGTAATGATGAAAAGCTTTAAGCGGCAGAACCGGGAAAAGCAGCATTATATTACATAGAAAAAAAACCTCTGTAAAAGTAATGCAGCCAAGACACAATGATAAATAACCCTTTTTGTTCATAGGTACGCTTCTTTTGGAACAAGTTCTACTTTCATGGAAAAATCCAATTAAAAGACAAATCAGAAAATATGAATTTCATTACATATTAAACATAGAATATTTTCTCTGATTTTAAAATGGTACCTTCTACTTTTCCATAAATGTACAATTTCAATTTTGTAATAAGAATTGTGGCACAGGTATGGGATCTGTTATCCAAGACAAAAGTTGCAAACTGACATATTTTTTGGACTTTGCACCCTGCCCCATGCTTAGCACTCTAGCACTGGCAGCACAGGATTTGATAAAAGACTGAAAAACAAAAGAAAAGAAACACAATCTCCTGTACTAGTGGAACGACACCTGGGACAATGCATTGCCTTGTCTGTCAGCCATCACTCTATTTAGGGACAAGGTTAAGCACATACTGAGTGCATCAGGGATATCAGGTGATTCATATATATTTGATAAATGACCTTTGCCCTGCAGCATTTTGAAGCTGACACTGCCTCTTTATTGAAAAGATACAGGTTCTCTTTGCAGGATCAACCATAATCTTCTGTATTATAAATAATGTCAACCTGGGAATCCTTTCTCATTGAATAGAATCCAAAGGCCTGTAGTGGAGTTTTTGGGCTGAGGTCAGGGCAGACTACAAACAGCAGAAATCCATAGAGCAGGCAGAGGTCAGAGTCAAGAGATCAGATTGTGAAACAAGGATTAGGCAGGTTGCATAAGGTGCCAGCTTTTTGTGGGGAACTGAAAATTGTGTTATTTGGCACTAAACCATTAGTGCTGTGTGATGGAACTGATACAGAGTGCATGTCTGAGCTTCTAGTAGTGCATCTGAGATGCAGCTCTGTTGACTTGTTTGCAGGACATCTGTGCATCACAAAACCCAGGACAGAACTTAAGATAATATTAAAGTGGCCCATATAGTTCTGTTTGTACTATAGGTATGGGATCCATTATCCGGTAACCCGCTATTCAGAAAGCTTTCGAATTATGGAAAGGCTGTCTCCCACAGACTATATTACAAATTAAATATTTTTCAACAATGAAACAATTCCCTGTAATTAATCCAAACTAAGATATAATGAATCTGGAAGCAAAACCAGACTATTGGGTTTATTTCATGTTTACATGATTTTCTAGTAGACTTAAGGTATGAAGATCCAAATTTTCGAAGAGATTCGTTATCCGGAAAACCTCAGGTCGCGATAATTTTGGATAATGGGTCCCATACCTGTACATTACTTATGACCTTAGTCCATCTAAAAATTAAATATACCCCCACTTTTTTCCTCCATCAACAAACATTTAATTGCAGAATTATTCTGTTACTGAGATTACATGATCCAAAACAGCCCATTTTTCTGATTCTTCTGCTTGCCCAAATACTCATGGAGCTCATTTAAAAACCTGTTTTCCTTTGATGTGCTGGCAATTCTAATACACTAGTCAATATGTGCATCATTTAAATCCCCCATGATTAAAGCGACACTTGACACATCACTCCTGTGAAACATTTCTGACAGCGTCCAAGTTACGCCTCCATTTGTGACCAAGGGATTCTGGTAAGCAAATGAGTTGCTGCCAAATAACAGCAGATATACCAGATTATGTAATGTTTAATATAATTAAAAAATGGACAATGGATTGGGCCAAATTGATTGAAGTTTAATAGTTTACTCTTTTACCCTTGAAAGCCCAACTGTGTGTTTTTCCTCATTCCTCTAATACAGGTATAGGGCCTGTTATCCAGAATACTTGGAACCTAGAGTTTTCCTGATAAAGTGTCTTTCTGTAATATGGGTCACCAAACGTTTAGTCTGCAAAGCATTTTAAAATTAAATAAACCTAATAGGCTGGGTTTGCTTCCAGTACAGGTCAGTTATATCTTAGTTGGGATCAGTTACAAGGTACTGTGATTACAGAGAAAACGGAGAAACATTTTTAAAATGGGGATTATTTGTTTAAAATCGAGTCTATGGGAGATGGCCTTCCTGTAATTCTGAGCTTTCTGGATAAAAGATTTCTGGATAATGAACCTGGCAGTTTTGTTTCTCTGTTCTCAAGGGAAATGTTTCTGTGGTGCCCAGCTTTCAAACAGGAATAATAAAAAGTTCTATAGAAGAATCATGTGCATGTTTGCCTATTGCTTGCTTATTAAATACTTTTTTTTTTGGTAAGTTTCTTGCCATTCCCTTCAAGGCAGTTTAGTTCACAGTAGCAGGGTTTCTGTTATTTACTGTGACAGTCTGCTGGCTGCAGTTCCCTGGGCTGTCACTACATGCACCACAAATCATTTCTCACCCTGTCACCTCTGAGATGGCAATTTTACAGCTGGCAGCTTTAATCATGTTAAATGTGCAAGGTGCACTTTGTTGTATGTGTAGCTTTTCAGGGGAACTATTTGCAAAATGCCTCCCATCACAATTTCCAGTTCATCACACTAAGGATGTAGCAAACGGTGGTGCATTCTATGAGTTTGCTACTCGGTATTAGGATAAGACATGTTTAATGAGTTCTGTAAAGATGATGCTTCAGATATATGTAATATTCATCAGACTTTTGCATTGAGCTAGAGAAATTGTCACATGACTCCTTTCCCTTTAACTGGAAATTAACTTTTTGGGCAATGGTAAAAACGATAACAATGGCTTCCAGTTTTTCCGTGTAACTTTCCTAGAAATTGCATTTTGCACTTATAACACAGGGGTGCCACTGTAACAGAAAATGACCAGTTGCGCAAGTATTTTATGTAAGCGTTATGTTAGTCCCCTGTTGGAAAAATTTAAAAATAACTTTCCAGTCTTGACATCTCACAGTTGAACAATTTCTTTTACTGTGTAATTTTTTTTTCTATCCAAACAACTGCCCACTCACCCATCTGTGGATATTGAGCAGTGTAGTAAAGAATAGCTTTCCAACAATCTGAATTGTACTATAGAGGAAGGAATACAGAAATCCAGAGCAAATATGCACTGTGCCTTTGCGTCCATTTCTCTGCATTATCAGTGAAGGAGGCAGAATTAGACTGTATATAAAACATGGTTAAAACCGTTAAATGCTACTCTGAGTCTGATTAAAGGCCTCCATACACAGGCCGATAAAAGCTGCAGAGAGACAGCTTAATGGCCCGTGTGTGGGGCCATCCGACGGGCTACCACAATCAATATCTGGCCGAAAGTCAGGCAGATTTCGATCAGGCAGGATAAAAGATCCTGTCGGATCGCTACCGCATTTGTGCGTTTATGTGATCTGACCGCCCATATCGGATGCATTATGATCTGATCGTTGGGCCCTAGGACCCACGATCAGATTAGCCCGATATTGCCCACTTCAATGTGGGCATGTTGGGGAGAGATCCGCTTGTTTGGCGATGATCTCTACGTCTATGACCACCTTAAGAAAAAGCAACTCGTATGCACATTCTAAATCTCATTTGTCTAGAGGAGTTCACACATAGCCACATCTGTGGTGTACCACGCATATTATTAATGCAAATAAAACATTTAGTAAACACTTAGCTCAGTCCTAGCTCCCAAATGATAGCTTGCTTGCTTATCCTGTATGACCTCTAACCTAATACAAGGGGTATGGGGCCTATTTTTCAGACAGCCCTTGCAAATGACTACTGTACTTTGCTAAATAAACAATGAACTGGTGTTTGGTGAAGCTAAGTTTGTAAATAACATGCAAAGCAAATGGGGTAACTACAGCGAGCCCTAATATTACCACCTAACCTGAGGTAAGACCAGGGTGCAGAACACACTTTTCTATAATGAATAGAATGAATGAATAGTCTAACACTCAATTCTGACCATATTCTGCAAAGTGAAAAAAGGAGGAAATACATTTACTGTACATGAATTTGCTTCACTGATATTACAGTTTAAATATGCCCTGTTACTTTTTGTAGGAGACACAGGTTTATAAACTCCCAGCCATGAGGCAGACATTGCAAGCTGATCTTGAGAATTGAGACATCAATAAGACGTATTGGAGATCTTCAGGCTGCGCTAGAAGAGGTTGAATCCAGTGATGACAGTGACACTGAAAGATAAAGTTTCTTAATTAACATATACTGAATCCCTGTCCATTTTGGAGTGTACTTATCCACCCTTTCTTCTCCCCATCAATTTACTTTGTGTATTTATCATCCACTTTCTTCATCATCTTCCTTTTTTATCTCATTATCCCCTTTGCTACTTCGCTGCTCATCTTTTTCTTTTTATGTTCAGAACTCACAAAGCAGTGCCCTCCCTATTCACACAGTAGCGAGAAATACAATGATGGTCAGGATGGTCTGTGGCTCTGTGTTGAACTTTCAACAAACCCCCATCCAGACACATTTCGGGTTCACACCCCTTTGTCAAGCAAAGCCAGTGTGACAGTGTATACTGTGTATTACTAAAATGAGATTTTAGTGGCTGGAGAATGAATAGAGGATGATGAGACCAAAAGCCTCCTTTATTATTGTGATTTATAAGGTTCATTCTATGATACTAAGAAATTTAAAATACTTCCAATTTGTTAGCCGATTAAAGCAATTCTTTCTAGGCCACTTTTTCACTCTGAAGACAAAGGCCTCCAGAAGACAGATTAAAGACATTCGATAAATTGTTCAGTGCCTCAATAAAAGCCCCGTGTTTGCATGTCAAATTTCATTTATTGCACAATCTGCTCTGAGTTCTATTTACTGAGAGCAATTTCAGGCAGTAACCATGCTGCAGAACTTTATCAATATGTCTCTCTGTTTGAACTCTTTTTCCATTTGTTTTCCTGTCCACATTCTCTTTAGAGTAGAACAGAATAGAACTGGCACATTTTAAAATACCCTTGTACAGAGCTCAACCAGGTACAGGTATGGGATCTGTTATCCAGAAAGTTCCAAATTACAGAAAGGCTGTCTCCCATAAACTCCATTTTATCCAAATAGTCTATATTTTTTAAAATTATTTCCTTTTTCTCTGTAATAATAAAACAGTACCTTGTCCTTGATACAAACTAAGATATAATTAATCCCCATTGGAAGCAAAACCAGCCTATTAGATTTTACTGTAGACTTATGGTATGAAGATCCAAGTTACAGAAAGATCCATTATCTAGAAAAACTCAGGTTCCAAGCATCCTGGATAGCAGGTCCTATAGGTTTTATACTCCATGGTATTGGTAGCTAGTGTTATAAATTGCAGATAAGGGTTGTCATGGATATTCTGCTCATGGAAAAATATGTCAAAGCCACTCTAAGAATAATATTCAACCTTTTAACCATTATAGTCATGCATGAAACTTTCCTAAACATTGCAACTCATCATATTTAATTAGCCTAGTATTCATGTTATCTGACAGCAGCTCAAGAGAGCAATGAAGTGCGTTACTGACACATAAAGACCTCGGTTATGAAACACATCAGAGCAGATTAGTTTTGCTCTGTGCCAGTGACACTTTGCTCTGCTCTCCTTATAAACTGAAGAATGGTTATATATGAAGAATTCAAAAGAGCTGTACTGAGAGATTAATGCTATCCTATTGTGCTTATTAATTGCAATTTCAGACCTATGGACACAAGACTGAGCATGCATTGGTGCTGGTCACAAAGTTATTTGTGTCCAAACATGCTCCTTCACAACTTGTGACGAGCAAGCAAGTCCCTTGTTGATTGTGCTCAAAATTGTGAGTCTTAATTGTGCTAAAATTGTGCTCATATTTGTGAGTTGCTTATCCCCCCCATACCACACCTGTGTAACATGTAAAGTACAAAAAAGAATCAAAGTTTGAAGAATGTTAAAAAATAAAAAACACAACCTTACAGTCAATGTATCTTGAAGTTATTCAAAGCTATTTGTCACTTTGCTTTTTTACTGGCCTAACAATCACACGGCATTGTGGGAGTCTTGACTGAAGAGGAGCTGGCTACTGCAATCAATTTTTTCCTATAGTCAGGCCAGCAAGTGAAAGTCATATACTGATTTCTTTAATAATTACATTGACAGATAACATTTAGGGGCATGTTTACTAACATTGGAGATAAATATCTGGAGAGATTTCTGGAGATGTTGCCCATAGCAACCAATCAGATCTTTGCTTTTGTTTTCTAACTTGGCTGTGGCTGTTTAAATCTAATTGCTGATTGGTTGCCATGGGCAACATCTCCAGAAATCTCTCCAGATATTTATCTCCAATGTTAGTAAACATGCCCCTAAGTCTATTTTATTATTTGCCAAAGTTAAGTCTATTTTATTATGTGCTAAAGTTGCTGTTTTTTTTATATTGCACATCTATAAAAATTAAACTTAACATAATAAAAACATAGAATTGTATGTTGGCCTATTTATTTTGCCTTGCCCAGGGAATCAGTTTTTCGGATAACTTTATAATGCCTTATGGGGTGGCTTTAATACTGTTAGGTTTTATGTAAATCTCTTGTCTACTATACAAATAATTGTGAGGTCTGTTGTATATAGGCTGACTATAAGGTCAACTAGAATGGCTCTACAATATTGTATGTGGGTAAACAGCCATAAATCAGACAAATGGAAAATATGTACCCTGAACACAAACCCAATGAATAATAATCTGAAGGCCATTCATACTGAATCAAAATGACGGAAATCGCTTAGAGGGATTGTGACTTTGATTACATTCTACATGACAGAATGGTTATGTTACTGATTAGATACTCGTTTTCAAACATAAAAATCATTTTCTGTCCATTACAATGAAGCGTATATAACAGTTATCATTATAGACTACTACCATTCTAAAGGATTCAGTCATGAGATAAAATTACATCTTACACAGAAAAGTGTAAAGTGACTACATTTGTGTGTGGGTTGAACATGCACCTTACTTAAAATATAGATATATGTAAGGTTTTATTTTAAATTAAATATATTTTTTAATAGATATACTAAGGTTTTCTTTTAAATTTAGTTTTATTTTTTAATAGAGCCAAATGGGTAAAAGAAAATGGCGGTATGGATACTTGGGGGTTTAGAGGTGTCTTTCTTACTCCCATAGCCGACCTAGTCAATAAGTCAAGAATACCATCTCCATACAATCAATAAAGCACTATAATACACTAATAATACACTAATAATACATTAACAATTTTTACCACATTACAATACAGAAATAACACACATTGAAAGATCTAAATTACACATGCCAGGTAGAACAGAAGAGAACAAATGTTAATTTTGCTAACTAGGCCTAGAAATTGTAGACCTGACTTTTCCTTACTTTAAAATGCTTTGTTTCTAAAAACACACATTTTGTTTTGCTTCTTGGGATAACCAGTCTACTACTGGCTCTTTAATAAGCCTGGGACAGACCAAAAGTGTCCGATCCTGGGTTAATTCATCAGCTAGCTGGGCATCACCTTCTGGAAGAAGTGTTGATGGTCACTTGTCAGCATCTTCTTCGGAGTCTTCACAGTTTAAGGTAAAAAAAAATATATATATTAAACATTTCTGTTTGACTTTCAATTCATCATGGACCGATGAAAAACAAGAACAAGTTTCTTGTCTTAACTGATTTTGTTTGAAGGCTTTCTTAAATTCATTATGAACCAATGAATGCATCCCTGAATAGACTTACTGTCTATTCTGATCGGAGATAATTGGAATCCATACCCACTATCTACAGCAGTGATCCCCAACCAGTAGCTCGTGAGCAACACGTTGAGCCTCAATGTAGGTTGACAATCTACTGTACATAGGGGCTACTAAATGCCCAATCACAGCCCCAGGAACATTTTTCGTGTTAGTGTTGCTCCCCAACTCCTTTTACTTCTGAACGTTGCTCATGGGTTTTAAAGGTTGGGGATCCCTGCTCTACAGTATATATTAATATAGTAAGTTAGGTTGAAAAAAGACACACATCCATCAAGTTCAATCTTAACCACTTAAGTGCCTCTTCTCCAGCATGAACAACCCCAACATTTTTCAACATTGAATCTCATTTGCCACTTAGTTGGCCGGATTCAACAGTTTGTCAAGATCCTGCTGCAAGGATGCTGCATCCTGAATGGAATTAATTTGGGCTGCATAGATTTGTGTCATCTGCAAACACTGATACATTACTTACAATACCCTCCCATAAGTCATTAATGAACAAATTAAATAAAAGTGGACCCAATACCGAGCCCTGAGGGACCCCACTAAGAACCTTACTCCAAGTAGAGAATGTACCATTAACAACCACCCTCTGTACCTGATCCTGTAGCCAGTTTCCTATCCATGTGCAAATTACCTCATTAAGCCCAACAGACCTTAGTTTAGAAAGCAGTCATGTGTGAGGCACGGTATCAAACGTTTTAGCAAAATAAAAATTGATCACATATACTGCTCCCCCACTGTCCAGCATCTTAGTTACCTCATCATAAAAAGCAATCATATTTGTCTGACATGACCTATCCTTCATAAAGCCATGCTGATTGTTGCTCATAATGCCATTCACTAGGACAAATTTTGAATGCGATCCCTTAACAAGCCTTCAAATAATTTGCCCACCACAGATGTTGAATTTTACAGGCCTATAATTGCAAGGCTGAGATTGTAATCTATTTTTAAATATTGGAATGACATTAGCTTTCTGCCAATCCATAGGGACCATACCAGAAGAAAGTGAATCTGATAAAATCAGAAATAGGGGCCTGTCTAAAACTGAACTAAGCTCTCATAGAACCCTGGGGTGTATGCTATCTGGACCTGGTGCCTTTTTTACATACATTTTTTATTAAAGCTTTATGAACCATATCCTAAGCCACTGACTAGCTTGAGCTGAACCAACAGTGCAGCTATAAAGTGAGCCTGGGAACGCTGACTCTTCTATTGTATACACTGAACTGATTTAGCACATTTGCCTTTTCTGTATCTGTTATAACCATACTGGTACCATTATTTAAAGGATCTTATTTAACAGTCTCAACTAGCATCTTTTTACTATTAGTTTGTGAAACGGCAAAAGAATTGCCAAACGCATTAAAGTCGATGGGCGTCAAAATTATTGCGCTTTATGGTTGATGCCCGCAACCATTTTTATACGCACGCCTATTTTGTCCAAATGCATTAAAGTCAATGGGCATCCTAATAATTTTGACACGCGACTATTCTGATGCGTGCCCAAATTTTTTTGACTTGCCGGATTTTTCGACCTGCAAATTTCAATTTATTCGCTGGCGGTGAAACACTCAAATTTGCCGTGAATTTGTGCCTGACAAATTAAATTGCCCATCACTATTTAATATACTTAAAAAACTTTTTGGGTTTAGTCTTAGCCTCTGCCACAATGTATTCCTCATTTCCTATCTTTGCCTATTTATATACATTAAATGCAGCTTCTGTCCCCACAGACTTGTAGTTTTTAAATGCCTTTCTCTTCTTTTCTATTAACTTCTTTACTTCTATATTAAGCCACATAGGGTGCTTCTTGGTGCTTCTAAATTTACTCCTCAAGGGAATAAATTGAGAAAAGTAACAATTTAATATCATTTTAAATAACAACCATTTATGTTCTGTGTTTTTAGATGAAGACATAATGCCCCAATCTGTGCTCTGAAGGACAGCCATCAAGGCACTAAAATTAGCTTTTCTGAAATTCAGGGTTTTTGTTGCCCTGGTCACCAGGGCCTGGTGTATATTTGTTTTTTGCACCAGACATTAAATAAGATCACATTATGGTCACTATTACCCAGGGGTTCAATAAACTGCACATTTGCTATACGTCAAGGGTCATTAGAGATCACTAGATCCAGTATAGAATTTTTTTTGGCTGGCAACTTGAGCCATAAAATTGTCAAGCAATAAGTTTATAAACTTGTTCCCAATAACTGTCCTGGCAGCACTATTGCTCCAGCCAATATCTGGGTAATTAAAATCCCCCATTATCATTACTTTCTCCAAACTATCAGCCTTTTCTATTTGCATCAGGAGCTTAGCCTCCCCCCCCCTCACTTACACTAGGAGTCTATAGCATACTCCTACAATTAATTTGCTGGACTTTTTACAATTGGTGAAGAGCTCCACTCATAACACTTCAGTCCCCTCATTTTCTAACATCACCTCCTCCTTTATATTAGCTTTTAAATCATGGCTAACAAACAAACATACCCCTCCTCCTTTTCTATTGGCTCTGTCCCTCTGAAACAAAGTATAGCCGCCGATATTAACTGCCCAGGCGTGCAACTCATTCAGCCATGTTTCAACAACACCATCACATCATATTTACCCACCAGTGCCACCACCTCCAGCTCTCCCATTTTACCAGTCAGACCCCTTGCATTTGCAAACATACCTTTAATACTGGTACATATTAAACATATGGGGTCCTCCTTGTCCTTAACAGTACCCCCAACCAAATCTCCTCCCCCATTTTCCCTTCCTTTGCCCACTACCTCAACGTACCTGTCTTCCATGTAATACTTTACTGAACCTTCTCCCCCCATGACTAGTTTATAATCTCCTCCAACCCTATATGTGTACCAAGATCGCCAGGTCTTCCCCCGCCCAATAATCTGTCCACTCATTCCACCACATCCTGAACCCTAGCACCAGGCAACAGCAGACTGTTCAGCATATATGAGTACGTTAATAGCACAGGCAATTTTGAAAATATTAAACTTTTCTCCCCTTCAAAAAAAATGTAACAATTTATTCCAATAGTTATGGAAGCTTTTTCTCTTCACTTAAACTGCTCAACGAATCAAAGAGAAATATTAAAAGGAGTATTAGGATCAAAAAGGTTGTACAGGCAGTGAGTACTTTGCATGACATGCTAAAATGTAAATGAAAATGATATAACAGATTTTATCCAACCATCAAGTCTACATTCCCAGCTTTTATTTGCGAGATTAATATTTTAATTGGCTGTTTAAACGATTCTTATTTCACTGTATTAACAAGCTCAGCAGCCTTGCTTGTGTCTCACATAGAAGATCACAAAGGTCAGCAGTATTCTAAGCAAAAGTCAGAGAAATATGCTAGAAAGGACTTTTGATGGGAAAGTGTTACTGCTTCTCTTGTACTTGTGTCATGTTTAGTCCAAGGACAATAAAAGGTGATATGAATAGTTCACACTTACAGGCATATAATGACCTGACAAATGCCTTTTTGGGAACAGGTACAAATTGCAGATGTTTGCAGAGGTAACAAGAAGACTGACAGCCACTGTCAAAATGTCAAAATGCAGGTCTCTATGCATCTGCCTGTATGCATGCAGTATAAGATTTCAAAGATGAATAGAAAGGGGTGCTTCACCTTTAAGGTAACTTTTATTATGTTATAGAACGGCCAGTTCTAAGCAACTTTTCAATTGGTTTTCATTATTTATTTTTTATAGTTGTATAGTTTAAATGGGCATCGCTGACTACCTTCTAAAAATAAATGCTATCTAAGGCTACACATGTATTGTTATTGTTACTTTTTTTACTCATCCTTCTAATCAGGCCCTCTCCTATTCATATTCCAGTCTCTTATTCAGATAAATGCATGGTTGCTATGGGAATTTGGACCCTAGTTACCAGATTGCTTAAGATGCGAATTGAGGAGCTGCTGAATAAAAAGTGAAATAACTCAAAAACCATCAATAATAAAAAATGCATACCAATTGCAAATGATCACTCTCTGTATCATTCTCAAAGTTATCTCAAAGGTGAACAACCCCTTTCATTCTCCATATTGCCCGTTACTATATTATTCCAACATAATACTCCAGATAAGCCATATACAAGTATTAAAAAGAAATATTAATGCAGTCCTAAATAGGCCCACATTATATGATGTATTCTTTGTTCTGATTATTAAAGGGCTTGTTCACCTTTCATCATGTAGAAAATGCTATTCTGAGACAACCTGCAATTAGTCTTCATTTTTTTTTATTTGCGGTTTTTATTTAGCTTTTTATTCAGCAGTGCTCCAATTTGGAATTTTAGCACCTATCTGGTTTCTAGGGTCCAAACTACCCTAGCAACCTGGCAGTGGTTTGAATGAGCATGTGGACTATGAATAGGAGAGGGCCTGAATAGAAACAATATCATTGGAATTTATTGGATTATCATGGAGCCGCCTAAGGTTCTAGAATTCAAAGCATTCAAACAAAATGAATTTAAATTAAGAGTAGCATTTTGTGTGTTCTCTGTGGAGCGTTCTACCTGCCATATAAAACAAAGGGTACAGGTAGGAAACAATATTGTCTATATTCAGTGGATGCTTTCTTTTTTATCACTGGAAAATCACCATAAATTTCTACACAGGGAGCAGAAATCAAGAGAGGCTTCATGGACGCTTAGAGTAATTTCTCCTTGGAAATGATTTGTGAAGCCTAAAATGCAATTCCTCTGCTGACAAATGTCTACTGTTGCTTTGAGCTGAAAAGGAATTGCAATCATATGCTATTTACACTTTGGTTTGTGCTCAACTATAAGCAAACTCCATGTTCAGTTTTAGCTTCCAGATTGCGTTCCTTTGCAAGTCTAAATTTGGTGCTTTACCGCACAATGAGTATTATTAAAAAATGTTTTCTTTCTGCCTTTAAACATAAATTTGAAAAATGATTTGAGGAAAAGTACCTGACAAGTCCCTGGCATGTCATATGGTGGGTAAACCTGTATAATTACTCTAAGGACATGCTGGGTCATTGGCGATATTGCACAGATTCCTTAATTTCAATTGTTCAGTGTAAAAATAAAAGCTGGGTAAATAGATAGGCTGTGTCAAATAAAAAATGTTTCTAATATAGTTAGTTAGCCAAAAATGTAATCTATAAAGGCTGGAGTAAAAGGATGCCTAACGTAATAGTCAGTTTTTATTTTTACACTGAACTGGTCTTTTAATACAAATACCTTAATATGCCTGACTTAATACACACTGGGGCTCATTTATTAACGCAGCGCAGCGCTAAAAAGAGCGCAGTGGCCTGACATTTGCCCAGCGCATGCGAGTATTTAATAATGTAGCGCACGATACCTTAACAGTGCGATTTGTGCGCTAATGTAGACACAGACAGGTGCGACGTGTGAAACTGCGTATCAGCTGTCGCAGTGCTTATAATAAATTGTGCGCACAGGAAGATACCGCAAAGGTAAGGATTAGTTGTGCTCATGTATGAATGCGCTGCTTTAATTAGTTGCGTCAGATATTGCGCATATTGCGTTCACTTAGACGCATCTGCATTTGTTTCTGTGCTAATATTTGTTTGGTTGCAAAGGTGTTTAACCTACCTGATACCCTTAAAGGAACCTTGGTCAATATAAACATGTTGGGTGGAAGGCGTGGTTAATATGCACTTTACAGGGGTTGTTCATCTTTGAGTAAGCTTTGAGTTAACAAACATCCCCACCAACAGCAGCACCATTGTATTTGCCAGAACACAGTTTAGCAGTGTGGCTCTGCACACATATATAAAATTCTCTTTTAAGCAACATGAAACGCAAAAATGTGAATATACTAGCGCAGCTGGGCAGGAATGCGCATTTTGAAGAGCGTTACTATTACGCCACGAAGAGGCAGTCGTAAAAATTGTGGTGCTGTTGCCCGGGTGCAGTTTTGCACATATACAGACGCAAATCTGCGACGGGCGCAGTGCAAGCGCATTGTAGCCACGCCCACAGCCACGCCCCTAACAACCACGGCATCGTTTGCGACATACATGCCCAATCTTTTGCGCAATGCGCATAAACAAAACCATCGCAAAAGCTCTGTGTTATGCGCAATATCACGCAGATATATTAGCGATCACGCTCGTGATGGCGCAGACAATCTTTTGCGTCCACTTATGCGCTGCGCTGCTTTAATAAATGAGCCCCACTGTCCCTAAGTTGTGATCTTAAACGTACCTTCCATATATCCCAAAAAAGTCATAATTCATTTGGCATGTTTTTGTAGTTGTATAATATTTGCTTTATGTCAAAGAACACATTATTATTCCCATATTAAACAGTGAGACTGGTGCTTCCAGTTACTGACTTTTGGGGGTTTCTCCGTGATATACGCAGCTCACAGTGGTCCTTGATGTAATCTGCTTCAACCTAATTCAGATGGTAGCCTCAGACACAAAAATAAATGAATGAAAAATATTGAAATAAAAAAATAATACATCAAATTTTTTTGTTTTGGTGTATTTTGCCTAAAGAAACTGAACGTTTGGTGACTTTGCCAAATGAGTGGATCTTATAGTGTATGGCCATCTTTAGACTGTTGATACAATGTAAGACAAGGCAGCCGATTAACAGACCAGTCTTTGCTGGGGAACTAAGACTTTTGCAACATTGTTTAAAAAGTAATAAATGGGGGTGAAGCCAATGCTGCTTTGAATATATATTCAAATGTTTTTACAAATAACTTTAAAAGCACTGACAATTTGTAATGAATGTATTTTGGAAAGTTGCTTATTATTTTGGGATTGACTTGTCCATTAAAAAGTATGTCAAGTAGGACTGGCCACCACCAGTTTGACCTATTCCTTGATCCTGGGTAGAAAGCAGATTGGGTGGCACTATTTTAATGCCCTTTAATCTTAGCATCACATGATAGGGAGTGGTTAGAGGAACGAAAGTTCAGTACAGTGTTAGCGTCTTGGTCAGCATAGAATTATTGGTCGATACCATTATGAGCTATGCCAATGAATTGTAAAAGGGTAGCGGTAGATACTCCCTTGCCCATTGCTGTAGTCATTTAAGCATGGTAAAAATACAGTTTTCATACAATGAAGTCAAATAATTGCTCCTCGATTTTCATTTTTTCTTTTTACCAAATTGTTTTTTTTATTTTCAAAATATGGACATTTGGTTTCTCAGTGAGCAGTTCTTGGCTGGTTTTCATAAACCTACTTCATGGTGTTTTCAGATTGCAAATAATTTTTCATTTAACATGCAGCCCTTACAGAAAATAGCTAGAAATAAATGACTGTTTTTTACAATCACTTTATTCCCACTGCATTTTTACACATCTGTTAGAATGAAAGAAAATAAAGACTAAGATTAGAAGTAAGGCAAAATATTAGCAATAAGTAGAAGTAGCTGTTATAGGTGAAAGCAGGTACATGCCTTTCACTATATCCCCTTGCCACTTATCATAATGAATCTCACATTCTATAGAACTTTAAATCGTACATGTATTTATGGTAATGGATTTCAAAGGAATGTACTGTGTACTTTGAGCTTCCACATCCATTTTAAACACTTCATCCCTGGTGGTTTTACCAAGTTTGTTCAGCAAAGGCTATGATAGGAATTACAAGATGAATCTGCTGAAACTGCTCTCATAACACATTTCCTTGGGGTGGCTAGATAAAAAGACTTTTGTGGACTACGCTATATACATCTGTTTCTTAAATTGTTCCCATTAAGGGTTTTGTCCATTTTGCCTAAGAAAACGTGATCAATAAGAGTTAGCAGTGTTACAGAAGGGAAGTGTACTGAAGTTGCATGAGTAGATCTCTCCAGACTATATGGATTTGCAACCAGAGCATAAAATAGTACAGTTATGGGATCCGTTATACAGAAACCCATTTTTAAAAATAATTTCCTTTTTCTCTGTAATAATAAAACAGTACCTTGTGCTTGATCCAAACTAAGATATAATGAATCCTTATTGGAAGCAAAACCAGATTCTTTACTCTTTAATTATTTAATGTCTATATGATTTTCTAGTAGACTTAAGGTAAGAGGATCAGTTGTCTGAAAAACCCCAGGTCCCAAGCATTCTGGATAACAGGTCCTATACCTGTACATCACAAATAAATAGCCCACAGTGTTACTGCGTCCAAACATTTTGGGCGCTTGAATATGCATCAGGCCCACTTGTGGTTACCATAAAGGCTAAGGACCCAAGATGCCTCAATTGTGATATGCAATGGCGGTGTAAGGGTATTAGGGCTATGGAGTGTTTGTCACCCACTGATTTACATAAAGCCAAGTAAATACTGTATTTAACTTTGGATGTTTTTTCCCCCATGCTGGAGGAGTTTAAAGACAGGAGACAAAACATCCCATTTGCCATTACCCTTATACTGACAAACTGTGCTATGTATGTTATTCTGTAATTACTTATATAGTGATGAGCTGATCTGTCCTGAAAAATTTGCAAAATGCATTGAAGTCAATGGGAGTCTACATATTTTTAAGCAAAATATTTTTTATGCATATGACAATATTTTCTCACTCCAAATGCATTAAAGCCAATGGACATTTTTCTTTTGGCGACTTTTTGGCGATTTTTTTTATCCAAATGCATTAACGTCTATGGTAGTTTTTTCTTATGTCCTGGTGACAATTTTGTCTTGGCAACTTTTTTGTCATGGCAAAAAAATCCATGCCTGGCAAAAATTCGCTCATCCCTATTCCTTACAGATGTGTATAAAATTCCAGTATGGTTGCACTCAATCCAGGATTCCTTTAGAGATTCAGCCAAAGAATAACAACAATAGAATTTTAGCAATAATTTGGCAGGCCTATGTATTTAGTGGTTTTTGAAATTACAATTAAACTCGATTCCTCTGAGACTACAAATGCCATGAAAGTTATCAAAAGTATGAACAGAAAAAAATACTGAACGTTGTGCTAAAAAGTGCAAAAACCTCTTAAAATGCGATCAAATCTTAAAAATCTAAATAATTTCAATAAGTGACTTCTTTAGTTGCTAAAAAAAAAAAATTGGAGGAATTTCGTAAGACCTTTAATAAAGAGAATAGCTTTTTCTCAGAATTTAAGTGCAACTTCCAAGAATCCTGAATGTAATGCATCTAATAGGTAAATAGTGTCTCATAGGTTTATAAAAACAGATACATGACATTTATTTTTTACATTACCAAAAACACTACACCTAACAACCATTTATAAAATACAACTGTCTAATTCCATGGAAATACCTGGGCAACTTAATACTGAACCATTATTAATGAATTTACTTGAATGCAAAACTATCTGGACCATTCAATGGCTTCATTATTTAGAGATGTCATATGGTACTACCTACTGTTTTAGCTTTGACTTGCATGTCAGAGCATGGGCTGGGCTTTAACTGTAATTTTATTAGATTGAATTTAACAGTTTACAAGGGCTCATTTTCCAAGGCAATCACAAAGGAAAGCGTTTTAATATATGCAATATTGAGCTTGCATGGATCCTATACTTAAAACATGTATGCAAATAAGAGTACTCTCAAATTATTGGCAGCCCAGACTTGGCAATAATTCCAGGTTTCTATTAGTGTCTTGCAGCCATAGCACTAACTAACTTGCACCAAGTGAATCAAAAGATAATGGCATTACTTATCCCATGCACCTGAAGTGACACCATTTACATATAAAGATCTGCTGCATTTTGGGTAAAAAAAAGATGTGCCTGAATTGTGTGAATTCCATTGTATAATGCAGCTCTTATCTGTTCCTGTGCCTTTTTTTTTTAAATTTTTCAGCTTTCAATGGCTGCCCCCATGGCTACACAGCAGCTTGTTCATATAATTAATAGTGATCTGACCCATCTCACTTCACCAAAAACTGCAAACATTTGTCTTATGTATTTGAAGCTCAACAATTTTTTTCACTGATAGTAAAACTATAGTAGAGTCTCTAAAGCAAATACATCAGTTGTGCAGTGCAAACCAACAGTACATTCTATTTTAATTACTTTATAACACTTTAATGTTTGGTGTTACTGTTGCTTTAACTAGATAGATGATGATAGGGAATGTACTGTCATATAGCCATATAGAAACATATAGGATTGTACTGTAGATATAAACATTGTCATAAGAGTATATCTCCAGCAATGTTCCATTAGACTATGAGATTCTAATAGCTGTTATGCAAATAGTTACACTGTTCTATATATTTAACTTTATATAACATATAAAACAGTCATTCAATAGCAGATGAATAGTGTGGCCTTGGAGCAATAGCATAAACAGCATAAACATTAATCAAATTCTTATTGGACTCTGCTAAACTTGTAATATGATGTATACTAAAATTATACTTGAATACTATAGAAACCTTTATAAGGAACAGAAATACAGAAAAAACAAGGATGGCTATTAAGTTCCAGTTTTTATGACAGTCCAATCAAACAAGTTTGGTACCTTAAACAATAAAAACAGTATTATGTTGACCCTATATTTTTGCATATTGTGATGCTTTTAAACCACCAGTTATTAAGATGTAGACATTATCGTATTAGAGCATGTTTTAGAACTAATAATTCTCTATTCCTAATGGGGAGTCCATATAATTAATTCCTGGGAATCCAAGATGAGCCATAGGGACTTGCCCCAGTTCCAAAAGGCAGTCACAATGTACTACAAATATATATCCAAGATATATGTCCCAAGGCTCAATTAGTAGTTAAAAATCAAAAATGTTTAGTATAGTTCACATTTAAAATGGTACATACTGACCACGCACGGCCCACCTTACCCGTTTCATACCCTCCGGTGTCTTTTTCCGTAGTATATTAAGCACAGCATTTAAATCCAGGTGATCCCACACATTTTTACTTAAAACCAATCAGAAATCAAGGGGGTTAACCCAACTTCCTTTAGATCTCATTGCATTATGCCTATACAGGGTACTAGTACCATTGCCTTTATATTATTCATCATCATTTCAAATGTAATTTTAGTGACAACAGATCTCAACAATTAAGTAATAGAAAACATAGTGTATTCTAAGTTCATACATGTTACAATCAGTAAGAAACAGTCAGTTTAAATATCAGTACGCAAGTATGTACTGTTATGAATGCATTATAAAAGACCGTTACTAATCTGTCCACTTCATTGATGTGCTTCTGAAATAAACAAAATTCTGTAAGATGAAACAGACCACTGTCCTATTATATTTAAGTATAACATGTGATATCAAATTCATAGTTGAGTCTTAATGGCAGGCCTGTTTTTAAATGGAAAGTCCAGTATACCTCTCTCTTCCCTAGAAGGCTTAAATGATCACCTCCTCTCACTCCTAGTCTTACCCTTTCTATCCCTTGGAACGAAAAAAAAGTTTATGTCTCCCCATTACACTGTGTGAAGTGTCTAGTAATATTACTATTTTACACTGGGTTTCTGATCTGGCTCATACTGTATGTTCTCTTGCTCTTTCTTTTAGCTTTCTACTCGTACACCCTACATACTGCTTACAGTATAACACTTCAAACATGTGATCAAATCGATCACGAATGGGGTGTTACAGTTAATGTATCCTTCAAATTCTTTACCTGTAACTGATGATTTAAAGTTCTTGGACACTTTCATATATTTACAGGTAATGCATTTACGACTACCACATTTATAATTGCCTGTTGATGTAAGTGGTCCGAAATCCCATCTGTTTCATTCTGTACATTATCACTATGAATTTTAAAGAAAACAACTCAGATGCAGTTGAACTGCAGACTTTCAGCTTTAGTTCAGTCGGTTGAACAAACAGATTGCATAAAAATGTGAGGAACTAAAGCCTTTTTTTAACACAAACACTTCATTTCAGGGGCTCAAAAGCAATGGGGCAATTGACTCAAAGGCTATTTCATCGGGAGGTGTGGGCAATTCCTTAATCATGTCATTATCAATGAAGCAGATAAAGCCCTGGAGTTGATTTGAGGGGGGTGCTTGTATGTGGAAGATTTTGCTGTGAAAAGACAACATGCGGTCAAAGGAGCTCTCCATGCAGGTGAAGAAAGCCATCCTTAAACTGAAAAAACAGAAAAAACCCATCTGAGACAATATTAGGAGTAGAAAAATCTACAGTTTGGTACATCCCGAGAAAGAAAGAAAGCTCTGGTGAACTCAGCAACGCAAAAAGACCTGGACTTCCACGGAAGACAACAGTGGTGGATGATTGCAGAATAATTTCCATGATGAAGAGAAACCCCTTCACAACAGCCAAACAAGTGAACAACACTCTCCAGGAGGTAGGCGTATCTATATCCAAGTCTACCGTAAAGAGAAGACTGCATGAAAGTAAATACAGGGGTGTACTGCAAGGTGCAAGCCACTCATAAGCATCAAGAATAGAAAGGCTAGATTGAACTTTGCTAAAAAAAACATCTAAAAAGCCAGCACAGTTGTTTGGACAGATGAAACCAGGATCAACCTCTAGCAGAATGATAGCAAGAAAAAAACATGGAGAAGGCGTGGTCCATGATCCAAAGCTTACCACATCATCTATAAAACATGGCGGAGGCAGTGTGATGGCTTGGGCGTGCATGGCTGCAAGTGGCACTGGGACACTAGTGTTTATCCATGATGTGACACAGGGAAGAAGCAGCCAAATGAATTCTGAGGTGTTCAGAGACACTGTCTGCTCAAATCCAGCTAAATGCAGTCAAACTGATTGGGAGACATTTCATAATACAGATGGACAATGACCCAATATACTGAAATCACTGAAATAAAGTGATTGTGTTAAAAAAAAGGCTTTAGTTCCTCACATTTTTATGCAATCTTTTTGTTCAACCCACTGAATTAAAGCTGAAAGTCTGCAGTTCAACGGCCGCTTTCTATCGAAGTAAAAATCGCTCAATCGATCGATTAAATCGTTCGCATCGAACGATTTGAACGATTTTACAAAAAAATACTTCAACTACTCAAAACTTAGCCAAAGATTATAGGAGGTCCCCCATAGGCTAAACAACAATTCGTCAGGTTTATGGTGGCGAAGTGTCAACGTTTTTTTTGAAGAGACAATACTTCGATTTTCGAAGTTTTTTCAATTCAAATAGAATTTTGGCCTATTCGATGGTCGAAGTATCCAAAAATTAGAAGTTTTAGAATTCAAAAATTCACTTCGACTTTAGCCCCTAAATGTACAGAACCAAAATTAGAATAAAGTTGTCTCTGTCCAAAGATTTATGGGCCTAACTGTATTAAGTTCAAAGAGGCCAATAAAGCATGCAACAAAGCAATCAAATAAGCAATAGTCCAGTATACTAAATGAGCTAAGCTCTGTGATTGCCTAGCCACTTAATTTTCCATGATACTTTAATGTCTGGTGTGGTGCTGAGAGATTGTTACAAATGTGGTGCCATTATTCAAAAAGGGATACCACCTTTAGCATGAAAACTATAGATCTATTTGACATCAGGACATCCTACATGTGGTAGGAAAGATTTTTGAGTGGTAATAAGACTTTGACAAGTAAATATATTGCAGATCACAGTACTGTGAGTTTGTGCCAGCATAGTTTTATGTGCAATAAAACTTGCCAGGCAAATACTGTATAACAGAAACCAAGACATTGTGGTTCCAGTGAATGTAATCTGCTTTTGTTACTGTACCATACAGAATATTATTGAATAAAGTAAGCAATACTGGCATGTAACATTTTATATTTGAATAGAGAAGTGGCTGAAGGAAATATTACAAAGAGTGGTAAGAAATAGAACATTTCCTAACTGTGTCAGTGTTATGAATTATTTCAAGGTTCTCGTCTTGGTCCTTTGCTTTAAGTTAAATAATAAATTAAGTTAAATAGTGCAGAATTATAAGGTCCATGCAGGATGATGCCACCTTCAAAGAGATTTAACTAAACCAGAGAACTGGGCCACAAATTGGCAAATGAGGTTCAATGTTGATGTAAAGTTGTGCACAATAGTAGAAATAACATAAATGCTAGTTATAAACTGAATGGTAGTGTCTTTGGGGCTTCCAGTGTCCCAGTGTTAACAATGCAAATAAATTCTGTCTTTCATAAAAATGGCATTAACTCAAGGAATGAAAACATAGGTTTGCCTCCATGACGAGGCTTCACTTTGAGTGTGCATTGCAGTTTTGGGCACTAATCTTTAATGGGGAACTCCACAAAAACATAACTTAAGGGTTTTGAAAAGTAAACATAATTTCAAGCAACTTTGCAATATACATAATTTAAAAAATATGCAGACTTTTCATGATTTTTAATGGTTTTTGACGGTTCCCTAAGCTTAGCCCCCAGCTCTCCTGCTGATCTCTCTGACTACTTTTCTGAGCTGGCTGACTACTGTAACTTTGTATCAACAGCCAGCTGTCCTTAGACTGTATCCTCTAAACCCCACAATTCCCTGCACATATGATTTCAATAAGGAAAGGAACATCACAGTGCAATGCATTGTGGGTTATGTAGTTCCTGCATGATGTCTGTAAGCTGTGGAGTAGTTGTTACAATGTGCAACATCAGTGTTTAGTCCCTCCTTCCCTGCCAGGAGTTCAAATGATGCAGAAATAGAACGGTTAGCTGGATTTCAGCATAGAAAATGGCATTTATTTTTTTAAGAAACAGATAACTGTGTTGGATATATTAGCAGTTTCAGTGTTATGTGGGCCTCTTTATCAAATTTTGTGCTGTAAACATTGCAGAGGTGTGCAGCTAAACTGGTAAAAGGAATGGAACAATTTAACTATAAACTTTCAAGGTTGTGGTTGTTTGTGAGTGGATATGATAACCCTTTACTGAGATCTCCTTCTCTCCGAATGTGAATATGCCAATAACATAATTTGACGCAAATACATTACCAAAACGTATTTGTTCTAACATTGAACATAAAAATGGCACATTACATTATATACATAGAACTATATATAGTATTTTTGTAGATTTTAATTAAAAACTTGTTGAGCAACATATTTTATTATTCTGAAAAATTGCCTTCCTTTTTCTATATCTCTGTACAAAATGCAACCACTTACATAGTACCTTGTAGAAAGATAATTTGAAAATTACCATATTATTCTTAAAATCCTATTTTACCCCAAAAGGGATGAAAAGATAATCTTCTTGGTCCCAGTTGTTAAGATGAGCTAAATTGCAACCTACGCAGTCTGTTCTTTGTTGCATGTGCCACATAATCTTCTTAGATTGCTATCTCTGAACAGCAAATTACAGATTGTTATTTATTTCACTGCTGGCATATTTTTTTCTTCACTTGAATCTGCACTTTTCTAAAGAATATATTGATGCTTTATGAATAAATCAGTTATGTGAAGATGTTTTTCTTTATTATTTTATAATAGTGACCCCTACATAAAATAGGAATTTGCAAAATATTCTAAAGAGCACTACTTTGTTTACACTTTAATTGGTTTCCAAACTAACCACATCATGTTATACAACTTTCTTAGCAATTACATTATTTGTGTATAAGTACATTATCAAGTACTTTATTTGGTTTATTTAAGTAATATCAGATAAGTTAGCCAACATTATTAATGTATGATCTTCTCCCGTTTTAAGCAGGGATATATGTAAATCCTGCTCCTGCCCGAATATGACAGCAGTCTTGTAGCATTTAATAATTATCATGGGAAGGCTGCCCCAACTTATATCAAAATATCCCCAGAAATTTTCAGCATGGATATCCACTTATAAATCTAGTTTTTAACTATTACCACTAAACCCTGCCCACCGACAGATATAAAATGTTATCCATTACCACGTTCAGGGCAATACCACACTATATTAACAGTTTTTATTAATTATGTCTGCTGGTCAAAATCCTGTATATATTTTACTGTTCTCATAAGAAGTATAAATTATCCATCTGAATTATGTTTTGCAGGCTGAAGATGAAGTTATAAGTAGACCTAGTTCATCATTAAGTAGTAGAGGAAAACATATTGGAAGCAATGTTATGGCTGTTGAATCTGAGAATACCGTAAAACAATCTGATCTCAAAGATAGTAACATAACCCCAACGCTAAATCGAAAATTTACTTCAATGACTGAAGATACATTTTCAAGGTCTTCTTCTGCTCTCTCTGACTTCCTAGATAAGCTTAGGAAGAAGAGGTCTGCTGAAAAGGATAAAGCATCCCTAGTCTTAGAAGATACCTCTTCATTGCCTATTTATAGGACAACTGGTGCTTCGTCCCTAAGACGCTGCACAAACCTGAAAAATAATGATGAAAATGATGATGAGTTCTCCTTGACTTTTTGGAAGATTTCAGATGAGAGACATTCTACAAGCAAAGGGTTAATGCTTTCAGCAAGTCTTCACTGCTTCTCATCATGGATTGTGTGAGTCTTTCCAAAATCCTCATAATATAGTAGGCATCAAACAATCATCTGTTTTAGAAGAATACAGTATTTCTTCAAGACCTAAACCTTGGAGAAAATGTCTTGAAACACCAGTTGAGGAAGCGGCAGAAAATTATTTTGGGAAGCAACCTCTTGTTTTTCAAAATAAACCAAGCTACCAAGTCTCAGTTATGAGAGGAAATTGCCAGATGATGGGGATGACATCCTCCCAGCTCTTCAAAGGCTGAGTCAGTTCAAAATATATCAAAATATTCCAGAGATAGAAAAGAAGGACAGAGGCATCTGAGTGTTCATTTTGGAGACCTGCCTTTAAATGAGCACAAACTTTCCTCGGTGGCTTAAAAAGTTCATTAAAGAAAAGTTCAAGCATCAGGGAAGATCGGCCGTATATTTAAAGGAGAAGGCCATTCTGGGAAAACAATGACTTCAGAAATGGTCCAGGAAATTAAAAGGCCTGAAGCAGAAGGCAGTGAAGATGATGTAAATAGTATAATGATGAAGTATCTGAGAAAAAATGAAGAAGAACAAGGTAAACACAAGCCACAAAAATGTAAATTTTCTAAACATACAAAAAAATATTTTTAGTTTTATGCTTTGTTTGAAAGTATTCCAGTAGAGAGAGGAAACCACACATTTTCAATTTAGCACAATAACGTTTACATGCAAATGTGATTTCTTTGGACAAATATTAACAACATAATAACATCTGCCATTCTGACTCCCAGGACAAACGATGTTAGGTCTGTTATAAATCAGTGCCTGATTCATTACTACTAATCACTGTCAACTTTCAATCCAATCAGCTGCTAAGTGAATTTGATCAGTTGATTTTCTCAACATGTATTGACATTTGTTATTGTAGCTCCTCTGAAAAAATCTTTGAGAAATTGCTCAAGCATAATATTATAATACATATATTAATATAGCACTAGTTGTATATATGCAGTGGTATACACGTTGTATATGCAGTACAAATAATGCAATAGAATAGACAAAGGGAACAATAAAACAAGCACAGCATACAATTATATTATTATAGTTAATTATAGTTAAGTGACAAGTGGATATTGTAGGCCCTGCCTGTAAGAGGTTACAATGTATGTAGAAGGTGATGTGTAGACACAAATTCAAGGGTAGCAGTTGCTGCCATTCACAGTTCAACACTGAATTCCAATAGTATACACAATAAAAGGCTGTGGTTACTGAGGTTGATTTAGCCAGGTCTTTCTATTTTAAGATCATAAGCATAGAAAGTAAAATGCATGTATAGTGAGCATGAAAACTTGAAAATAAATATTTGTTTACTTTATGAAACCAGCCAGCATCATTCCTGAATGATATTTTAATTTCTTTATCTATTTCATTCAATTATAATGAACAGGCTGACAAAGCACATGCTATATGCTTCATTAGCCAACAATGCTTTTGTTCAGTCAGCACAGGCATGCGGTTCTTGTAGGTATAAAGCTGGAAAAAGTAATTTAACAAATAATAGAAGACGGGGCTAAAGGTGATAGATCATCACAAAGATCTTCACTTTTGTCCACAATAAAACTGTGCAGTATGTCTCCCAACTATGTCAATATAACCTATAATAAAAATCATTGATTCACAAGTTATTTTGGCAATACAGTTGTCTCATATGGCTTGTGATAAATATATTTTGCAAGGCCTCGTCAATGCGTAGATAATATTTTGCACCCTTGCCACACACAAAACATTATACCTCTGTTTCTGGTACCTAGAGCTTCTATGGCCTAGTGCATTGGCTGCAGATACTGTATGTCACTGTTAATGGCAACAACATTCCCTACGCTGAAGTAGCATCCCTTTACATGTGTATTTCCATGCAATAGAGATTTGTTGACTTCTATCTCTCTTTAGTAAGTGTATAATTCACTTGCAGTGACCATGACAAAAGCTGCAAGTTAATAAGACCTGTACTTTTTACACTGTGATGGCAGCCATTAAGTAAGGTAATTTAAGTTAAGTTAAAAATGAATAAAATGTATCTGCTCATTCACCAAAGACAGGGACAAATGGATCTAAACGAAAGTGAAAAGGAGCTGCTGTCCCTGTTACTTTTGGATCCACCAGTGCCACATATATCCATCAAGAAGAGGAATCACATGAATAATAATAATACACCAAGGTACCACAGTTGGGGCCATTTGTGCATTGACCTGGTGGCTTCTTGCCAAAGATCCAACAAATGTTACTTCATTATCTTTCCATCTTTCCACTATCTTTTCATGTTACATACAGTACATGCACTGAGAACAATTATCACATACAACAACCTATTGTATTATTTTGTTTAGAAGTGGCCATTCATGCACAGATATGATATTCTAGATCAGCCAGTTTCATGGCTACATCTTTTAAAACCATGAAAAACATATTTGGGAAAAATGTGCTACAGATCAGGTTTTCTTTTTGCATAACTCATCCAGACTGAGCCCTAGTGAACTTGTGGCCAAGCTGTAAACTAAAACTAAGTCAAACTGCCTAAAAAAATGACCTCTACCACACCCAAAGATCAGTGTTGATCAGATTCATGTATGGCAAGTACAGGTTTCCTTATTGCATAGTACTTCCACTTAATTTTTTTGTGAAACCTTGCAGTTGGAATTCTGGGGAGCAAACTTAACTTTGGAAAAAAATGCACATATTTATTAGAAATTGGCCACAATAGTAAATGGGTCCCACTTCCTTCCCATTATAAATTAGCCTATTTTTCTAAGTTTTTGCTCTATATCTTTGATTAGTTTGAGAGGTTGGATTGCTCCACACCAGAGTTTTTTTTCCTTTTAGCTTAATAAAGTGGTCACTGGGTAGTAATGTTGTAAATGTAAATTATATCTTTCAATAAACGATAATTGTCTGTGTTTTATGACTTCTATAAAACAACTGATATTTTTGCCTGAAAGGAAAATGCCAGGCAATCTCCATATGAGAACATCAATTTAAAAGTAAAGTTAAGTTAAGTAAGTTTCTTTTTTTTCTTCTTATTCTTCTTGTTTTCAATACCTTATATTGAATTATGCATTGTATCAGTTATGTAGTAAGTAAAAACTTTTTGTCTGACGAGATCATGTCTTTAAAGAAATGAATAGAATGGCCAAGAAGACTATGGTGTCTTAAAACAATTCAGTAAAATAAAAAATTCCTACTGTACATAAATCAATATGAAAACTAAAGGATGTATGGTAATTTACTGCCAATGAAAAAAAAGAAAAGAACCAAGAGTTCATCATTTTAAATGGCTTTCAACCAAGAAAAAAATGCACTAAATCAGCAAAAAAAAAAAAACATTTCTCTGAGGAAATATGAAGTGGATGAAAGTGGGCTATTGGAACTTTATTGGTCATGGGTAAAAAAAAGACCTTCATCATTGTCTTCACTTCTTCTGGAGAAAAGAAAATACACAAAGTAATAAACTGACAAATGAGAAACATTTAAATAGCACAAGGGGCAATGACATACAGATCACAAAAGACTAAAGAAGAGAAAAGGGAAGTGATAGGAGTGAAAGCAAATCATGTTGCATATGTTAAGGCAATGAATAAGGAAAATGATGGCTACAACAATAGGAATGAAAATGTGAGTGTATTTCAAGGAACCATTTCTATACTGAAAGGGTGATCCTGTACAAACATGAGTATATGAGTATATGAGTGTTTAATAGCACTTTAATGACTTTAATTGAGCCTCTCAGTTTAGATGTTCCACTACCTAAATATATAGCAATGGCCAAGTGCTTTTATACAGGTCATGGAACTCTAAGGTGAATTTTAGTATCTTCATATTTTACAACACGGGTACCTTATATATTATACTTAACAACTTTCAATCATGATTCATGATGGGAATTACATCACTAAGCACAAGTTGTAACTGATGACATCACTAAGCACCATTTATAAGGATATCATTTACAGGATAATCATGTCTCCGTTATATAATATGTAAATAAAATCAGTGTTAAATTATATGTAAATAAAATCAGTGTTACCTTTTTATGTAATATTCTAAATATAGATGTATCTTTGAGTAATAAGTAGGCTTAAAGGGATGTGTTTGGGAAGCAGTATTGTTGCACCATGTGCTCTTAAAACAGATAAAAATAAACCTAGAAAAGCCCCAAAAAATTCTTATTTCAATGCCCCTTTAAAAATATTAGTGAGATGAATATATATATATATATTTATACAGTATATATGCTTGTTGAAAATTCAGAACCTAAAACCAGGGCAAGTAACACTTTTATTAATGAAAACTATAGTCAGCTTCCAACAGAAATATAAATCCATCTCTCAATACTGCCATTAGACAAATGTTAAGGAAAAAAAAAACAAAGGTTATGTTTTCTTTTAAGGTAGACATGAATAATTTTATATTTTCAAACCATTAATTTGCTAGTATTTAATGAATAACAAACTTTGATCCAAAATCACCATGACTAAAATGTACCAGTAATGAAAGCTTCTGATGGTCTTATCTCCATCCACAGCAAATTCATGAAGCAATGCTTATAATTGTTACTCCTTCCAAGATTAGCTGTGGTAACTGCTTCAGTTTGAGGGCTGGAATGTAATGACTTTCTATGTTAATAAAGGTTTTTATTTTTTTTTGTTCAGGCTCTCTGAAATGACAGATCTCAAGCCAGAGGAAGATGAAGAATATATTGTAAACTGCTTGGAAGTGTAGCCTGAACTTCACATGGTGCTGTGAAGATGAATATATAGCTGGAAAATGAGGTCACTGATCTGTAACATGTTTTGGTTTGTACAAATAAAGCTTTCTCACATTACTGATTTACTGTGTTTTCTTTGTAAATGTAAAAATGACATGAATGGGTCCTGTATATTCACTTTTCTTCCAGTAGTTTTTACTGTTATTTGTTTAATCAGTTTTAACTTGTGTTATACAGTGGTGAATTTATTGAAATCAAAGGACTGTTTAATAGAAATTAGTTGTAAGAATGTCACAGGGTACTCAACTGTGGCCTTATACCTGTTGTTGACCTGCACTGAGCCATCTGACTGCAATTGACTTGTTCTACTAGACTTGAACAAGGATTCCTGTGACTATATACATTATATGCATCAGAATCAACCCTGTGCTTTTAGGTACTCTCAGAAGAACGTTAAAGTAACTCAAAAATGTAGTTACAGATACATTGCCTGCTTTCTGGTATAGGCAGACTACACTTCTTTCTTCAAAACACATTGGTTAATAGAGCCGATGCAGCAGAAAACAACACTAAAATCTGTTTTTCAAAAGAGCAATCAGATTTTTTTTTTTTAAAAAAATCAGACATGGGGCTAAACATTTTGTTATATTCCCAGGTGCCCTCAAGCAATGTGACTTATGCTCTGATAAACTTTAGTCACTCTTTATTGCAGCACTGCAAGTTGGAGTGATAACACCCCTCCCCCCACCAGCCTACCAGCAGATTGCACCTCCTTGTCTCAAGATAAAAGTAAAAAGAAATATACGCTAGTTTAGGAATTTATTTGGTAAAGTTTTTGACATTACTTCTGGTTGATTGGTAATGGTAACCACTACTACGCTATGTTGCAAAGTACCATCTTTAAATTATATATTACTACTAGCTTACTAACACAGACACAACTACTAATAAATCTGACTACCAACAGATAATATATGGGTGTGTTGTATCCTACATTAAAATGAATAAACCATATATTTATGTTTATGTCCTTATGCTGTATAGACAGTGGGATGGCTCAGATCCCTTTGGTTGATGTGGAGGACGGATAAAATAACATATGCATTTGTCGCACGTCTGTTTGGTTTCTTCAAGCAAAGTGAATTGATCAACATGGCGAATTTTAGATGAAGTTTCAACTAAATTTTTGCAGATGGCGTAATATGGAACTTCGTGACGAATCTGCACATGGCTATAAGGTCACTTAAGCGTTTGCTTTCTGAGCACAAGCCTATGGAAGTAATACTATAACTGCTTAGGTAGAACTAGAAACTCTGTTTTAGACAGTAACACCTTCATAGAAACTAGCATCTAAAAATGTAAGAAAAAATAAATGGTACCTTCTCCCCATATGAAGTTATGGGTGTAATTTATTGTTATCAATTTATTGACTGAGAAATGAACTCATAACAAATCAAATTATAACATTTTAAAATTTGTTGCCTGCGCATTCATGTCTCAAGCAATAAAATTAGGAAATTAGGAGGAATGCATATTTTAAAACTACAAGCTCAATATATTTTCTTGGGAGACAAATACTAAGAAATGAAAGTCAGATTATTTATAGCTAGCCTCAGTGGTAAGAAAGGAAATCTAAAGAATCAGGCACTTAATCTTTGAGGAACACACAGTTTTTAGGTTCATCTATGTCGGTAGTGGGTAGGGGTTTTATTATTGGGGTGGTTTTGTTCTCCTTTAATTGACATTCATTCCTCGCAGGTGTGTTTTAATGCTTCAGGAAAGCGTTTTATGTTATAATCTGTTTGTCTGTATATGCAGTTTTCAATAGGGCATCTGATGGTCTCATAGTACAACTAAAAAACAGAAAAGTATTGCATAGAGAATGGGAGCTGAAGTAGTAGCTGTAGATCTGCTAGAGATCAACACGTTTGTTTATTCATTTGATATAATATTTTTTAAGTAAACTACTATCTAAAGTGTGCTTATTTTCACTTGACCTAGTATCTGCAATGATTTTATAAACTGTTTCCCAAAGAAATTCATTTAGTACATAATTCATAGGGAAATTTGTGCAGATGCTGCAAAAAACTCCAAGTAGCTGTTCTTGAATGCTGATTTGCAGAGGCTTGCAGATATATACTGAAAATAAGTATATGTCCCCGCAGATGGGCAATCAAATATCTGAAACCTACAGTGCAGATAATAGATTGTTGCCCAAACGCACATATTATTGTGGATAGATTGCTCCAACTGCCTTTGGGAACTGTTTTTCTTCCCTATCAGAGTATTATGTGGAGTGGTAACGTAAGCTAAAATTGCAGGTTTCTGGACTTTTTCTAGAGATTTTTCTATTTCATACTGTTATTACAGAAAGATGGCAGAGTGACAAAGAGACTAATACAATTCTGTGTGTTATCTGATATGCAAAAAATATATGTATAAGAAACTAAGCTTAGGTGTGTTGTATATTCTGTTCTTATACTAAAAAACATTTAGCAATAACAGCAACGGGAATCCCATTCCATCTGCAGCCCACTTAGTGCCATCTTTTAATAATCATCCTATTAGCTCACAGCCTGTAACCTGCAAACAAAACTGGGAAAAAGGTCAATAGCTATGGCAGGCAGTAAGGATCCTGTTTAGACCACACAGGAATGAGGGTCATTGATCTGTTAAATGGATGACTCTGCAGAACAGACTGTTGTTTGTGAATAATAAAGTGCAGTGAGAAAAATTGCTTTAAATATGCAATTTGGCATCTCCTTAACCCATTTGGGTTGAACATATTTTACTACTTATCTGAGCAGCCTCTTCAGTTTAATTTTAATTTTTCATGGGCAATCATCAGGCACAGTTATTTTATACATACTACTAGTAAATACTACAAGTAAATAATGTTAAAAACAATTTGGTTTTTTAAGCAGCCTTCACAAATACACCAGGAGCTATCCTACAGGATATTTCATGTTGATGTTTTATAGACTATGGAAGTAAACTGTGCTCCAATAAAGAAACTAGGGATGCACCGAATCCAGGATTCGGTTCAGGATTCGGCCTTTTTCAGCAGGATTCGGATTCGGCCGAATCCTTCTGCCTGGCCGAACTGAATCCGAATCCTAATTTGCATATGCAAATTAGGGACAGGGAGGGAAATCGCGTGACTTTTCCCCTTCCTACCCCTAATTTGCATATGCAAATTAGGGTTCGGATTCGGTTCTGTATTCGGCCGAATCTGGATTCGGCCAAATCCAATATAGTGGATTCGGTGCATCCCTAAAAGAAACCCCAGCATTTGTCCATCCAATTTATTTAGTGGAATGAACCCTGAACTTACCACCAAGTCCAGCCTGGCAGAAATACTAGTATTCCCTTGCATCAATGTATGCATTTACATATAATTCAAAACATATTAAAGAGGAACATAAGTGTTTGCTACAAGTTGCAAAGGAACATGTATAAAGACAATTTCCCTTTTGCATAGTGTCAATGCTCATCCATTTCATGCATTTGCATACATAATGAAATATGAAATGACATTATTCAGAGTTTCTTATTGGCTTTGCTTTGCATCTCTTTCACATAAATAACCATGCAATGGTGAAGATTCCTTTCAAAATATTTGACACTGTAGTTGCTTTCCCTGCATTGTTAACATCATATTAGCCAGCAATGTTTAGGAAATACAAGAAAATGCAGTCCTTGATATTTTTGTTGCTTTGAATACTGCAGCAATTCACCAAGGTATCTTCTTGTGGCCATGGTATAAAGTCCTGCGTTAGACAGACCCATTCCTGACCCTGACCTGCTGACCAGCTGCCCAGTATGTTCCCCTACGTAGACTCTCTACCCAGCCTGCACATAGCTTATATTCCAACTCAGGGCTCATGAAACCAGAAGTGATATCACTGTGAACCAGAAGTGCCATCCCACCGAAGCCTAATCAGAAGAGTAAGGGGACAGACTCATCACCAGGTGCTACTAACCTTTGTTTCTGTAGTTTAAAAGGGACCAAGTACAGAAGGTCTTGGCATTTTGTCTTGCCTCTATTTTCTTGTATGTTCCTGTATATAACCTAGGGGCTACATTCTTCTGTTATCCAATAGCTGACAGTATAATATACAAATATTTGTCCATCTTGTATAGTATGGACTGGACCAGTGATCCCCAACCAGTAGCTTGTGAGCAACATGTTGCTCTCCAACCCCATGGATGTTGCTCCCAGTGGCTTCAAAGCAGGTGCTTATTTTTGAATTCCAGGCTTGGAGGCAAATTTGTGTTGTATAAAAAACAGATATACTGCCAAACAGAGGCTCCTGTAGGCTACCAGTCCACATAGGGGCCACCAATAGCTAATCACAGCCCTTATTTGGCATCCCAGGAACATTTTTCGTGCTTGTGTTGCTCCTCAACTCTTTTTACATCAGAATGTTGCTCACAGGTGAAAAAGGTTGGGGACCCCTGGACTGGACAATAGGTGGATACTGCAGAGGATGAGTCAGTGTCTGGACACCGTAACAATTTTGTATAACCGTAAAACTTTTTATATTTATGTAGAATATTGACAATTCTTTGAGCTACGTGTAATCCTGTTATAGCTCATCTTTAGAGACAGATAATGTAGTTTAAATCAGTATCTCTAGATGTTAAATGAATTTACCATTATTTTAATGGAAAAAAATTAAAAGCATCCTTCTTCTGGATAAATTCATGAATATGTTTTTAATCAAGGTTTTAGCCAGATATCGAGGAAATGAATCAGTGAGACACCCAAACAGCCTGTAGAAAATAGATGACAAAATAAAGCTTGTATTAGATTTTTCTCTAAAGATAACTTAGTAGCTTCAGAGCTATGCTATTTGTTATCCCCTGTGCAGGTTAGACACGCTGCTAGCTTCAATGTAGTCAATGAGCACTGCATTTTATTAACATTCATTTTCAGTAAGACAGCCGAAGCAGAACAGGCACCTAGAAATGTACATGCAGATACCTTTGGCAATTTGATGTAGCTGAAAGATCAATCTTTTTAGGAATACATTAATTAGAGTATTTTTCAGTATTTTCCAAATTGACATGCTCTGTCTGTTTTTTTTAAAGATAAGTTCAAGCAAGTGCTTACATTATGCTTTAAAATGCTAGGTAAAAAGGAGAAATTCACAATGGAGCCAATCAATAGAAAATACACAAAAACCCCATAACGATTCTACTCATTTCCATACCTCCAGCTTGTTCTATAACTAACATCGTACCTGCCTTAGAGATGATGGAAAGGCCTACTACACTATGCTGTTTACATGCTGCTCCAGATTTAGATATTTAGAACCCCCAAGCCCAATATCTTGATAAAATGGAGATGAAGGCGACAGAACTGGTCAGTTTTAGGTGGGAGGAGGACAAATATTGGAATTTCTATATTTTTATCTTTCTTTGTCCCTTTGAATATTATTGGCATCTAGGATCATTTGCATTATTGGTAATTTTACATTTTTGGTGATATCCTCCCACACTTTAGTCTGTAACAAGGTTCATCTCCACAGAGTAATGGCAGCGCCAAGACCATCAAAGATCAACATAAACTCATCAATATTGTTTTATTTTTGCATGCACAACATGTTTTGGATATACATATCCTTCATCAGGTGCTTGGATGCCATTTTCATTATTGGCATCAAGGAGAAAAGCTTTAAATATTGGGAAGTGTTTTTTTAAATTATATGTCAATAAAGGTCTGGTTTTTATTTTGTTGCCTACACTATTAGATTGGGCCTCAGTTTCTTTGTTGGGTTTCTGCCCATCTTACCCAGCAGTCAACTCCCCATATAGTTTATAGTTCTGCATTAACCTGTATCACAACCTGAGTCACAACTCTATGCCCCATGCCATAAAAACACAAACTAATATTTTTAACAGCCCTCTCTTCTGGGCTCACTTCTAATGTTACATATTTTTAACTAATTACTTGTTATACTTAAAGTTCAAATAATAGCAAACATTTATTGAACCTGCTTGCACAGACTCACAAACAGTCTACTAATTCTTTAAGCAGCTGCAAAACTTTAGAACAATTAAGGATAAGGAGAAAGTGATGATGATTTTGTAGAGTCCGGCAATAAATACTAAATTAATCCCTTAGGCCAGTGCTATAAAAAAAAGACCTGGTGGGATTCAAGTCTGTAGAAATACACTAGAAAGTAAACAGAGTAAAGACAAAAGTAAGAAAGTAAAGACAGAGCACAGACAGCAAATATGGTTTGTGGCTTAAATGACCCTGCAAAGTGAAAGATGGATACACAGTTAAAGAGCAGCCTTGGAGGATGGTTTGATAAATGTTGCTTTCAATCTAGGTTGTGGCAATAAAGGAAATGTTTCCCCCCTGGACACAGGAGAAAGATGTCAGGAAAAAAAACCTGCTGGGATGTGGTAAACACCGATGTAAGAAAACATCTGATGTGGACTATAAAACCTATATTGGCCAAAAAACACCATTCAGGAAATATATATAAATTAAAACAGATTAATGAATAGAATGTGAATGTAGAGCAAACAAATGTGTAGCTCATTGATTTGGTCTAGATTTATTGCAAACTAGAGACCCCCCCATTGGAAATGTAATCAAAGTTACAAGTATAGTGACAGCTTGGACTTTTGAGTTTAATGGTTTTGGAATAGCCTGGAATAATAAATCTTATATCACTGCAAGAAATAATAGGGAACTACCCCCTGAAGTATTTTACAGTAATCATTTACTGTTTGTTACATCACATTTGTTTCAATACAAAAAAACGTCTGATAATGATCTATGTAAAAAGGGTGACATGATTGGATATAATGAACCATTATACAGTATGTGAGGAATTAAAGGGGACCCGTCACCCAAAAAAATTATTCATAATCCTATTTTATCACATTAGTCAAGCAAAATGAACTTTAATTACACTAAATTACTTGAATCTTGTTTCCTCCAGTCTGGGAATTTATAATTATAGCAAGCAGGTAGGAGCCATTTTGTGGACACTGTTATTAAGGCAAGCCTTGCATCATCTCAGAATCTTGTTTGTGCACCAGAATGGGGGACCTGATGTCCATCCCCATGCCCTAGCTATACAATTAAATGGTGAAGAGAATGGGGGAATGTGGGGAGAGCAGCGATTTCTAGGAAGTGCTGAATGGAAAGTGAAAGTAATTGTCTGCCCCGCCTCTATGCCCAGGGAATAGAGGAGGGGCAGACAATATTTGATTGACAGCTGAGATGTTAAAATGAGTTTACAACAGCTATGAATGCTTTAATAAAAAATAGAAATTGGATTTCATGTTTAATTTGAAAAGGACTTTTATTATACAGCTTTTTGTGTCTGGGTGACAGGTCCACTTTATAAAACAAGCCCTAACCTTGCCATCAATCTCTTTACATAGCCAGCATCCTCTCATGCCTTAAACCGTTAAAAGCCGGTAAGAGTGTGCAGTGTGTGGGAGGATGCATGAGCGTCTGTAGTTCTTGTCGCGCATGCACTGTAACTGATGGAAGTCATCCTTCAATGAGTTCCGGGGTATTTGTAAATGAAATTGCCATTGCATCATCCTTCTATGAGTTCTGGGGTATTTTTACATGAAACTGCCACTGTGTCATCCTGCTATGAGTTCTGGCGGAACTGATAAATGAAATTGCCACTTTGTCATCCTGCTATGAGTTCTGGGGGAATTATACATGGAATTGCCATCTGTTTATTTATATTTTATATTTTCATTGATGGGTTGTCAGTAAAATGCAGAGTGGGTTAGTTGGGGCCATGTCCACCAAAGTGGGCATGGCTTCTAAAAAATTGCCATAGCTGTTGTGGCTTGTCAATGTGGGTGAGGCTAAACACACCACATGCAGCATCCCTTTACCTTTTTGTTCCCAATTCAAGCACTGGTCTTTAAATTACTTTAAAACACTTTCATTTCTTGGTGTTACTGTTCAGTTTGCCTGATGTTATTAGCATTATACAATGTACATGAGTAGGTATGAGACACTATATGTTCTGTACCAGTTAAAGCCTACACACACTGCTGTAGTTGATAAGATGAGAAAGGTCAGTATATTTGGAGAGGTGCCATTTAAACAGTTTATATTTAAAAGTTACAGCTTTAAGCTAAATATGTATCTGGTTCAGTGTTTTACTGTCCTCTTAACAAACAGAACCATGAGACCCAGTGCATGACAATTGCTAAACATAATGTATTTATTATGATCTTGGTAATAAAGGCAACCCTAATAAAAAGAGTGATAATCATTTGACGATAATAAGCTGAACTGATAGGCGATCAATCCAAATTAAATTACTTCAATGAATGCATATTACTTTAACTATCTCTCTCTATATATAGTGCACTATGGGTAAAAATTGATTTGCTCATATAATCTTTATTTTTGAGTTAGTTCCTCTTTGAGCCTAATTGTGTGGGGGCAACTGAATTTCACCTTCTTCTGGTTTGCTGAACTTGCAGATGTTCATGTGCTGCCATCTAAGGCTGTACAAACGGTGAATGGAGCAGGTTATGTTTTATTTCACATGCTCTCCTTAAATATAGATTCCTATCTAGCATAAACTGGAAAATGAAACACACTGAAAATAAAGGCTACATAATTATTTTTTCTCCCATTCGCTTTCTTTTATTTCACTAATCAGCTGCTACACATCTTTCTCTTTTGTTCTCTATTGCTTAAAAAGTTACATAACAAAACATTATTTTCTCATTATAAGCCACTCAGCTAATTGTATTGAGATTATTATATGCAGTATTCCATTGTATTTTTGTCTCCTGTTGTGCTTTAATTAACTGAATTACAATATAGTAAGAAATCTCAGGATTTGTTGAAGGCCATAGTTTAAAAAATACTATTTTCCCAAATTAGTATATTTTTCTCTCATTCTCTCATTTCATACAAGGATGTGATTTGCTGTTTCATAACTTTACAATAATATGCCACATTCCATCATCAGTACTGGGAATTAAATTCTTGATATGTTGAAGTCATGAATTGTTTTGGGTTTATTTTTTATTACATTAAACATGTCAAACAGTGATGACATCAAAATGATTTAGAGGCAAAAACCCAGAAACCTACATGGCGGTTATATTATATATTTTTATGAAAAATTATACACAGTGTGTGTGTGTGTGTGTGTATTTGAAACAATATGAACATTTAAAGGAGAACAAAACCCTAAAAATTAATATGGTTAAAAATGCCAAATTTTGCAAAGGGAACTTATTATACCAGCATCTCAATAGCAGCAATGATCCAGAACTTCAAACTTGCCACAGTGTGTGCAACACTCACATGCTCAGTGGACTCTGAGCAGCTGATGAGAAGTTAAGTTTAGAGGTTGTCGCAAATTATCAAGCATACTTTATTACTGGAGCACTAAGCATCTAGGGCTGCATCCTGAACCTTAATTTATGCCGCCCTAGGCCCAGGCCTAGGGGAAGAGTGTGTGGTGACAAGCGGGGAGAGCCCGGACTAGGGGGTAGGTAGAAGAGGTACCTTCTCTGTGCCCCCCAATCTTTGCGACCTACTCAGATGCCTTTTTTGCGTACCACTAGCTCTGGCCCTGGATTCCTTAAGAAAAAAAAGAAGAGAAAATATCCATTGGTTAACCTTAGTGTCTGTAGTTATCTTGTTATAATTAGTTGCTGCCCACTCTTCCTCTTATCATTTGTAATTGCAGATAGCAAAGCTTACTTTGTTATTCTGTACAAGCCCCACTACATCAAGGTAATATTTATTTTGCGTGCCTCTAGGTCACCCTCTGTTCTATCTCAGTCCTGATGTCTAATCCTGCTATACTTGTATTAAACATGATAGTCACAGTGGTAGTCAGTTATAGTATACTGAACTCATAAAGTATATGGCCTGTGTATAGTCTATGTACAGATCTGATTGACAGAACTTTTGCCCTCTTTCTCTCTGTTTGATAGGATTCAATTTCATGCTTATTTGGGTAGTACAAGTCAATGCTAAATTTTTCTACAGCAGTGAAGTTCTGTGCCAACTAAATACATCCTTTAAAAGGAGATCAACACAATTGAAATAATTTTGACTGCAGGCAGTTCAGCGAAGAGAAAGTGAATATTTGCTGCAATGCTTCATAGATTCATTCCTTACCTTCACTAACTGCAATAAATTGACAGCTCTTTCTACAAATTATCGATGACCTTGAAAACTGCTCCACATTCCGTCAATTTAAATAAGTGGATAGAATGCACCTCAATTTTAAACTGGACACGATGTACAGTAAATAGAAAGATGAGCCGCACTTCAGCCCTGACGTACAAATTGAAATATCAAAAATAATATTTTTATCTGACATTAGAAATGTATTTTATTAACCAATGGAATGTTGCTTTTCACCAATGCAGAGCAGATTAGATTAATTGTCTCTAGCTATTCCCTTTTCTCTTTTATTATACTGATTTGCTGCTTCCTACACTTATCTAAAGATTAACCTCTTCATTTCCCCTACTACTCTTCATATTCTCTACTGTTGTGTTTTTCCTTAGCAGCAGCAGAAATACTGGCACCTCTAACGCAATATAAAGTAGCTGGTTTGTGCATATGTTGTTCCATTTCTTATACAGATCTTTGTGTCCCTTTTGTCTTGGTTTTATCTTGCTGCTCTTTTAGTGAAATTTTATTAAACCATGTTTACGCAAACAGACCTGTCCTTGCCATATTATGCCAAAACATAGATTACCCCAGATGTCAGCCTCCACAGCTTTAGTGGGCACGTAAAGAGAAAAACCTTCATTAACCAGATTCAAATGGCGAGAACCAAAATTAATAACCCGCCAACAGCTGTGACATAACACATCAAAACAGTGATACAAGTAACACCATATTGACAAATGTAAACATTTTTTTGAAAATAACAACTTTTAAAGTAACATATTGTAAAATATAATGTAGGGACCTATAGGATTAATACGCCCCTATAACTTTAAATCCCTACCCTTCCTTTTTTTCCCTAGTTGCTGGGCAAAAGCCCACGTATCTAGTTATATTTGCATAACCAGTGTTATTGGCCAAGAGGTGTAATGACCACTTCCTGCCACACTTCCATATAGTGCAGGGGAAGGGGTGGATCTTGCACTTTGGCTGCTGGTGTCCTTACCTACTGGGTGCTCCCATTGAGCCTGGGTACACCAAGGCCCAGTAAAGCCATTGCCCTAAAGGGACCTGAACCTTTAGTGATCAAGCCGGGGACCAGGGAACCCTGTCAGTGAGGTTTGCTAGTATAGGTTAAATCTGTTATAGACTCTCTAGGAGAGTCAGATAGAGAGCTTAGATATCAAGAGCAGCTTTGTGCTCCATCGAGGATCTGTAGCAGGGAGTAGCTTACCAAGGCTTCTTGATTGCCTTTAGTGAAGGGACCACAGTGGATAGGGTGTCAGGCTTAGACTCCTTCTCCCTGACCACTCCGCTAGGTGGGATCCGGACCACTTAGAGGTATATCTGCCTGAAGGAATTGATGTACTGCTTAACTAAAATGCCTTGTGGGAGTAACATTCCTCAGCTGTGTCATCCAACCTGTTCTAGCATGTGATGTTACATCTACCTATACCTCTTACCAACTGTGAGTAAACCTGAGTTCATTTGTCTTGTACAAATAAATTGTTGCACTGTTGTTCACTATAAGAACCTCCTGGTGTCCATCATTTTCCTATTTTACTGTACAGTAGCTGAGAGTTGTAGTTTTACTGCACCTCAATGGGAATCTTACACTTAGCGAAGGCCCTAATCCTAAAGTGTGAGTCACGTGTAATCCATGGTTATATCAACTAGCTGGACACTTAACTACTTGTGGTCTGGATAGCCCAAGAAAGCGTTACAATTACAATCCAATAGGGCGGGAGGGGGGGTTGGGGTGGGATGATTTCACGTCATTATGAGAGACCAGACATGCTGCCAAGCCTGCACAGTGTTCCAAGTGTCCGTGATGCTGAAAGAGGAGGAGGGTAAGTGATCTCCCTTTTTATATCAACCCTCCTATTAGTGTCCATCACCAATCCCTCACCTCCACGTAGTTATGCCCAGAGTTCCCTCTGCTTCCTAGCACCTCCCCACAGTCCTCAGCATCCTTTGTTAACCACTTTGGTGCCATACAGCACAAGCTTTGGGGTGTCTAAGAAACAAAAATGCAGAATAAGGTGGAGATATATGTGTTAGTACAGGTATGGGACTTGTTATCAAGAATGCATGTGGCCTAGGGTTTTCCAGATAAGGGATTTCTCCATAATTTGGATATCCATACCTTAAGTCTACTTAAAGTCATGTAAACATTAAATCAACTCAATAGGATTGTTTTCTCACCAATATGGATTCATGCAGCTTAGTCTGGGTCAAGTACAAGCTACTGTTGTATTATTACAGAGAAAAAGGAAACCATTTAAAGGAATACTGTCATGGGAAAACATGTCTTTTTTTTCCAAATGCATCAGTTAATAGTGCTGCTCCAGCAGACTGTTGAACTGAAATCTGTTTTTTTTTATATTTAATTTTGAAATCTGACTTGGGGCTAGTCATATTGTCAGTTTCCCAGGTGCCTACAGCCACGTGACTTGTGCTATCATAAACTTCAGTCACTCTACTGCTGCACTGTAAGTTGAAGTGATATCACGACCCCCTCCCATCCATCCATTAGCAGAACAATGGGAAGGTAACCAGATAACTCCCTGGTAGATATAAGAACAACACTCAATAATAAACATCCATGTCCCACTGCGACTCCTTCAGTTACATTAAAGAGAAACAATAGCCTGCCTGAAAGCAGTTCCATAATGCAGTACTGGCTCTTTCTGAAAGCACATGACCAAACAAAATGACCTGAGATGGCTGCCTACACACCAATATTACAACTAAAAAAAAATACACTTGTTGGGTTAGTAATGAAATTCAACATGACAGAGTTTATTATTTGCAGTGAAAACAGTGTAACTTCGTATTACAAACTACACCATAAAATCAGAACTGAATCCCTTTAATAAATTAGAATTATTTGCTTATAATGGACTCTATAGGAGATGGCCTTCCCATAATTCCAAACTTTCAGTATAACAGGTTTGAGGATAAGATATCTCATCCATGATTTTCTATTTAAAACCTAACTGATGTTGTCCATTTCTTGTCTGCCCCCACCCCGCCTTAGTTCACTATAAGACTGTATAACTTTTGTTAAGACACCATACACTTGTATTTACCTTCAGGCTTTGGTCTTCCACACCCAAAAACTTCAGAGTTTGAAAGTATTCTTAAGTTCCCCCATGAGTAGCCTTGAAATAGTCTTGGTTAAGTAATATACCTATATTTTAATTTGTTTTTATTACCTTAACATATGTTTATTTTTATCAAGTGTAATTCAATAAGCAGCATGGTTAGGACACTAGTGCTCATTGCACTAGCGATGCGACCCCCCTCTTTGACCCAATCCGGTGCTGAAGTTTTAAGGGCAGAGCCGGAGGGGGGTGGCATCGTGGCTGTTGCCTCAGGTGGTATTAGACCCAGGAATGCATGGTTCTTTTTCATTTGACTATTGGTTGTGTTATTAACCAATAGTTCTAATGGCATTTAAACATGTTTATATATTTTTTAGTGCTGATTCTTAGCAGTCAGTGTAAATTGAAAGTTAGGGTTAGTGATGGGTGAATCTGAACTGTTTCGCTTCGCTGAAAAATTCACGAAACAGTGAAAAATTTGTGAAATGCATTGAAGTCAATGGGCGCCAAAATAATTTTGACGCAAGACAATTTTGATGCGAGACACAATTTTTATACGCCCAACTATTTTGTTCAAATGCATTAAAAGTCAATGGGTGCCTGAATAATTTTAATGCACATCAATTTTTATGCGTGCGCCAATTTTGACGAGTGGAAAAAAAAAACCTTGCCGGCAAATTTTCGCGCACTTTCGCAAAAACAGTAGCCATCAGCGAAACGCTGATATTCACCGCAAATCCATGCCTGGCGAATTTATTAGCCCATCACTAATCTGAGTATGAAAGTGACAATGTGCCAAAGTGAAGCGTGGATAGTCCATTAACTTTATTGTCAATGAGTTTGAGGGATGGGTAAGTTATAAGCCATATTGATAATTGTCCTAAGTCAGCTTGTGCCATCTATATATTAGACATTAACGGGGGAATGTAATAAAAATCGCTAACGGAAAAACTATTCGCAATGCGAAAAGTTATGCCTATGCGCGAACAAATTTTGCTTTGTGCGAATTTAATATAGCTTTTGCGAGCCCGGAAACTGTTTAGCGACCACTTCCGACAGTGAAAGACCGTTTGCGAATTTTATAGTTTGCGCCAATGCGCAGTCAATGTAATAAAACTTCTTACTGAAAAAGTCGTTATGTTTGCTCCAAAAGATTACGACACCTTCAAGCACTTCTTATGAGTGCGCAATTAAAATTCGCAATGCGCAATTAAAATTCGCAATGCAATAACAGTTTAAGGAACAATATTACATTGCGAGATGTGGATTTTTAGTCTTATTGGTGCGAATTATTTTGCTCTTTATTACATTCCCCTGTTAGCCTCATTTATCAACCCCACAATCCACAGTGCTAATAGATGCAAAATTACGCTTACGTCCATGACATTGGCAGCCTCCAATGTTTATAATCTCTTACTTGCATGCCGCTGGTACAACTGGTGTGATTGCTTCAGAAAGACTACTATAGTTTATATGAATAAGCTCTGTGTAGTCATGGGGGCTGCATTTTAAATCTCAAAAAGGAGAAAAGGCACAGGATACACAGCAGATAACTGTTCTTCAACTGTCTTCAACTGTTATCTACTGTGTGTATTGTGTTTGAATGTCTGCCCCCATTGCTACACAGCAGCTTGTATATATAAACTATAGTAGTGTTTCTGAAGCAAACACACAAGTTTTTAACCAGTGCAGCGAAACAGTACATTACATTATTCATTTAAATCACTTTATTTTTTGATGTTGCTGTTCCTTTAATAAAAAGTGATTTATGACATACAGTGGAAGTAATGCATAATGTGCGCAGCAAAGCACTGCATGTTATATTACTTACCACATATTTATTGTGGACCCTTGGATTTACTATTATGCTCAATTCTCATTGGAAGATTGATTCCCCTGAACTGCATGTGGAAGGATGGCTATGTAAAGGGTCATATCTGTGTTGTGATTGATCCATACATGACCTGATTTTCTCTCATAGCAATTAGTTTCCTCAATCCTATTGTCAATTTATTTACCGTAGAATGTTCAAAGATCTTTTCTATTCTATATAGACACAACAAACATTTTAGTTATGCATTCAAGGAAATTGCAATGGCTTTTTTTATTATAGGGAATTACTCTTTGTTCCCACATTTATCACCTGTTTTCCCCCATCTCGGTGCAATATTAGAAGCATTTGATTAAAACAAGAGCTTGGCTTTAGCGGTGAATGCAAACAATACATTAGTGTGGTTAGGGAAGAAACAAACTAGCTGACATATAATTAGCAATTAACTTGGAGATGGTCTTGGCAAGTTGATGGAATTAGGTTGCTAGGCAACACTTTATATCATGTCCTTCGTAACGCAGTGAAGAGCGAGCTGCTGATCAGAGCTTTGTTGTTGCAATATGCTCCTCATATCAGAATTCAGTAAATTGCCTGTGATAGATATTGAACATGTACAATTATGTCACATTGCAAGCCCTGCTCTTTCAGTCCCCAAAGTATTACATAAAGGCAGATGTACAAAAGCTCAGCTGCTTTTTCTGCTCCCACATATTTCACTGCATCTTCATTTTAATTGTGTCACAATGTTGTCTTTTAAGATTGAAAAAAAAAGGAAAATGTAAGTCCAGCTTTCTATTGTAATATAAAATTAATAGCACAGATGAGACAACACTTTATGGTAGATTCAGAGAGACACCGAATCCCACTGAGCTCACCTTTGCTCTAAAATAATCTCTCTATCAAAAGGTGGCACTTGTAGTTTGTGTAGAACAAACCAGACTGGCAGTTTCTTCTGTGACTGAGATTTACAGCAGTGGAATACAGCTTTTGTTTATTCTGCAAAATGACTCTATATTTATATCATGGTATTCAGTTCACAAATATGTATGAAGCCCTATAGAGTTCTTTGTTCGGGTAAAGCTGATTACCAGTTGTTCAAATGCTGCTATCTCTGTTTAAAGGAACTTTAGGAATTCCCCCCTTTTCACTTTGTGTATATATGTGATTATCTACATCCCTCTAACCAAACCAAACTCTTATATAATAAGAATGCATCCTGTGTTCCCCATATACAGCATCGGACTTCACCAACTTAGGCTATTTTGTGCAGATCCGTCACATAAAATAAGATTAGGAAACATTTTGGGGCCGATTCACTAACTTCGAGTGAAGGATTCGAAGTAAAAAAACTTCGCATTTTGAAGTGTTTTTTGGGCTACTTCGACCATCGAATGGGCTACTTCGACCTTCGACTACGACTTCGAATCGAAGGATTCAAACTAAAAATCGTTCGACTATTCGACTATTCGATAGTCGAAGTACTATCTCTTTAAGAAAAACTTCGACCCCCTAGTTCGCCATCTAAAACCTACTGAACTCAATGTTAGTTTATGGGGAAGGTCCCCATAGGCTTGCCTAAATTTTTTTGGTCGAAGGATAATCCTTCAATCGTTGGATTAAAATCCTTCGAATCATTCGATTCGAAGGATTTAATCGTTCGATCAAAGGATTATTCCTTTGATCGAACGATCAAACTATTTGCGCTAAAATCCTTCGACTTCGATATTCGAAGTCAAACGATTTTAATTCCCAGTCGAATATCGAGGGTTGATTAACCCTCGATATTCGACACTTGGTGAATCGGCCCCTTAAATTACAGGTTGGAATGTAACAAAATAGGTAAAAAGCCAAGGGGGGGGGTGAATACTTTTGCAAGGCACTGTACCTCAGGGATTTTAAACACTTCCCAGTCTTTTATAGTCAACCACACACAAGTATACAATCCACTTTTTATCCTTCATACAGAGCATATGTTAAGCTCAGCTTGAGTCTGTGCATATCTTAAACCCTTGTATTATGCATAATGCATTTGATCTTCATTGAGTGGATAAGATTAAGAGACTCTGAAGATGTGAATTCATAAGACTTTTGCTTTCAGCAAGCCAAAAACATTCAGCTACAGGAAACAGAAGACAATATGATTACAAATGAGTAGGGATGCACCAAATCCAGGATTCGGTTCGGAATTCGGCCATTTTCAGCAGGATTCGGACGAATCCTTCTGCCCGGCCGAACCTTTGCATATGCAAATTAGGGGCGGGAGGGAAATTGTGTGACTTTTTGTCCCAAAACTAGGAAGTAAAACGTGTTTTCCCTTTCCCACCCCTAATTTACATATGCAAATTAGGATTCGGATTCGGTTCGGTATTCGGCCGAATCTTTCGAGAAGGATTCAGTGCTTCAGCCGAATCCAAAATAGTGGATTCAGTGCATCCCTACAAATGAGACCATTGCCCCATGTTACATGCTACTTTTTCGATGTTAATGAAGCACCAAAATGTAACTCATCTGAGTACAGTTTTGGAGGTTGGAATCTGTGATATTTATGATTTCTTTTCATCATCTTTTTATTTTTTGACATTACACCCCTGACACTTGTAATTTCTAATAGTGTAAATGAGATTTACAGGTCACTGAGCAAAATAGCGGCACAACTTTTGCTCCATTTTTACCATCTCCCTTATAATCTATGCAACTCGGAGACACTGCAATCATTTATTAAGAAACATATTTTTCAGTTTGTAGGACTACAGCCAATATCTTTTCTCCCTTCTAATATAATAATTTCAAATCACGTTCCCACATTGCCTCAAGAAAAAATCCAGTCCACTTGTAGAAGTCTAGACTAAAACATAAGAACAGATAGAGCTGGCTTAGTAACAAGATATAAATGTTATGACATGAGGGAGCTTGAACTAAAGTTAGAGCTGCAAGTTCTTTCTTTGTATATCAGATGTGAGTGAACTGATAGGGGATATGGGCTTTTAAGTTATGCAAGTTTTTTGATATCAGTAGTGAGTCAAATTGGCGTATATAATGCAAATACATAGGTAACGGCAGAGCAGCTGGAAGCAGGACAAAAATACTTCAATACACAGCAAATATAATTAAGATCTCAACATAAAAAAATATGAATTGAAAAAAGCTTAAAGATGCACTAAAAAAATACAGAAAATATGAAAAATGTGAATATAAAAAGTATGAAGGAAAAAAACACACTGCACAACATGCTAAAAGAAACAAAAAAATTGAAAACCACTAACAATGTGAGTTTTTTTTAGACAATTACTTGTGAAAATAAGTCTGTAAACCTCTAAAAGGGACCAGCACAGCTCCCACTATGGGACTTTGTCTGCTTTTACTTGCCAATGTTTTTTTTTTCTGGAATTCATAGCATTTTATAAAGCATTTTTTTTTTTAAATAAAAAACACAACAATTGATTTGTAAAAACAAAAAATAGGAATTTCAATGTTAGTAAATATTTTGAAATATTTTTTAAGTAGCTTTAAGGCACATTGATCCGAATCATGAAATGAAGTAGGTATTTCCTTTTCCAGGTTAAGATTAGGTATAAGTGCCTTTAAGTGGTTTTTTTTTAGTTTTTCTCTCTTTTTCTAGCTGCACGTAACAATGTTTTATATAGATAGGAGATGTATATACATTTTTTAGAAATTACTTAAAAAAATGAAGCTGCTCTTAAGCACTATAAAATAAACATATTAACTTTGGTACTTGTTCGCATCTAATTTTGATTAAATTGTAAGTGGCAGATTCGGAATCATTTAATGAGTTTTCACTGTCAAATGAGAATTATTATTATATTTTTTTTGCCCTCTACAGTTTTGGCCAGGCCATTGTGATTTAGCAAACCTCTCCAATCCAACTGTTTTATAAAAGCTGTCGCTGACCCCAGGTTCAGAGAATAAATTGCATTCTTTCATTATCTGGCAGTGTGTAGGCAATCAGCAGATACACTATGGATTGCTGAGCTGCTGTAGCAGTTTAAATTTTACTTTGTGCCAGTAAAGCTTTGATGCTCAGACAATTGCTGCCTTTTCTACTAAGTGTATATTACTCACTTATATGTTTCTGTTACATTAGTCCAGTGAGAACAGTATCAAGTTTTGAACCTGTAATTTTTATGTGTTGGTCTGCCAGAACCAGTGTTTTTACTGAAGACTATCATTAAACAGAATATTTCATTGATGTTAAAAATGACTTTGATATATGAGGAAGCAAAGTTAAAAAGACTGATTAAATGTGTACTGATTTGCCAAGAGCATGGCCATATGTTGCATTAACCAGCCCAGCAGCACCTGTACAATTGCAGCTACACATAGGTATGGGACCTGTTATCCAGAATGTTAAAGAGCTGGGGCTTTCTGGATAAAGGAACTTTCTGTTATTTGGATCTCCATACTTTTGGTCTACCTAAAAATGACATAAACTTTATATAGACCCAATAAGAATGTTTTGCCCCAAATAAGGATTAATTATATCTTAGTTTGGACCATGTACTGTTTTATTATTATTACAGAAAAAAGTTAGTATGATTTAATTTTTTTAATTATTTGATTTATATGTAATCTATGGGAGATGATGTTCCTGTAATTTAGAGTTTGCTGGATAACAGGTTTCTATGTAATGGATCCCATATCCATGTTCCAGTCCCATATCTATACTTTAGTCTCCTAATGTAATATGATATAAAGAATTATACTTAATAGTATTGCTTTAAAATATTAAGTACTGTCTTACAATGTGAATGGATTAAAGGAGATGGTTACATAGTTACATAGTTACAGAGTGTTGAAAAAAGACAAAGTTCAACACGTTCAACCCCTCCAAATGAAAACCCAACATCCATACACACACCCCTCCCTACTTGCATAAATTATATATACTAATACCTATACTAGCTATAGAGTTTAGTATCACAATAGCCTTTGATATTATGCCTGTCCAAGAAATCATCCAAGCCCCTTAAAGGCATTTACAGAATCAGTCATCACAACATCACCCGGCAGTGCATTCCACAACCTCACTGTCCTGACTATGAAGAACCACCTACATTGCCTCAACTGAAAGTTATTTTTCTGTAGTTTGAAGGGGTGGCCTCTGGTACGGTGATCCTCTTTATAGGCAAAAAGGTCCCCTACTATTTGTCTGTAAAGTCCTCTAATGTACTTGTAAATTGTAATCATGTCCCCTTGCAAGTGCATTTTTTCCAGAGAAAACAACCCCAACCTAGACAGTCTACCCTCATAATTTAAGTCTTCCATCCCTCTAACCAGTTAAGTTGCACATCTCTGAACTCTCTCCAGCTCATTTATATCCCTCTTTAGGAATGGAGCCCAAAACTGCACTGCATACTCTAGGTGAGGCCTTACCAGGGACCAATAAAGAGGCATAATTATGTTTTCATCATATGAGTTTATGCCCTTTTTTTATGCAAGACAGTGCCTTATTTGCTTTAGTGGCCACAGAATGACACTGCCTGGAATTAGACAACTTGTTATCTACAAAAAAAAGTATCATCAGCAAAAATAGAAACAGTACATATCCTTTATTAACCCTTTGAAAAACTTTCCTACCACTGATGTCAGACTAACCGACCTATCGATCAGAATGGGATCACTTGAATAGTGGCAATTCGCCAGACCTCAATGAATCCTGAAAAATCAAGTAAAGAGGTTTGGCAATTACAGAGCAACTAAGTACCCTAGGATGAATATCATCCGGCCTTGGCCCTTTGTTTATCTTAAGTAGGGATGTAGCGAACTGTTCGCTGGCGAACTTCGACCGTTCGCGTCCGCCTAATGTTCGCGAACGTTTGGGAACGTTCGCATTTTGAGTTCGCGTTTGATTCGAATACAAATCGTTCAACCATTCGACCATTCGACCGCTAAAATCGAACGATTTCCATTCGTTCGAACGATTTCCATTCGTTCGAACGATTAAAATCCTTCGAACGTTCGATTCGAATGAAAAATCCTTCGAACGTTCGAATCGAACGATTTTAGCGGGTGTTCGAAGTTCGCGAACTGTTCGCGAACGTTCGCATTTTTTGCCGGTGTTCGCGAATGGCGTTCGCGAACACCAAATCGGCAGTTCGCTACATCCCTAATCTTAAAATGTTGTAGTCTCTTTTGAATTTCCTCATGTGTGTACCATGCATTATTAGTTGTATTACTAGAATGTGGACTATTAAGAAGGAAACCTTCATTAACTGGTTCCACATTTGTGTAGATAGATGAAAAATCAGAATCTCAGCTTTTTTCCTGTTCTCATCAACCAGCTGACCCCCCCCCCCCTCTGATATTACGGGTCCCACCCCTTCCTGCTTCGTTTTTTTACTATTTACATATTTAAAAAATAATTTTTAATTATTTTTAATGCTTGCTGCAATAGCCTTTTCCATATTGATTTTAGCTTTTTTGCAAGATTTATTGGCCTCCTTGTACCTTATAAATGTTTTGGCTGTCCCAGCTAACTTGAAAACCTTAAAAGCATGTCTTTTCTTATCCACCTCAACATGAATATTTCTATTAAACCAAAAATTTTTTGCTTTGTAACAACGTTCCTTGCTTACAAGGGGAATATTCCAACATGTATATTTATTAAGCAGCATTTTAAAGACTTCCCATTTTTGTTCCGTGTTTAACCCTGTGAAAAGCATTTCCTTCTTAATATGTCTCAGAGATTCCCTTATACTGTTAAAATTTGTGGACGTCTAAAATTTTGTGTTTTGTTTGCTTTATTTATAGAATTGCCTCTGCAACAGAATCTCAAAGGAGACCATGTTATGATCACTATTCCCTAAATGCTCACTCACGCAAATGCTAGTTCAGTATTATTAGTTATTACAAGATCCAAAAGAGAATTATTCCTAGTAGGTTCTTGAACGAGCTGGAATAAAAAGTTGTCATTCAGCATATTTACAAACCTACTAGCTTTTTCTGACTTGGCAACCCCATGACCCCAGTCAATGTCTGGATAATTAAAGTTATCCATAATAATAACTTGACATAGTTGTGAAGCCGCTTCCATTTGTAAAAGCAGCTGGGCTTCATTCTCGTCACTTATACAAGGTGGTTTGTAGCATACACCAATGATTATTTTCTTTGTAACTTTTTGCCCAGTTGAAATCTCTACCCAGAGGGATTCCACACCCTCACCAGTACCAGCTATTGTTATTTCTTTAGTGCATGACTTTAATTCAGGCTTTACGTACAAACACACTCATCCACCCTTTTTAATTCTTCTCTCCCTTTTAAAAAAGGGTGTAACATTTAAATTCACAGTCTAGTCATATGTTTCATCCCACCACAAACTCTGTGCATTTGCCAACATACAGTGGAGGTTACTACATTTCCTTTGAAATTTGCATTATTTATCGGAGAATTGTATCTTGAGTTTGTATTAGCCTGTTTTCCTTGTAACAGAAGGACCTCCTTAGCTGGTAAACTGTATGCCCCCTCACTCCTCCCCCATAACCCCTTGCTAATCCCACTGCCCTGTCTAAACTAGCTTCCCCATAGTTCTTTATCTCACCCACCCCCCTTGCCTAGTTTAATCACTTCTCCAACCTCTTAGCCATTCTTTCCCCTAGCACACTGGACCCCCTTCCATTAAGGTGCAATCCGTCACTACTGTATAGTTTATTCCCCAAGGAAAAATCAGCCCAGTGCTCTAGGAACCCAAATCCTTTCTTTCCTACACAAAGACTTGAGCCACGCATTTAGCTCCCATAGCTCCTGCTGTCTTCCTAAAGCTTTCTTCCTAAAGCTTTGAAGAAGGAACTGCAATGTTCTGAAAACTTGCTATGATTATCATCTCAGTTAGCCAATAAAGGTATCACCTTTCCACCACTTTTGTTATGTTTCATATCAAAAGTTCTTCGCTATAACTAGACCTAATTAAAAAAAACACTTCCAGTAATGAAGTTGCTACTGTTGAGTTAAACTGGGTGCTGACCAACATTGGTATCCGTCAAATGATGGGTACCTAAATGATTGTACCTAAATGTAGGTACATTATGTCTACCCACATGAGTTTGTATTCACAAAAATAAAATGTGTGAGAAAACAATATTGCATCCAAACAATTTTTGATTTGCATAATGGCCTCCTATGACCATGCTGTTAATAGAAAAGGTCCCCATTGACTTTGTCAGAGGAAGATTACATGTTTTAAACTTTGACCAAAGTAGAGATGGAGAACGGATGATAAATATTGCTACATTATCGTGATGGATTTAGTACTGTGAAATGTTTTTTTCTAAAAAAATCTCCTGACAAATGTTTTTAGAGGAAACACAAGAAAACAGAACAATATGAGGGATTCAGGATATACATCAAATGATGTTGGAGATGGAAATGAAACCCAGAAGGGCTGTACAGATGGGAATCTATCATTGTGCATTATTGGTTGTCTGAAATGGCATGCACAAACAAAAAAAACCCATTCCTCAAAGGAGCCTGTACAATCATCTGTGTTCAAGAATACTCTGTGGCAATGTTCACCTATAAATCTTCAACAATTTAATCTGTTTTTTTTTTCATTTTCAATTAAGTGTAATTGTATTTCTGTAGATAAACGGAAGCACTCCAAAATGAATAGAACATGTTTACAGAACATTTACTGGTCTTTAAGTTTAAATACAAAAAATATTTGGAATCCATATACTCCAATCTACAAACAATCAACCACGATCAATAACTGAATATTTACTTTTATCGCGGTTACTATACTAGACAAGCAAAATCCAACTAGCTATAGGTTGCTTTTGGACAATTTGCAAAACAAGGATGCAAATTGCCATGTTTTTATCCATATTTCAGTGTTTTACCCTGAATTCTGATATCATTGAGGGCAACCACTCATAGCATCAGTTTTCTTACTAGATTTGGGCGTTAATGGCATAATTAACATCCCTTCCATTGTGCAGTTGTACTAGGAAAGTATCCAGGGATCACTTTCAGTTGTACAAAATTAATAAGAGCAGGTAGGGTGGGCATATTGGCACTTACTGCAAGATGCTATGAAGCATATAGATGCAAGCACGCCTGGGAATAGCATAAAATTGTTCAAATAAAAATCACTTATATAAAGAAGTTACATTAGATGTTTAAATCTGCATCCTTTCTTCCTATAAGCATCGGTTCTGGAATGCTTTATTGCTGAGATTCTATTTTTTTTTTTGGAATCCTTGGGACCTAGATTCATCTATTTAAGCATTCTTGTGTAGCACCATGTCTTAGGCTACTTAAAACAATAGAATTATTTTTCTGAATAGGACATTATTAGAAATGGCACTGCCAGATAACTAGCTTCAAGAAAATCCATCCCATAATTGGGCAGCACATTGACTTTGTTGGTTTTGTTTCAGGATTGCAGGGAACATTTTCAGATGCATAGGTGTGAAGCATTATAGAATATATATTAATTAGGACATCCACAGGTAATTACATTGTTCCACGTATTCCTTTCATTGTGTCAGGTAAGGCGTTATCAGTATATCTTGATGTGAAGCTTATGTTCACATCTCTATGTGGGCATCTCTTCTGCTCCCTCCATTAATCTGAATCATATGTTAGGACTTTGCACTCCTACCTCCATTGTTGGACCTCTTCCATCCTTCCTGATTGTGCATCCTCTGGCAGCCCTCCTTGGTCGTCTACCCCAACCCTACCTCTAAACCTAAGGTTACACTTTTTGGATTAGGGTGAGCATAAGGGTGCTAGAGAGTGCTGCATGCTAGAAAGCTGAAAGCAGTTGAGAATGCAGGATGAAGGAGGGCTAACCACAGAGGTGGTAGTGCAGAGACTGAAAACTCATCGATATTATAGGGAGGGAGCAGAATGTCCTAATATGCACATAGTATAATTAAAGAGAAATGCAGTCCTTCAGGCATACAAGACATATTTTTCTCAAGGTATTTGCCAGCCAGTATGTGTTTATATTATATATAACGCTTTTGAAAAATGAGTTTCATCAGAGCTGATTGCTCAAAAAGGAACAAACACAAAACCTTCCCTTGAGGTCAGTTAAAACATTTATACTCTGCACCCATGTGTTATTGTAGACTATGGCCACCTTAAGCAACTGGTTTAATTCTGTCCATAAACTCACAGCCTTTGTGATTAATTGAAAGGTTGTTCTGTAATGACACTATTGGTTACTGTGTGTTTTATTTAGAACTTACAAAAAGGCACAGATGTCTGGTACAGATGGTATAATAGTCCCACACTGACAGTTATTATAAATGTTCTGCTCAGTGCTATGACAAGGTTCTTGTATCCATTAAATCCTTATTATTAATGCATTGTGAATATTAGGAGATAATTAAAAAGTCAAAGATTAAAATGAAAAATCAATCAAAACCTTTTTATTTCAGGGGGTTTTGGAGATGTTTTAAATTTGGAGCTGCCACAGGGAGCAAGAATATATTTCCAACGCATGCAACTAGTTATAGGTTCATGTCAAATTGTATAAAATGGCCGAACCTCCAATCCGTTTCTAAAAAAAAGCCAATACAGCACATTACTAGATGTCATTGTATTTTGCTCATAGGGAACAGGAATCATTTCAGAACAATGTAGGATTAGCATATTATAATACTGAAGTGAAGAGTCATTCATTATTATTATTATTATTATTATTATTATTATTATTATTATGATTATTGAGCTCAAGTCAGTCAAGTCCATTTTATGTCCTTGTGACCATATCCATAGTGTTTCCATAGAATGTCCAGTTTTCTGATTAGATCGTGTTCATGATTGTTTTGGTTTTGTTTGTCAATCTTGTTGCTAATTATCCTCTTCCAAGGTTGCCTTCATCTTTTCAGCGCATACTTGTCTTTTTCAACGAACTAGGTCTTCATTTATAACTGTAATTTATAACCTTAAAATCTCCATCTGGTGTTGTACATACCATGTTCTAGAGTTATACTGTATATTACAAGAAGGCATCTTACAACTTAATGTAACATTTAGAGAGGACACCGTCACTTGTAAAACCTCAAACTATTTTCTCTTGGGCCAAGAAACACAGAAACTGTAAGTTTTCTGCACAGACAGTACGAGTTGCTTATCAGACATTAGCATAGAGATTTTATTTGTGTGCACGGGGTGAGGAAACAAAATTAGCAGGCGAAAATAAGATAAAATATTTAGCATTGCATTGCAGCTCATCTCTTTATTTTCTTATTCTAATGTGCAAAAAGAGAGTTTTTTATGTTGTGAAAAGTCCAAGCAAATAAGTAATTTGATCATTATATTAAACTAGACATTAAGCCCGTTAAATTAACGGGCACTAGAACATATGTCGTCCCATACCTCCCAACATTTCAGAATGGGTAACATTAGTAGGCAAGGCCCCCTTTGTAGCACTGGTGGCCAGGGGGTTAATGCTGGTGCCCAGGGGGTGTTAACATTGGTGGCCAGGGGGGTTAACATTGGTGGCCAGGGGGGTGTTAAAATTGGTGGCCAGGGGGGTTAACATTGGTGGCCAGGGGGGTGTTAACATTGGTGGCCAGGGGGCATTGGTGGCCAGGGGGGTTAACATTGGTGGCCAGGGGGCATTGGTGGCCAGGGGGGGTTAACATTGGTGGCCAGGGGTGTTATCATTGGTGGCCAGGGGGGGTTAACATTGGTGGACAGGGGGGGTTAACATTGGTGGCCAGGGGGGTGTTAACATTGGTGGCCAGGGGGGTTAACATTGTTGGCTAGAGGGGGTTAACATTGGTGGCCAGGGGGGGTGTTAACATTGGTGGCCAGGCGTTTTAACATTGGTGGCCGGGGGGGTTAACATTGGTGGCCAGGGGGCATTGGTGGCCAGGGGGGTGTTATCATTTGTGGCCAGGGGGGGTTAACATTGGTGGCCAGGGGGGGTTAACATTGGTGGCCAGTGGGACTTACCTGTTAAGTTCGTCAGGGCTCTTTCACGCAGTTTCTCCTTAGTGACGTCTTCTTCCTCAGCGGTGGCTTCTTCTTCTCCTTTGGCGGCGGTGGATCCTCTCTTCAGACGGCGGTGGATCCTCTCTTTAGACGGCATTGGTGGATCTTCTCTTCAGACGCCGGCGGTGGATCCTCTCTTCAGACGCCGGCGGTGGATCCTCTCTTCAGACGCCGGCGGTGGATCCTCTCTTCAGACGCCGGTGGTGGATCCTCTCTTCAGACGCTGGCGGTGGATCCTCTTCAGGCGGCGGTGGATCCTCTTCAGGCGGCGGTGGATCCTCTTCAGGTGGCAGGCGGCAGATCCTCTCTTCAGACAGGTAATTCCAGCAGCTAACGGTCCGTGGGGCACATGCGCAGTTCCAGCAGCTAACGGTCCGTGGGGCACATGCGCAGTATCGCAATTCCACGGACACAGTGACTGGAGGCAGAGACACTTGGACTTTATTATATAGGATGTATTACTGGGCAATGTAGAACTAGGTATTGAAGTTTTCATAGTATTTTGTGTATCCGGTACATAGAGTTAAGAGATATTTTGGTTGTTTGAAGCTCACTTTTTTGGTTGTGGGATAACATAATTTTCTGCAAAATGAACATTTTCTATTTTAATGTTCAGTGTGAGGCTTTCTTATGCCTTCCCGTGGTGTTTGCTTTCCAAACAAGAGACCTTGTAATAAAATAAAGTGAAACAAATAACACCAACCATAACTTGCTGCAATGTTTGCACACAAAACTGAAGAAAAAAATACTTTCATCTTCGGAGGAGGAATAAAACGAATTGATGGAAAAATAATAAGAGAGAGAAAAGCATTTGAAATTGGTTATCATCGATGGTGTATTCTGGAAGCCCTTTAATACCATGATGGACTTTTTGTTTGAGTTCTTTTAAGGATATTTTTTATGATAGAGTAGATGTTTGTCTTAATCCAGATCATCAATAAACTGCCTTTCCATCTGTAGGGCAATCCACTTTCCTGTCTAGGCTATGAAAGAGGAGCAAAACACGTCAATTACAACATAAGATCAGATCAGCTGTGTGATTGGCACTGCTATTTCTTGCATTGAAAAGCTCCTAAAAATGTCCTAAGGAAACCATTAAACTTCACATTTGTCTCAATTTTGAAAACGGAGACCCTGGATATGTTTGTTTACAGTCAAGCTTGAGTCAGGAAAGAAGTGATGCATGAGCAATATATTTGAAGTGCATAAGCTTGGTTTTGTTTAACTCACCATAGGATGGAGAGGCATGAAGAGCAGTAACAAGCAATGATTGACAGAACAAAAAATGTAATATAGAGAAAGGCAGAAAAATCTTGGAATGGCGAGTAGTGGAATGGTATGGTCCATCTGTAATATCTGTGAATGTCTGTTTATATGTATTGGGGGAAATAAGGAAGGTGGATGTACCTGCTTGCAAAAAACAATGAGGCAATATACAGGCAGGAAACAATTATCATAAAAAAACAGCACTGAAGTACACCAACCATTGCAATATTAATACTAGGGTAGGTCATATACCACCAAACTTTTACACCAGTTTTCACTCTACTTTTCAAAGACCTGCAGCACAGCAGGTAACAAAATGCCAAAAACATGGTGGCTTGCACCCTTTTATTGTATTTTGGTCCTTGCCTTGTACATTATGAATGAGTCCTTTAAACTTGAAGCTGCAGAAATAGACGTTAGTGCATAGTTTTTAGAAATATTTGATGATAGCTTATGAACTTAAGATACTTTTCAAGGTAATTTTTTCTACATTTTTTTCACATGATCACTGGTAGGGATGGGCGAATTTTTTCGCCTTGTTTCGCCAAAAAAATGACACCCATAGACTTGTATGGCTTTGTGCGTCAAAATAAAAAGACGTGCATCAAAAATTTCTCCAGCATCAAATTTTTGGCGAAACGAAAAAGGTCAACGGGTCCCTAATCACTGGCACATCTAATAAAAACAATACTCATACCGTTAATTCATTTTCAATGTGTATTCTTTACTTTTTTAAACACATCAGAAATGTTTACATTAACTTGCTTGAATGCTGCAGGTACAGTATACCCCCAATATGTCTTACAGAATCTCTCATCATATTTTAGGTCACACAGTTTTTAATTTAAGTTTTCTTCTTTTTTTCCATTAATAAATAATTTGAGTTTTAAAAACGATATCCAAGATCACCTTTTTCCCACCTTGAACTGTGGGAAATATGTCATTGCAAACATTTGTTCCTCTGTGTTCTTCTATGCGCTACCATAAGGCTGATTTGTGCAATTGACTGATGCCACAAGTGACTACGTTTCAGATGCATGATAAGGCCACGACAGGTCAACTAAATAGCAGAGGGGCTATGAATGAAGGGTTACATCTACTGCAAATGATAATGCTTCAGGAGTTTGAATGTGTGCAGTGATTGAAGCAGACCCCAAAGGTATGACTGGTTCATGACAATTGAAAATGGGGAATAACTCATGCTTAGGGACCCCAGGGCACCAAAATGGATCAAATATCATAAATGGTTGGGGCCTGGAATTTTCCAGTTAAAACAGATGTTTACAGAACCTACTAGGCTACTTTTTGAAATAAAACCAATTGTATAAATGTGCCACCAATAACAATATACCGTATATACCCGAGTATAAGCCGAGTTTTTCAGCATCCAAAATGTGCTGAAAAAGTCTACCTCGGCTTATACTCGGGTCAGCGGTACCGGACCCAAGTAGCTAAGATTGCAGTCCCTTTTAATCATTCCTATACCAACAGTACACTTGGGGAGAGACTGCCATATCCCACAATGCCCTCTGTTGGTTATATGAAAGAATAACAGTGACTGCAATATCACACAGCGCCATCTGTTGGTTATATGAAAGAATAACAGTGACTGCAATATCACACAGCGCCATCTGTTGGTTGTATGAAAGAATAACAGTGCGCCCTCTGTTGGTTATATGAAAGATTAACAGTGACTGCAATATCACACAGCGCCATCTGTTGGTTGTATGAAAGAATAACAGTGCGCCCTCTGTTGGTTATATTAAAGAATAACAGTGACTGCAATATTACACAGCACCCTCTGTTAGTTATATGAAAGAATATAGTGCGCCCTCTGTTGGTTATATGAAAGAATAACAGTGACTGCAATATCACACAGCACCCTCTGTTGGTTATATGAAAGAATAACAGTGACTGCAATATCACACAGTGCCCTCTGTTGGTTATACGAAAGATTAACAGTGATGGCAATATCACACAGCACCCTCTGCACATGGTAGTGGGACAGTGGGACAATGCACACAGTAATCCGTTTGGCAATTCTCTGTCACCATCAACTTTGCAAAGAAGTCCGGTTGATCGCTGGGGGGTCGCTTTGGCAGAATGTGCACTGCTGGGAGACAGGGCTGCAGTTGTGTCTAGGCTTATACTAGAGTCAATAAGTTTTCCCAGTTTTTGTAGGTAAAATTAGGTACCTCGGCTTATACTCGGGTCGGCTTATACTCGAGTATATACGGTAATCCATTATTCAAAGCTTTATGGATATTGGGTTTCCTGATACCTGTCCTATCGTACTGGATTTTTCATGTGTGTTTTGGTCATATAACATTGAAATATAGCCATAAACAATCTAGTGATCAATTAGACACATGGGCAGCTGAGAACTTCAGCTGTACCTCATGGTGGCCAGTCTAAAACATTTGTCATTCAGAGATTTTTTTTTTATGTATATTATTTTAAAATCAACTGTACCGCTAACATTAGCCTAAATGGCTTTGCACTTTAGTTTCTAAAATGCATTGTGATGTGTGACATGGTAAATTTGAAAGGTATATTTACAGTTCTCACGTAGCCTTCCTTCCTTAGTGCCACTAACTTATGTTATATTGTGGCATCCCTAATGAAATAAGTAATTATGCACTCTAAAAACTATTTTTCTCTTTTTGCAGCTCAGAGGAGGAGTGGAGGGAACAGAGCTGTTGAGAGACTGTGACAACACAGCAGAAGAAATTTCCTGGGAGGCATGGCAACGCTAGAGTGACTTTAGTTTGCCTGCTGCAGTGAGCGGAACTTCTAATTAGACCTGTCAAAAAGTTTGGGGAATCAAATACAAAAAGAAACAAGTGAAATTGCAAGATTTATTTTTACAAATACAATATTTTCCTTTCTTTTCAATTAATAAATATGTATTTTATTTATTAAACAATTTTATCATCTACAGCAAACATCCTGATTTTTTAATATTATTTTTAAAGGCTTTCAAAAAAGAGTATACTTTCTTCCTCTTTCAAACTTGGAGATGTGGCCTTTAGGAGTCAGGAAATGTATTGGCATGTATATATAGTTCTTGTTATAGGTGGTCAGTGGTGACTCAGACTTTTTAATCTCATTTATTCCTCTATATAAATATAAAATGCAGCACTTACAAGAGGACAGAAACAGCACAACAACAGTTTTTGCTTATATTTCCCCATATACATAGAAAAACAAAATTTGTCATTATGTACATGGAAGGGAATCTGATGGCATGTCAATCAGAGTAAATATGAAACGTGTTCTGTATTTTTTAACATGCATTCAACCAAGTTCCTGCCTGCATGTATTGCATGTCTGGTGTAACATTCACAAATATTTGGACAGGGGTAAGGGATGATATCTTAAAATAAGACATCTACTCATCTTATCTCTTGCACTGTGTTATTGGTCTGTTTGAGGAAAATCTCTTCTAGTAGTAGTACTTGAATTGTAGTAGTGGAATTGTTGTAGTAGTAGTACTACTATTGGTAAAATGTGCAGAGCCTCATTTATGTGCCTTGCCCTTTTTTGGTATCACATTTAGGTTGAATTTTTTTTTCGGTGACCTTTTTATTAGCTAACTACAACTTTTTTATTGAAAAAAGATACTTTATTACATAAAAATATGTAAAATAAAAAAAGACAATACAGTAATCTTTACAATGCAGCGCCTTTTCCAAATTACATTACTAAATATATAAAAACTATGGAGGGAAGGGGAAGTAGATGGGGAAAGGAAAGTAGGGTAAATGTAGTGGGTTTTAATTGCCCAAATCTTTATTTTACAATAGACACATGGTGAGGGAAGGATAGGATAGGAGAGGCTTGCATAATGTTGTAGTCGTGAAGCAGGCTGTTGAAATCTTGGCTTGTCATCCTTTTCCTCCCTAGAATAAAGCAATTCCTAGAGTGCCACAAATGAGAACTCAACCCCCCACTAATAAAAACCCCTACCCAGTAACCTACATAGTTCCCCCTCCCTGATTTCCCCCCGCATAGGTGATAACACCTATTAGTACCCCTAATCCTTAACTCAGCTATAAATGCAGAGGAGACGCAGCGGAGCTCATGGCACCATCTTATGGCTCTTTGGATTTCTTCGGGTACTCTTCCTTCATTTCTGCAATTTCCATCACTTTTGGTGCATGCACAATTGCTACGAACCAGAAGACTACTGAAACTGCACTTGCACCAATAGTACTGGTATGGGGTTTATGGGGGGTTGACTTCTCCTTTAACAGAGTTCAAAAAGCACCTGGCTTCCATATGTGTGCCCTGAAACAGACCATAAAACACTGCATGGTGAGTAAGAAAGTTCACAGGCACACAGTCTTTGAGTTTATGGTCCAAAGCATTAAGCATTATATTTGGGTACTTAAAATCACCTGTATAATATTTGTAGTCTTTTTCACTTAATTGTACTTTTGAAAATTTACAGATAAAGTTTGAATGCACAACCCACATATGCAGTAATTTGCAGTTCAACACTAGTAGTGTACTACTGTAATTAGACTAGTAATATACATATTAGTATCTGTACAGTATTCCCCTATTGGTAGTTAGTTCAGAAAGAAAGGAAGGCTACCACTCACTGAACAAAATGTGAAGGTTTGTCTCTTATTCAGATTACTGACTACCCCTTGACCTGATGTTTCAAACTATGATATTCATGATTCCTATTGGCAGACATCAGCAGAAGGGGTGTGGCTTGTGAATTTAAGGCCATACTGGCCTTTGACAAAACCTTTTTTTATGAGCAAAACATGCATCAGCTTAATTTAATGTGACTGCTTGAGTAGCAATGAATTGTACTTGCCAGTGGTTGATGTGACCAGCGTGTGAGCAGTTTTACAATGTAGTACTTGCAAGGGCAAGAGGGACACCAGAGGAGATTAGAGTTTTACTGGTGTCCTGTTTTGTTTCCCCATAGTACAGCAGGAACTCTACCTGACTCTGTGTTGCCCTAGATTAGCCCAGTTGCTCACAGAAGCACACTACATTAATAGGTCTGCGTATGACTGATGTCTCATAGCACGGTTTTTAACTTATGACATGACAAGGTGACTCCCAAATTGACCCTTCGTGTTCAGCCATCCCACTGAACCCCATTGTTACATATGTTAATGAAACACCAGGAGACAAATATAGGGGTAACATGGTCACAGCATTCATTCACATTTTATTAAATAAATACTGTAGAACCTTGCCAGCCTCACCCCAAGGCAATATTCAATGCCAGAATTCCATAAGAGATCGCTACTATGCTCCGCTGCTCCTCACTTGAGCTCAACACTATTATTCTCCCTCTTCTAAGCTTACATGTGCAGTACTCTGGCAAGGTCATACCACTGCTGTGACAAATAAAACTTAAAATATAATATCATGTGCACTGTTTTGATCCAGAGAAAGGCAAAAAAACCCAGTCTGAAGCCAGTGCCAATTATGCCTCAAGAGGGCAAAAAATCCTTCCTGACCCCTATGGCAATCGGCAATCAGAAACATTCCCTGGATCATCCATTTGACATTCATTTAACATGTATAATATGATGCAGACTCCCACATTTATACTGTATAACTGTACCAAAACTACAGTATAACAGTGCATGCAGGAAAACATTCACATTTGGTTATTAGTAGATAATAGGACAGATGTTAGCTGTAGTGACACCATTCGAACGTGCACAACCTTGCCGCAGATTTGGTACTGAGCAAATCGTGTAAAATAACCAGAAACTGGGTGAATGCTTAAGTGTAACAAGAGACCAGGAGATGGAGCCCCAAAACTTCTGAAAAGTTGGGGGGTTTGAAAGCTCTTTTTTACATGAGCTACATTCAATTCTAAAAAGAGTTGGCTAGCAACCCAAGCATGAAAAATTGGTGTGATTGTCCATTTGTTATCCCTATATGTGGAAACTTACAGGATGCTCTGTTTGACAATAAACCTGCTTTTTATTTGACCAAACCTTGCCTCCAAGCCAGGAATTCAAAAATAAGCACCTGCTTTGAGGCCACTGGGAGCAACATCCAATGGGTTGTTGAGAGACATTGTTCATGAGACACTGGTTTGGGATCACTGCTTTAAGGAGTCAAGCTACACACTGGGATAGAAATAAATGTTTTAATATGTGCACAAAATATGCAAAAATGGGGGAAGGTGGTGGGATGTTTATTTCTCCACCCCAGCCCAGCTTTCCCCTGCCTTAACTCATTCCTTCTTATACAAACACAGCTACATCTGATTCTGCCAATCTTTAAACATAAACTAGTGTAATTTGTTTGCTGGTCATTCAGATACCTTGTCATTTAGCCCCTGTGTTTATAGCTCCAGGGCTTTCCTTTTCTAGTTGTTTCCTGGCCTATTGGGCTGAATAGCTGTTTTTATGCAGACCATTAAAAGTTAACTTTTTTAACTTTTTGAAAGTTTGCTTATTAGTAAGATATGGATATATACATCAAAGATTGAACAAGGAATCCTGCAGATTTCCTGGTCAGTTTTTTTTTTTTTTTGTAACTTGAAGTTTTTATTGGATAAAGTCAAAGACACATTATTTGCATGCAAAAGTCAGTAGTCATTGTGGGTACACACAGTGTCCCTTGCGCAATGCTCAATAATGACATGTAGAAAAAGATCACATTATATTATCCATTTTCAAATGTATGTAGCTTACGTTCAATAAACATGAATATAACATAAAACACAACTGGTCTGCCTGCTGCTATCTTTTCTTTAAATGAATTACTCTTGCCTGATCGGGAAATCCTAACAGGTAATGATTCCCTTCCCTTTTGAAACTCCAGGGTGAATCTAAGGTTTTCTACGTAGGGCCCAGACCCTACGTGGGACATATCAAAAGTATGTATCCAGTTCACGTAACTCTTCTCACATTTCTGCAGGCTTCCCTAAAAGCTCATATGGGGCCCAGATGGCCAAAAATTTGGGCGTTTTATTTTGAATGTGTGCTATAGTACTCTCAAAGTTCATGTTCACCATAAGTTTTCTATGTAATTCTAACATAGTGGGGATTATCGCTGACTTCCATTTTGCTGCTATCATGATACGTGCCACTGTCAATATATGGTTAACCAGCTTTTGTGAGGTGTTTGATATCCCTCGCATGGGTCTTCCCAACAGGTGGGTTACCGGGTCTTTCCCAATTTCAGTACATGTGACTTTAGTTATTAGTTCGTGTACCGCATCCCAATATCTATCTAGTTGTGGGCATGACCAGAGTAAGTGCATTAACGTCCCTGTTGCATCACAACCTCTCCAGCACTTATTCGAGATACTTGGGTTGATTTTGTTCAGTTTTTTAGGAGTCATATACCAATGCATTATTACTTTATATACATTTTCTTTTTGTTTCACACATGTCACTCCCGACTTGGCATTACTCCATATGGCCTCCCAGTCCTCCAGTTCTAAGGGACCTTCCAATTCTTGTTCCCAATATGACATATATTTATGATTCGGAGGTGTGTTAGCTGGCAAGGAGTTTAATATCTTGTAGATATTTGATAGAAGGGCCTTTTGTGGCCAGCCTCCTTTCATAAGACTCTCAAAAGGAGATAAGATTACAGTACGTTTCTGAGCCAGGAAACAGGATATAAAGTGTCGAACCTGAAGGAATTCAAAAAATCTTATTGGGATTTCGGGTGTTTTGGCATGCAGGTCTCCGAACTGGAGGACATGGGAGGCATCCCTAGTGAGCACATCATACACTTTAAAAATACCTTTTGCTCCCCAATTTCCATACAGTGAGGCCTGAGTGCCTGGCTTAAATTTAGGATTTTGCAGAAATGGTGTCATCAAAGAGAAGGGTGAAATTAGGCCCTGTTTACTCTTTACACGATACCAAGTTGTAAGGGTAGATTTGGAAGTTTCCAATATGGTCTTAGGAAGTATTGGATAAGGGT